>NC_081826.1:93441293-93747844 GCF_030867095.1 Alligator mississippiensis | reverse complement strand
CCTTTCACTATGAACATTGTGTATAGACATAAGGTATTTAGCTTTAATTTCTATCACTGTCATATAAAAAGTTAAAAACATGATTCTAGAAGTATGAAAGCTCCAATGTTCTGCAAGCAATGCCATACATAAGCACTGCATCCAGCTTTAAGTGTTTGAAGGATCAGTGCATAACGTGAAATTGGAACATTTCCCTTCTTTGTTTAATTATACATTCAATTATACTTGGTTTGGGTTTTTTTAAATACTATTCCCCTATTTTAAATCAGAGTGTTGTTCTAAAACCTTACATTAAGGACTCCTAATAAAGTTATATCCAGCTAATTCCTAAAAGAAATTTTAAACACAGTGAAGTGCTGTTCTTGCCCCACCAACTTTGCAAGTTATTTATATTTCTGGGCAATAAAATTACAGCCAAGTTCAAAGAAGATACACAAATGACAGGAACAAAAGTCAAGGCTGTCTAGCAAGGTAGTGTAAGAGTGATGCTCTAGCTGAGATGATTCAGAAATTATGCAAGAGGCAAGGATTTCTTAGGGCAATGTCTTTTATTGGATCAACTAACATATTTGAATATATGAAGCTCTGGCTTCACCACCACCACTGCTGGGCCCTGACAAAAACTGGCAGGGAGAAGGAGGTTAAGAAGCCACTACGCTTGTCCTGAGCCTTCAAGAGGCTGAGAAGCAATTTGTCTCAGATCAAGTGTAGTCCCTGCTATCTCACAAGGGCTTGCATGTAGAATCTTAGCCTCTTGTGGGCCAAGATCACCTTGAATGGTGATTTTGATGGTGTAATTGAGGGTGGAGACTTGTGTCCAATGCACTGTGGGCAGCCCCTCAAAGGACAGTCTACTATAGCCTCCCAATGGGAGGATCTTGCCTACACGCTTTATTTTTATGGAGATAGGGGACTTCTCCCTAGCTTGCTACTTTGGCCTTTTGGCTAAAGGCAAGTGAGACTCGGGGGGTCTCTGAACTCCAAGGTTTCCAGGCTTGGAGCCTGCACGTAGGATGTCTGCCATAAGTTTGGGAGTATCTGAACCCCAGACTGAAGAGTCTGGGAGAAAGGATACTTGCCGGCAGTAGTGCCATGTAGACTTGAATGACTGAGCTCAGACAATGTCTTTAATGAAATTTCCTTGTATGCAAATGTAAGATGAGGGACTTTATTCCCCAATACTGACTGGAAGAATAAAAGTCACCATGTATTCAAGTAAATAGGTAGGTAGTTGGAATAAAGTTAAGCAGGCTTTTGAGTGTAAGACATTCTTCCTTAGAAACCTCAGAGACTTCAGGAAGAACATCTTGTATTCAAAAGCTTTTCTAACTTTATCCCAACGACATATTTGATCCAGTAAAAGAGATCACCCTAAGAAATCCTTGCCTCTTGAATAATTTAGAAAGCAAAGTGGACAGGGGAGGCAGAAGCAAAATCAGCAGCAACGTATAAGGACTCCGAATTTTAAGCTTCCACGGGCTACTGAGTGAAGGACATTGCGATTATCCACAACTAGGCAGACAGAAGTACTGTCATGGGCTCAGATAAACTACCATTAGTGCCTGGATTCCTTGCTTACTGAAAACAAACCAGCAGTAAGTTTGGCATTTTTCCAAAGATCCTTATCCCCTTTCCCCTTACAACTTCCATCTACTTCAGCAACTCAGCAAAACCTTTTCAACCTTTCCCACAAAACTGTGACCTGTAAACAATTTGAAATGTTTCAGGACAAAATTGCCAAACTATCCAACACCAAGGTGAGGCAAGCCAGCAAACCGTGTCAGGTGGGATGACAAGATAAGCCAGATGTGAAGAGACAAGCAGATAAGCGCAGATAAGCCTATCAGTGCCTGACCATTCTCCTGCCCCCACTGCCTGACCCACCTGCATGGAGGTAAGCACAACAATAAAATTAAATTAGTTTTTAAATCTGGTGCTACTAAATTCACAAAGTTATGGAGGGGTGCCTCTAGAAAGGCTGAAAACCACTGTCTCCTCAACTGTAACAGAAATCAGTGGTTACTTCTTGAAAGGAAAAAAACTCCAGTTTGTTCTTGTTACTAACTGAAGCGCCTTCTTAGTTTAAAATATTTATAGAGAAAGGGTGTTCTTCAAGGTCCTTCTATAGATACTGAGCAGCCCATAGGAATGCCTATGAATAAAATTACCAGTTGGAAAACAGCACTTGAAGCTAACCATGTAATGATCCTTCTTTCCCATTCCTCATTTTGTGACTAAAACAGTTTGAAGGCAAGAGTAAATTAAAAAAAAAAAAGATGAGCGGGAGCATCTTTTCTAATTTCTAGTTTCTAATTTCTAAAACTTAAAATTCAAAAAATGAAAGAAATCTAAGAGTTGACATTTTCTAAGGAGTGCTTGGACTCTAATGAGGTTAACTGAGAACCACTGAACTAAACTGTTCCTTTAGATACTAGCAACTGGCTTACTTTTAAGACATGGCAGCCCAGCGGTGAGAACACTTACTTAGGAAGTGGGAGACAAGGGTTTCGGCCTGAGGGGCAAACCCTCAACTCCCACTTGCTAACACTGATTATGTATTTGTTTCAATAATTCTATAATGCAAAATCCATCAGCAGACCAAGAATCAGGGACAAGAATCAGGGACCAGAACTCACAAACCTGCGGAACTAAAAGGGAGTCCTCATCACTGGGCTACAGTCACGTTCCATATTTCTTACTCTTTCGTCAGAGCTTCTGAGTCTTCCATTCCCTTCTAGTCAGTGGCACAGATTCAACAGAAAGGATGGTAAGTGTTTCACCCCAGCCTAAGAACCAGGCTACTACTCACTCCGGGGACCCAGAGACTGGGGATGTGACACACTCTCTTTCTAAACACTAAAGACTCTCAAGTAAAAGTTGGGCACCACAATCACCAAACAATGAACAAAAAACGGTTGAGTTCTCTGCTAAATTTGCACCCTCCATCCCAAGTCAGTGACCTGCTGCCCCAGTTGTCACCACTTAGCTATGCTGCTGTATTTAGATAAAAGTCCAAGGCAGTGTTACATGTTGCAAAGTGAGTTGCTCAAATGTTGACTGGTGTTAGTGTTAACATGAGCTTGAAGTAGCCACACATTCTGGTCAGTAGGGACTTTAAGCACTGGAAAATAAGATTCCCTCCTCCCCTCTCCCATTTTGGCCTTCTCCCCTGCCCCTCAGGGTTTCCTCCTTGGTTTCCCCCTGCCCTCCACACCCATGGGGCTACCTGCTGCTCCCCCCCAAGCCAATCTGGGCTGATGGGGAATGATGGCAGGGGATGGTGGGCCCAATCCAGGCCAGCAGGGGAGGGGAAGGGCCTGGGGGCCCAATGCAAGCTACTGGGGAAGGGGTGGCTGGGTTAGATGTTTACACTAATGTGTAGCCTAAACTGACTGCTATTAGTGTAACACAAGCTACATAACAGAGAACACAGGTAAAATATGCCCTGGAGTGACATAACTTTAAGCCACCCAAAAAGTACTTAAAACTAGTTTCATATGTCAATGGGGTTAAAAGCTCCAGGATTTCTCCAGTTAATGTGAAGAACTTATAGTGCCCAGCCTTTTCTTCTTACATATGGCAGAAGGCAATCATATTGCCTTAAGATTCTGAAGATTTATAAGATTATTCATGCCATCCCCATTTTTGTCAAATAGTTCTTCAATGGCTCATCAACTGCAGCACACCATATATTTGTTTAGTACAAGGCACAGCTCTAAACTTGGTTATACCTGCTCATGGTCTCGATACTAACCTACCATAGAGATCGTTAACCCAGTTAAAACAGATACAGTTGTCTTGGAGAAGTTGCAAGCATACATTTCTAAGTACTGTGCAGAGAGCTAGAACCATTCTTAATGCCATCAAGCCTGAACAGTTTGCTTTTGAATATGTTTTCACAAAAGCAATTATATGCAAATGAAATGGTTGGATTGCAGCAGTTTGTGGGTACTGTAGCTGGAACCTTTCATTTACATTCAAATTTAGTATTAAACTTTGCCTCTAAATCTGTTCTCATAAAAAAATAACAGCAAAAATTATTAGCAAAAAGAATTTTGGAAAAATATACAGCAAAACCAAGAACTGAATTTGGGCTTAAGTAAAAGGAACTCCAAACTAAACTAAATGAAGTCTTTCCTCTTTCCTTACTGATTTTTATTACTCTACAGTTTCAAATATAAGTGCACAAATTGACTTTTTCAGCTTTTCCTGTCTTGGAAAATTCCATTTTCCGACTTCTGTCTTTTTCTGACTTCTGTCTTGTCCAGCTGTTGACAGGCTAATACTACTAACCAATGTAATCAGCCATCAAAGGGAGTTAGGATTAAAGTAGGAAATTGCAATAGCAAAAAGTAGGAAATTGCAAGGGGGGGGGCGGGGAGATAAGAGTTCGAAGTCAGCACAATTTGGAGGTGAGAATCAGTAATTTTTTTGAGGAATGAGACAGATATGCTATTACACAATTCAACTTTCTATACAGTACATGTAACAAGATGCTGCCATTCAAGAAGAGAGTTCCATTAACTTGGAGGTCAGAACCAACAACTGTTTGTAAACTATTCTGAGCCAGTCTGACCTTCTGAGCACATCTTGCAAGGCTCTTGCTACAAAGGAAGGGAGATTCTAAAGACCTGAAATATATTTTCCACATTCTAACATAATGTCTTTATGTTAATTTCTTGTATAAAGGGAGGACATTTAGAGGTATGCATTTCTGTAAATGTATTCTTATAATTTGTCAGGCTGGCCAGAACAAGTGTTCCTCTTATATAATGAATGTGTAACGCAAAATAAATAAATTAGTACTAGCAGAGTTTTCTATGGGAGGGCTCAGAAGAGGCTTATCTTTTGGACTACAAACTTCCTTCATTCATTTTAGAATGTCTTAGATTATAAGGTATTTAGGGCAGGGCTCTGCAAAGTTAAGTGAGACTTTAGGTTTCCTGTATGATACCAGCCATCTTTTTAGAATTGGCAACATTAATTTCTACTCTAACTGTTCAAAGGAACGCAAGCATATTCTGTATCTGTCAATGAACCAAGAGGTAAAGGAATGCCTTAAAAACACTGCTGCACTCAATCCTACAGATTTGCGTTGATTTAGATTCACAAGTGGATGCACTGAAAGAGACCTATTTATCCATAAATCCTAGCTTACTTTGTGGGAAGAGACTCTGTCTTCAAACCAAGTGATGATTTCAGGAAGAAGAAAGGTAACTATACAGGGGAACTATTTCTCCAGACAAATCTGAAATTCTCTCCTATTGTACTTATATAGAAGTGCTACTGTCTTAGGGATTTTCCCACAAAACTGTCTCTCATGATATAGATGCATGGCAAGCTAGTTGATTACAAAAGGTTAACAAATACCAAAACAATCATATTAAGAACAGACCCCAAGAGGAAAAAGAATTTCCCAGACCCAATGCACAATCCCTGCCCCACTGTTTTTTTTCCCTCCAGTGAAAACTTACTCCTGGAAATAGCCTAGAGAAAACTGGATGCGTTATGTAGCTTTTATGAAAAGACTACCAAACCTGGGCTTCTGAAGAATTAGAGCCAGCAATTCCCTACTGAACAACCATGCCATAATATATTACACATGGAAACAAGCACTACAATATAAAACTCACAAAAGCAACATATGATGAACAAATCACCAACAAGGCACAGAAAAACAAAACAAAACACAAAGCCAAGGTCCTAACTACAAACAAAGAGCAAAGAAAATATTAAACAAGAGACCTTGCTCTAAATGCCAGCTATACAAATGCAGTTTACTTTGGTGTTGCTAGAGAATAATATGCACATCAGTTTTGAGCCGATTTGTGTATTTCTTAAAACAAAGGGGAATGTACTGATCTGTAATTGTTTTAAAGCAGAGCTTGGCACCCTTTTCAAGCCACAGTCCAGAAAAGCCCATCTCCAGTCTAGTACTTAGGGTGGCTTCAGGGAGAGTTCTCCTGCACCCCTGCTGGAGCCAGACAGCCAGCACCAACATCACCACCACTTCTAGCTAGAAGGGAGCTGCACTGGGGCTAGAAAGCTGGGAACTGCACCCACGCTGCTCTCTAGCCCTACCCTCACCCCATCCTTTCCCCACACTCCAAGTTCCATCCAGAGGTGAGCTGCGCTGGGGCTAAGCAGCTGGAAACTGCATCTGCACTATGGCAGTTTCTCCCTGCCCACCCCCTACTCAGGTGAAGCGAAAAGCTGTCCAGCCCCCACTCAGCTCTCCACCAGAAGGAAGCTGTGCCATGCTGCAGCTGGGAAGCAGAGGGAGGGAAGGAGTACCAGTGATGCAAGCACTGCTTCCAGCTGCCCAGACTCAAGGCTCCTTGCTGCCCAGCACAGACACAGGCACAGATAAAGCCTTCTGGCTCCGTAGGTCTGATCCAGGGGCACTGGGGGCTAGGACAGGTCATACGGTGCCAACTCCTGGTTTAAAGAAAAGCAGATCAGAAATTAAGAAAAGATGACTGGTTGCCCACCATTTCCAAAAAGGAGAAAGAGAAAAAAAATCTATCAAGGAGTAATTAATTAAAGTCATTAATTGGGGGCACTAAGCATATCAGTTTATAAACCTAAATCAACAAAGGAATCAGAAGATTAAAGTACAAATAATGAAAGCATTAATTCAGTAATACTAATTTAAAGAATTAAGTGAAGCGCTAAAGACTCTGCATTTGTCTCCAAAGATTTATACAACATAAAGTTCCTCAACCAATTAAATTGAATTTTTAAATTATTAAATAACTTTTAGTAGGTTAAAAATATGAAGATACATATACAGATTTTTGTGGTTCAGTATAGCTGAATAACAGTGGGTTGGCCCCATTGCACTTAAGCTGTTACAAATCACAATGCAACAAGCCTACCTGGGAGTATAAACTATACCAGAAGTAGTTATTCTAAACTACTCAATAAGTGACATGACTGCTCTGTGGGAGTAACAGTAAAAAACAAGAAGGAATAATGTATTTTTGGTAGTATTCATAAATGGATTTAGACTAATGAAAGTTTTCCCCAATGGAGCAATCATTCCTCCCCTCCCTATGCCTCTCTGTAGTTTGAAAAGGAAAAAAGCTTGAATAGGAATTATGGCAAATTGGGATATTAATAAATCTATAAAAGAACCTTGATAATCTACTCTTTTTGAAAAGGCAAATTTCCTGTACTTGGGATACTAATTCTAGAATTACTCTTAGAACCTCATTAACAGAAGTGCAAAAGCAGATTGTGACTACTGACCTAATTCATTTGCTAATAGAAAAATAAAGTAATGCTAAGACAAAAAATACTTTTAAAGGAAGCAAAGCATCATCACATCTTCTTTCTGCTTCCAGGTGCCTCTGGGATTTGTATTTTAAGTACAATATTACACTCTCTCTCTCTTTTTATTTGAACAACTTCTTATTTAAGTGACTTTTTATACAAGGTAATTTTTCTTTCCAGTATTTTCCTAATTCTGAGGATTTAGGTATTAACGTAATTTTTGTCTATATTAATGAACTTCTCCCTACTTAACCAGGTATTAAAGTTCTCTGTTAATGTCACCATAATCAGTCCCACAGCAACAATAAAATAACTGTACTAAAATCAGAATTAGATGAGTTCTAAGAAAAATGGCTTAATACATTATACATATTTATTCAAGTTATTAGCAATGTCTGGAAATGGACCAGAACACCAAGAATGTAACTCTGCCCAAATATTTCACTATGGAATTTACAAAAGATCATTCAGGGACAGATCCAAAGGGAGGTGCACTGGTACACTTGCACCAACCTTTGGTTTCTATGCCAGCCATAGTTTAAAACCAACTGCCTGGCAACATTTAGAAGCCAACCATTTCTAAGAAAACAGTGAGGGAGTCAATTGACTTTGAGGTTCATTAAAATCTGATTTCTTTTAAACTTTTAATTCCACAAGTCTTAACATCCCTCTCTTCTTTTTAATGGTCTTGATGCTCCCCTACTCAAGCTAGCCTTTCTTCTGTAGTTGTACTGTCTGTTACCTACTCCTGGGTAATGTAGCTCCTGTTTCACAGACTTGCAGACTGTTTTTAACTCATTCCAATAGAGTTATATTTCTTTTTGTTTCAATCTTAAATTGAATAATATAACCATAGGCCTCTAGCATATTAGTAAAGCTTCTAGTTTCTGGGGAAACTGTGTGTTGTTTTATAAGCGATGATGTACTTCACCATCTGGACCCCCCACCCTGCTTTTCAAAATTACAGATCCCCCCACCTAGTAGTAGTTATTTTCATAAATAATTCTATTTTCTGTAAATAATACATTTAAAACATCAGCAGCATTTATGTTGGAGTCTTTCACATTTTGAAAACTGTATACTTTCTCTTAAATGAGATTGCCAAAAAAGCTGATGATTAAACTGTATTTGTGTAATGTGGAAATGGATAAACTACACGTTCCTTTATTACAATTCACCAAATAGCCTAGTGAAGTGGTTCCCAACCTTTACTTTCCACACCCCGCTGCTGGGAGCAGAGTGCAGTGGTAGTGGCCCAGGGGCGGGGTAGCTCCCAGCATGGCTCGTCTTTTCTGTGTGGCGCCAATAGCATTGCCCCCGTGACCCTCATTTGGGTCATGACCCAGGGTTGGGAACTGCTGGCCTGTGGATAGTGATCACTAACTAGTTTTGACCCTCTGGCAGGCTGGGCATATACCAGTGACCAGTGTGAACCATGGATCAGGCTCATGGACTGAATGGGTCTGAAACCTGAACTATGAAAAGATTCACCACCTTCCAAGTGAGACATTAAAATAAACAGCTGGTTTGGAATGAAGAAGCATGCTTACCTTCAAAGTTACACTATGTCATTGGACTGAAACTGACATGTCTTTCAGAAATCTCCAGGTGGTGTATTTGTTAGAGTACCATGTCAGAAGCAAAACACTTCTATGCTTTGGATTACTACAGCTACACTTGTTAAGACAAAAAGTTAAAGAAAAGGAGTGGCTCACTCAAGAAATGTACTGTTCTGTATTACTATTCACACTGACCCTGATCCAGACCCTGCTGCCAAAGGTCAATGCTGACTGCTGTGATTAACATTCAAAGGGCTGTCTGATGATATATAAGAAAAGTAGTAAATACCTACCTACTACAGAGCTATTACACAATCCTCTGTAAAATCTTATTTTGGCCACTGGCTAAGATGGACTGATGGCTTGATCCATTTTGGCCACTGCTATCCCTATGCCCCTAAGATTAATGTTCGTCATGTAGACAGTTTTCTTGCTTTTCTAATACATTAGTAGCACTCAGGGGTAACAAACAAAAGATCCTCTGAAGGATGTCACAAGGTGTGAGGAGATAAGTGCAGGCTCAGACTCAATCCCTGCCTAGCCATTCTTTTACCCTCACTCTGGTCCCCAGTCCCTCTACAAGCAGATAAGCACTGTAATAAATAAAGTTTTTAAATCGGGTGCCACTTGATTCGCAGCGATTTTGGAGGGGTGTGTCTCAAGTTTATTGAGAGGTGCCTTGAGTCTTAAAAAGTTGAGAACCACTGCACTAGAAAACCATTCCAGTCTCAAATACTTCCACTGACTCTACATTATTGTCACTATCCAGTTTAAAGGGGATCTCCTTACCTTCATGGACTGATTCAATTGATGTGTTGGCTAATAGAGGTGCATTGATAAAGTTTTTTTGGGCGGATACCGATGGCCAATTTTAAACAAGCCGTATCGGGTGATACCAATATGCAACTCCCCAGGCCGGACAGCAGCGACCAGCTGGTAAGTCTGTTGTGGGGAAAGGGTGGCCAGAACGAGGCTGCCACGGTGAGGGAGGGAGTGGGGCAGAGTCAGGCACCGTGCAGCTGGGGCAGGGCAGGACAGGACACAGGACAGAGCCACAGCTTTTCCAAGAGGTGCAGGGAGGTGGGGTTTCCTGCCGCTGGGTGGCATGGGGGGAGGGGGGGGCATGTACCCCCGGATCTGCATTCAGGATGAGGGTGGGCTGTACTCAGGGCACGCAGCAGCAGTGCTGGGAGGCAAGCTATGGTGAATTTTGGGGTGGCTTTAGCCCCTCCAACCCCTCTCTTCCTAGCACCACTGCTGCCGACCTTGAGTGCAGCCCAGCCCAGCCCAGCCCAGCCCCACCACCGGGAAGAGCCCAGTGCTTCCCCGAGCTCCAGCCCACAGCAGCAGCCCACCCTCACCCCACACGGAGATCCAGGGGCACATGCCCCCCATATCCTCCTGGGGTGCATGCAGTGGTGGGAGCTGGGCCCCTCTACACCCTCCAGATGAGCCATGGCTTTGTTCCATGCCCTGCCCCGGCTGTGCAGCACCTGCCTCTACCCCAGAGTCAGCCCCACTCCCTTCCTCACTGTGGGGGCCTTGATCTACCCTCCCCCATGCCTCTTCCCCCACAACAGACTTACCAGCTGGACCCAGCTGCTCTGTGTGCTGCGCTGCGGCTGCACACATGCACGGGGCATTTATCAGCCACATTACTGGCCACATGAGCTAAAAAAAGCTGATTGCCGATACTCTCCATTTCCCTCATATTGGTTCCGATCCGATATGGGACCAACGTATGGCACCTCTACTGGCTCAATCCTATGTGACTCGCCTATTCTCCCTCTAATTTTCTCTTTTCTACCTCCCATCTTTCACTGGTCTCTTCAATATCCTTTTCAGTAATTATGACATTGTTGGCTGCAGTCTCTATCTTCTTTGTATTTCATACTATAAAAATGAAATACTTCACATACTATAAGGAGGAGCTGTATTGTCTTTATTTGTCTGTATAAATCTTAATCCAAACATCCAGTCTTCCTGGTCCATGCTGCTTCATTTTTCTCCCTCCCTCTTCTATCATCCACATAACTGATGCTTTAAATGTACGCATCTGAAAGTGTTTTTAACTATAATAGGACTTTTGATCTGTAAATCTGGAAGCACTTTACACAAGATACATAATCTTACTACAAAATAGGATGATAATGCTGAAGTAATTTATCAAGGGTGACATATCAAGTCACTCATCAGTGGAAAAACTGGAAATACTCTTAACTCCCATTCTGATGCCTAATCTACTGGACAATGTTGCTTTCTCAATGTTTGTAAAATGCTTCAGCTTCAAAAAGAACACAGCAATTTTTAAACATCAATTCTTTCCTGACTCTCTGTAAAGTAACAAAACTTTTACTGTCACTACATTACTAGTCAAGAGAAGTACTCAATAGTTTGAAATGCAATGAGAAAGGCTCTCCAGTACACATGCTTTCGTATGAAATAATGGGCACCTATACAGGAGCCCAATGCCTGTTCAAGCACATCCAATTAGCACGCATCAGAGCAGACTCGATTAATTGAGTGCTAAATAGCATGCTCCAGCAGCCTTGGCATAACATGCTATTTAGCATCCCCGTGCTTCAAAACAGCAGTGGGAGCGCTTTAACTAAAAAAAGCTCGTTAAACGAGCTTTAGTTAAAGCGCTCCCACTGCCATTTTGAAGCATGGGGATGCTGAATACATGAGACACTGCAGGTGCTTTAATTAGAGTTTTTCCTAAGAGTCACTCTAATTATAGGACCACACTCCCAACCTTGAAGCACATGTAAAAACACCCAATTAGATCTAGTTTCATTCTCATTTCATCAGACCCACAAACAGCTTTAATCCTCTGATCAAAACCGGTATTAAAATGAATGATAGGAGAATTAAGATTAAAATGTGTCAATATAGCTGTGTCTGGCTCCAGGAATTTTCCTCATTTATTTTTCTTTGCATATCATACAAGTTGTGTAGCCTGTAACACCTGGTTCTAGCAACTGGACAAAAAAGACTGATGATACAATTCACAGAAAGAACAAGACTGCAACCTGCAATACTGCTAAGACTCTTGATGTTCAAATGGATGCAGTGGAAGCAAGTTCCAAAATTTTTAATTTTTCAAACATTAAAGTACTTTTCATACACTTATGGTAAAAAATAAACCCCCACACATTGCTCATGATTACTTAAATATCATCACAAGTACTCAGGAGTAAGAACTCTGGAATTTCACAGGTTCTTTTTTAACCTACAACAATGCATTTAAAAACTGCTAAAGGACTGGAAATTGTACTTTTATCTTTAATCTTCAGAGAATACCATCAAGTTATGCAATAGCTATGAATAAAAAACGAAACCCTATTGAAAATAAAAAAATAAATGGGGTTCATCTTTAAGCCAACACAAAAATATAGACAAATAAAATGTATAAGAACATATGCAAGTGATATTTTAATACAAGTGATAGGAGTAAGACAACAAAAGTCAACAGATCACCAAACAACATATGTAGTAGCTTCTGTTTTTGCATTCATTATTTTATTTCTTTTTTCATCTCTGGATAAATTACCAGATATTTTCACTACATCTGTTTTTACTTTAAAGAATCCTTCAAAGTGCTAATATGAAACAACTAGTTTTATTGTTTTATTAAGAATGGGCATGTCTACATGTGCCTATTAATGTGCAGCAATAAACTATGGCTAGCCAGCAGACATCCCCACAGTGAAGCACCCTCATGCTCCAGCCAGCCCCTCCAACATCTATTCATGCACTACTGGGTTTTTTATTCTGCAGCAGTATAGTACTCATATTTACAAGTACTATTCTGCTGCACAGTAATTTAGAATAATAGAAAATTAGGGTTGGAAGGGACCTGGGGTGGTCATCTAGTCCAATCCCCTGCTTAAAGCAGAACCATCCTCAATGAGATCATTGCAGACAGGGCTTTGTTGAGCTAGGTCTTAGAAACCTCCAAGGATGGAGGTTGCGCCACGTCTCTAGCTAACCCGTTCCAGTGCTTCACACCCTCCTAGTGAGAAAGTTTTTCCTAATATCCAGACTAAACTTCCCTTGCTGCAACTTGACACCACTTCTCCTTGTTCTGTCATCTGCCACCACTGCAAACAGTCTAGCTCCATCCTCTTTGGAAACACCCTTAATTAAATCCCCCTCAATCTTCTCTTCTGCAGACTAAATAAACCCAGTTCCCTCAGCCTCTCCTCAGAAGTCATGTACCCCAACCCCCTAACCATTTTTGTTCCCCTCTGCTGGACTCTCTCCAATTCGTCCACATCCTTCCTGTAGTGGGGGGCCCATCTGTAGGTGGAATGAGACAGTACTCCAGTGCTGAATAGAGGGGAATAAATACTTCCAGGAATCTGCTAGCAACATTCCTAGTAATGCAGCCCAGTATGCTGTTAGCCTTCTTGGCAACCAAGGCACACTACTGAGTCATATCCAGATTATTGTCCACTGTAACCCCCATGTCCTTTTCTGCAGAGCTGCTGTTTAGCCAGTTGGTCCCAAGCCTGTAACAGGGCATGGGATTCTTCTCTCCTAAGCACAGGACTTTGCACTCATCCTTGTTGAACCTCATGAGATTTTTTTTTTGGGTCCAATCCTCCAACTTGTCTAGGTCACTCTGAATCCTAAAAAAATAATAATTTACTCCAGCCGAATAGAGGTGTACATGTAGAAGCCAAAGTATTTACTGAGCAGCTAATTAGTCTACTGCACAGTAAATGTCTCATTCAGACATGCCCAGTTGGTAGCGAATGTCTTTAATATCACCTTTGCTAGACTTTTGTCATTTATATATATTTAGTACTATTTGACATACTTCTGATGCAAAACAGAAATTTTACTTTACAAAATATGTTTACTGACAAATTTAGATTTATGTCATAGTTCTGGTAGCAACATTAGATGTAGTAAACTGCTGATTAAGACCAATACTATTAGCTTCTATTAGTCACAGAAAATACTTTTAAGGTAGACTTTTCCAAACCAAACCACAATACAGGAACTAGATTAGTTGAGGTAAACCAGCTTTAATTACAGTCGTAACTGTGTGGTTATTCTACCTTTAACATTTAGAACATCCTATGTGGTGATGTTAAAAATACTTGCCAATTGTCAGCTTTTGCAACTGGAGACTGGACCCAAGAATGAAATTAGACCACAATATCTAAGGACCTACTCAATTCACAATTTTGTAGATTTCGCAGAAATTGGGCATTGTCCACGAAATCTGGCAATGTCCACAAAATCTGGGGTGGGGGGGGGAGGGGGGAACCTCTGTAAAAATAAAATGTCCTCATGGCCACTGTGCCCTGACTATGCAGCCCATTAGGTGAAAAGGGAGAAGGAGGGCTGCCAGCATAAAGGGGAGCATACAAAATGCTGCTGATTGGCTGATGGCTGCTTGTTGTGCAGCCCTGCCCCTCTCCATCAATCAGCAGCAAGGAGTAAAGCTGCATGATGTACAGCCTCCTGGTCCAATCAGCAGTGAGGGGTGGAGCCACTAGGGCCCCTCAGCCAGAAGCATAGGTGGGCCTTACCATTATAAGCCTGCAAAAATGTCAGCTGGCCCTATGATCTGCCAGTGAAATTGGCTGCCTGCCTCCTTGATTTGGGTAGTTCCCTAATAATAACATAAATATTCTCTCATTGTGATTACTCAACTAGATCACTGGTACTTTGTAGTCATCATGGCTACATTAAAAGAGTGATTCTTAAGTAGTCTGACATGAGATCCTTTCATGGGTGCCACAAGATGCCACGCCATATCAGCCTTGTTATGTGCGCAAACATAATTTACAAGATAAGCTCAGAAATTTCAAATAGGAATACATAATGTTAAAAACATCCTGACTTGCTCTGGCATGAGTACTTTGCAAAAGAAAAAATGCTCTATTATTTTTCTTTAGTCAAAAAATGAATGACCACTTAACAGCTGGCATTTTCTGAGGGGTGCCCCAAGTCTAATAAGGGTTGCTTCAGGTATAAAAAGATCAAGGACTACTGTATTACAAGATACAAGTGATTGAATGGATTTTAGGAGACATTACTAGTGAACACTACAGACTGGAAAGGTCATCATTATTTGCTTTTTTTTATTATTTACAATTTTTAAATTTTTAAGAATCTGGATTTATGTATAACATCGACTGTATAAGAAAAGAAAGAATTAGCCAGTAAGTGCACTTGACTAGTTATAGATTGTTGATTTCCACAGACAATTTTTTTGAAAGCTGATTAAGTAGATTTGGATATTGATCTTTAAGGTTCTTTTAAACTACCTTTAACCTCTATAGTCAAGTTCATATTTCGGGTCAAGTTTTAATTGCCGACAGTATTATGTGATCTGTTAACTTACTTTCTGAAAAGAAAATGTTTCTAAGTTTTGTGATGTGGTAATACCCAGAAGCTATATAGCCATCTCCTCTCCCATGCATCAGGAAGATGACAACTAATCCTTTCCACCTAGCTTTTTAGGTACTTGGGATATCCTTGGTGAGTATACATATTCATATTGTGTCACAGAAAACAGCCAGCAAGTACTGGAAGTATGCTTTTCTGTGATATTGGTGCCCCTCAAGCATGCAATGATTTTCACTAGCAACAATCATGCCTAGAGAGGAAAAGTCAAAAGACTGATGAAATTAAGAGACTGAGATGAAGTGATGGAAGCACATCTGATTGAAAACGATGTTAAGTCAATATGTCATCATCAGTTGGGAACATCTACCAAAGGGACAAACTGAGAATCCAGCAGTTAGTAAACAAACCTCAGAAACAAAGCGTACCACCCAGCTTCAATCTAGAAGGTAGTTACTGCCCTGGAAAAATAAACTATGAGGTTGTCTATCAGCAGAGAACAGAACTAGAATACTTGTGCACATACATTCTGTGGTCTGTAAATGAGGGCACATCTAATGGTCTTCTCCCCTTTTCACAGTTTTCAAAAGAAAGGAAGAGGATACAAGATGCAACTAGACTTTATAAAGGAAGCAGTCAGGGACACGAAAACGTCAAGGGTTCTCTGGACACTAAGGACATCTTTACACGTGGTCCAGGGATGGGAGGGCGGAGCACTCTAGAGTGGCTCAACACCCACAGCATCTCGTGTATTCAGCATCCCATACTTCAAAATGGCAGCAGGGGCGCTTTAACTAAACCTTGTTGAACGAGCTTCAGTTAAAGTGCCCCCGCTGCCATTCTGAAGTGTGGGGATGCTGAATACATGAAACACTGAGGCTGCTGAAGCGTGCTAATTAGCATGCTCCAGCAGACTTGATTAATCCAGTCTGCTCCAATGCACTGTAATTACAGCACATGGGCGCAGACATCCCACCTAGGGTGAAAGGCTGAATCAATCTTGAGAAAAAAGGCTAGAAGAAAGAAAATAAAATTTCTCTACGTGAGACAGAAAGATAACAAGGGATGCCTGGCAAGGTGCAAAGTTCCCCACCAACAAAGTTCCCTTTCCAGAAGAGGAGAAAAAATAAGGAGAATAGAAACAGAAAATGATATTTTACCAGAACGTGATGCCAAACATGACCCTTTTATCAAGGTCCAAGAAGGGAGGGGTGGGCTGGAGATGAGAGGTAGGAGAAGGGAGAATATCTCTCACTTACAAAAGCAGTGAGAATGACCATCACATGCTTTAACCACCATGAAAGCAGATACTGGGAGCATCTACACATGTTCTTAAGGCAAAGCAATAAAATAGCACTTATCGCCCCAGAGTTTATTGCGTGTTGAGCCAGGTTGGAGCAGCCCCAGCTGGCAGGAGGTCCAAGGGGTCAGCCAACCAGCCCAGGGCTGCTCCAACCCAGCTCAATATACTGTGGAGGCGCTAGCTGGGGCATAAGGATGCTCCAGTGCAGAGCTAGACAGCAGGCAGCCCCCACACTGAAGTATCTTTATGCACCAGCCAGCCCCTTCAGCATCTACACACGCGGTGCTATGGAGTAAAAAAAACTCCGCAGCAGGGCAGTACTTGTATTTACAAGTACAGCCCTATTGCATACTTTGTTAATTTTTGGCAGCCTAATAGGCCTGCGCATGTAGACGTGAGATTTTACTTTGAAGCTAATTAATCTACTTCACAGTAAATGTCTCATATATACAGGCCCACTCTATGTGCTCTGATGAGTCTCTCTGAAGACAAGCAAGAAGAATGGCTTCATCCTCTTGGAGATTGCTCAGGTGAAGAAGTCTGCAAGGTGTTAGTGCAGCAGATGCATAAGTCTATCCTCTGCTAAAGAAATTCAGAAGCCTATCTCTAGGCAGACTTTTTTTAAAATCCTGGCCTATATTTACATGTATAAATAAATGCACATAAATTATTTTAATGCTATATAAAATATCTTGTAACATCCCCAAAATTGCCCGTATTAGCTTCATGCTCTGGGTAAATGTAAACTCATTTTCAAGAAGCATGCAACTTGTATTAGGTGAAAAGGGCTTTTGTTTGCTTTTTAACAAAAAGCTTAGCAGTTTGCTTTGGTAAAATAATTACTAAATACAGGATCCTGAAAATTAATTCATGGAAATATTGTCAAGGATTTTTCAAGGTCATGCTCCCAATTTTATATAGCTAAGAAGTCCTTTCATCAAGTTAATCTTTGTTACTTTTATTTTATTTATTAAACATGCTATTATAAAAAAATAATGTAAAACATTTTTTCTCATTCTCTACTGTTATAAGCTACAATGTTTCATTTCTTTAGTCAGTACATCCATTACATTAAACAACGCTTAATACGTAAAAGGCTTATTCATTTGGATCAAGATTATAAAGAACAATTCTAAAAGATCTCTCACAACAGACATGCACTATTTACTCTAGAAATTAGCATGGCTGATTAATGTACAGGGAAGCCATGAAAACTTTCTGGTTTTTTTTACATTCCTGTGGTTGCCTCAATGCCCTAAATACTCCTATGTCAGCAATTAGCAGAAGCAGTGTTTCATTAATCCATCAGATTTCTGATGCGGCACATTCTAAGAGGAAAAGATAACACAGAATCATTTGTTTAAACCTCAGGATTAGCCTCTGATGCATCACACTACAGTATGTCATTAACAGAAATGTTGATAGACTAGCACACTGAAGCAGAAAAACGGCAGGCTAGTAATACTCTAGAATCCATAACATATTCTCTTTTGTACCTAAAGTGGGTATATAAAAATATCACAACTTATATAAAATTAGGTAACAGAGGTATAAAATTTGTTCTAGTTATGCAAGTATATAGGTGTGCAAATGCAAGTATAACATGACAAATATAGAATATCCCCAAGTTCCTTCTGTACTGATACATACTTACCAAAACTAAATAAATCCAACTCTGTAGTATAACTGCTTAATAAGAGATATGCTCACGTATCTCTCTGTACACCAAGCCAGCTGAAGGTTCATAAGGTTTATCATCGTTAATTTGTTTCTTACAGTCCCCTTTATGTTTTCCTTTTGTAGAATTTTACATGCATGAACAAGAAGTATCCCAGTTACATTAAATGCAAGCTTGATTAATTTAATATGAACTGAGTTTCTACGGGAAGAAATTGAATTTATTTTACATACTTAAATGCAGATATATAATGATTAATAAAGCTATGCATGCTAATTTACTATTAATAAATAGTAAATGTATGCTAATATATGCTCTTCAAAAAACTAAGCTTTAGTAATATACTATTAAAATAAATAGAAACAGGATTTTCAGAAAAGACTTCAGTGTATATATTCTATTTTTCATTTTTGCATCAGATGATTGTCTTATAAAAACCTAGAGCTCTATAAAATTGTAGCAATTGATTTAATCAGAATTTTGCATAGTTTATAAATTTGCAAATAGATATGCCTTTAACATTAAAAAAATGTTACAGAATTTACAGATGCATCTGGCTTTTGGTTTTAATCCCAATAAAAGTTGACACTAGGTGCATCTGCATGTGCCACTAAGACAATGTGATAAAATCTGGTGTAGTTTGCACTGGAGTCTGCTGCTCTTAGGTGCAGTGTCTGCATGTGTGCCCAGGACTGCAGCAGTTTGAGCTGGGAACAGAGCAGCCCCAAGATGGCAGCAGGCTCGAAGGGTCACCCCCACACTCCATGTGGCAGCATTGGAGTTGTCTGGGGCACAAGAGTGCTAAAGTACAAGACTATGCAGCAGGTAGCCCCCACAAACTTTAGCACCTTCATGCTCCAGCCAGCCTGTCACCGTCTACATGTGCATTTCAGCTCACGTATTCACTCCACTGTAAATGGTGACACTATACTGTGGAACTAATTAGTCATGTTGCAGTAAAACGTACATGTTGATAAACCCACTTAATACAATCACTGACTGTTTTAATTTTGCATAGTGGTTCTACCTTTCATTCTGGACATGATCAGAATGCATCTCGCTATGGTTTTGAAGCCTGAGTTTGACCCCTCCTCTTGACTCATGAAAAATGTTGACCCCAGTCACCAGCTGTAAATGGTACCTGGTTGTTGAGGCTAGGGAAGCCAAGGTAGTCTGATGCAATACTAGCCACATCATTCTCTTATATGCCATTCACTGTCGCACCACTGTCGCTAGCTTGATGCATCATTAGTCTCAGACCAACTGACATAATTATTCCTGATATGTCCGCACACTTATGAAACACCATTTTGTGTTTATTACTGGTTTCTCCTGGACACTAAGTATAGCCCAGTGCAAGCATACTGGAGTAATATACTGCACAAATTTGCACTTCTTGTCCTATTTCTAGCTCAAAAACTCACTCCACTGCATTCACAGCCTTTTGGTCATGTGAGTGGATAAGATTTATGCCAAATTAGCCTGAAGTTGGTTTCTTTATATAAATGCTTAGCTTAGAAATGTATAACGGTAAAGAATGAAGGTTTGGTTAGTACTAAAGATTTGATTAGCAGTAAATAATTTCTTCAAGCCCTGAGCACAGTTCTGACAAAATTAATAATGCCTACAGAAGGAATGGGTCAAGTGAGACAGTGGCCCTGATTATCAAATATATGTGAGCTGTTCTTGGCTATGAGAGAGAGATTAGTGGAAACAAGCAGCCAGCCACTTAGTAGGAGACTTAAGTTTAACTTATGGCAGTAGCATAATGCCTGTAGGAGATCTGGTTACTGCAGTCTGATAGCACCCAATCCTCTCCCACTCAGTTCCGAAGTCCAGCCTCATCTTTCACATGCACTGGAGAGGAAAAGAGAGGTAATGCAAGCATAGAAAGTAGATGCCACCTCAGCTGGTTTCACACTGGCATAAATTCTCTTTCTACAGCGGAACTCTCCTGGCATCCATCTGCAAAGAGGTTTAAATTGACTGCAGCATTTAGGCAGCATCAAATGATCTTTAATGCAGAAAAATCTGGTTCTCTGCCATTTCAGCTATAGGTTTCTTTGGTTCTGCTCAATGTGGCTTCAAACTATAGAGATTTTCACAGCAGAATTCACACTCTATACTCTCATATAGCGTCTAAGAGCAGGGAGGAGTCCTCTTTAGGGCATCGAACTGCTTGGCTGCATTGTATATTAGTCACAATTAAAAAGTCTACATTTCCCATTTGATACCATATAGCCACTGCAGTTGTTTACTCTTCCAAATGAAACAAGTATTTATGGCATCTCAGATTCCTCTGTGTAGTAGCTGGTTGCAAACACTAATTGTTTAATAGCATTTAAATTGCCCAATTTTTCTTTTACCCAACATTACCTGCATTACTGAAACAGAAGAATCCAATTTGAGGCTTATCTGACAACTTTGTTATAGATGCTGCCCAACTTATACAAATGACTCATTTAAGAAGCAAAACTAGCTGACCTTTTCTTCTACTGCCTAAAGCATAAGTTCTGTCCATAATAAGACAAAGTATACAAGCATCAACACTTCAAAGTTTTCCTAACTTGCAAAATAAAAAGCTTCTAAGACAAGAACCCTCAAAAAACTATTAGCAACCAAAAAATTAATGCAAAACAAATTTCTGTATACTTCCCCCTGTTGTCTCTATTGATTTCTGGTCCTCTATATCCATAAAAACTCTTTTTGTCAAATCAATGGTCCTGTTTTATTAATGCCAGGACTAAAATATCAGAGCAGACAGACCAACTGTTTATATTCTTCAATATATCACCCTGGGTAAATGACCTTGAGCAAACAGCATAAGTTATAAGCACTAAAACTAAACAGAACTATTAATTCATTAATGACAAGCTACAAAACTAAGAATGTTTCCCATGTTGCTATAGTATTTTGTTATTTAATATTTAAACATTATATTTTTAGAAACTGAAAGGGAGAAAAAAAAACAATAAAGAGATGAAGCACTTGGTTTTAGAAGATGAGACGAAATTACTGTATGCTCCAGAAAACAAGTCTTCCCTTATTTGAAAAAAAATACTAATATAATCCTTCCTTAGTTATATGGGATTTCCTGATCATTGCTTTTAAAAAAGTCAAAAGTGTTTGGTGATAATACTACAAGTAAAGCAACAGTAGGGATCTGTGTTAAACATAAGCAATGTATTAGAAGTAGATAACTAATGTATAGTTTTACAGATCATCATGTTTAAAGTTAACTGTTCTTCAAAGTTACCCCCATCTGCTTTTGCAAGTGTCATATACCATAAGATGAGCCAGATGAAATATTCATTTCATATAATGAAGAAATACTTTTCATTTCCATAATGTGGAAGAATATCAAACAGAAGCTACTAACAAAGGCATTTACAAATCCAAAAACTCGTATCCAACAGTTTTCATACAGTTAGCCACAGAGCTTTCTGAACCATATGATTATCTTTAATAAATCAAGCTATGGTCATTTTCAACAGATTTGGAAACACTTAAGAAGTTCCAGAAAACTGGAAGAAAAATAATGCTAAAATACTGTAAGTGGCAAATGACCTATAAAGTTATTATGAGCTTATCAACCTAATAATGGTCCTGGAGAAAATAATGGCATGGCTTAATACAGGCAGTTTTAAGAAATTAGCATGTTGTAAAATAATAATTATGTACCCAATGGAATTAAAATTGGACAACCATTAGGTCTCAACATTGGGAAATGATTGACTGGGCATACTCAAGTTGGATTTTATAATGTTTAGTCCTTATAACCATGCTACTTAATGTTTTTATGTGGTTTATAAGAAAACTGATGAGTGAGTAAAGTTTGTAAAAGACACAGTTTAGAGAGTAGCAAATAACAGGTCTCTACAGGGCACTCATGATGAGCTGTTCATCTCATGATGAGCTGAACACAAGCAAACAAAAAGTTTTAACGTCACAACATAAAACATTAGATATCCAGGAATAAGGAACAAGGACCATAAGTTATTCTTACATGCCTATATACTAGAAAGTAGCAACTAACAAAAAAACTTGATGATCATGGCAGATAATCAGTTCAACAAAATACAAAGTTAGGGGGTCACTTGATCACAGCTTGTAGGTACCTACAAGAGGAACATAAATTTGATAACAGAGGTCTCTTCAATCTAGCTGACAAAAGCTAGAAGTAATAGGTAGACAAACTCAGCCTTGAAGATCTTTTTTTTAATCCTGAAAGCGAGAGAAATTAACCATTGGAACAGCTAGACTGGGCATTAGGGTGGATTCTCCATCACTGAACATTAGAAAAGATCTAATTTTGCTTTTCTTTTTTTTTTAAAGATATGCTACAGTTCAATTAGAAATCAATTCAGGAAAGCCCTAATCCTATGTTATGCAAGAAGTAAAACTAGAGCATCACAGTGGCCCCTTTTGGATTTATAATCTATGAATCTGTCTAAAAGTTTCCATATCTCAAAATCCAGACTAGGTTCTCTGGAAAGGAAAAGTGAGAACAAACAAAGGAAATAGGTCTTAATGGGCAGGCTAATATTTTCAATTTCAGTTTGATGCTAAAATGGGCTTGAGTTTTGTGGGGAACATGCTATTATGAATAAAAATAACTGCAGAGGAGTGGGTAAAATTTTGCCTAGTAAATAAGATTTTCATAATATCAGAAAACATAGACCTGCAAAATAAAAGGTTTGTTAAAGATTTCTATAAATACATAGCACAGCCTGCTGAAGTGCAGACACTGACAAAGAAAAATGTGGATAGATTACTGAACGGATGGAGAGACCTTAACAGAACTTGTTAATTTACTAGCAGGAGTCAGACAACAGGTGTGTCACTGGGCTTTAATAAAAATATGCACATTTACTTGTTATGGTTTACTGTAAGCAACACATTATATAATTTCTGCTTCATGAAATACAGGCTGTCCAATTTGTCAATGGTCTTGGAAGAAGGACAACTGGAAATGACATTTTGGTCCACTGACAGACATGCAGGGGGGGGGAGGGTGGCACTTAATGGACTATGATCCATCTATGCGAGAGGTCAGCAACCCACAGCCTGTAGGCCAGATCGGGCCTGCAGAGTCATTTGATTTGGCCCATGGACATGCAGCTTTCATGGTGCTGGGCTTCCCATAGCCACATCTCTTCTCTAAATTAGAAAGAAAGGGTGTGTCAAACTCATCCCAGGCTAGATCCAGGTTGTGGGGCTCCTCCATGGGGCATGTGGCAGCAATCTGGCAGTGGTGGCAGGCACCTGGTAAGTTAGGCAGCTACAAGAGCTGTGAGGCTAGGTAGACACAACCCTTGCTCACCCCCCTGTCAAAGGCCAAGTCTAGCAGAGCCCCAAAGTCCTGAATTCTATAGTGGGCCCCATTCATCTTTGACCATCCTCCCTCCCCCACAATTTCCAGTAGCCTTCTGATAGCCCAGCAGGCTAGCTGGAACAGCTCTATGGGCCAGATTTGACCTACAGGCCATGTGTTTCACAACCCTCAGGACAGAAGACAGACTTTGATCTGGATCTCCCTCACTTCTGTTGAATGCCCCGGCTATTCTGGGATACATTTTTCATCCACGTCTTCATTCCAGAGTGAAAAGGTGATAAATCTTAAAACTTCAAAATAATTTACAAAATGCATTTTCTTATTCTCTACATAATCCTTAATGTATCACCCCTGTAAACCATCTCTGCAAGCCACTAGCTTTAAATGCCACACTGATAGAAGGTATGGTACCCACATCAGAAAATGCAGTTAGACTGACTGTACTCAGGACTAAGTTATTTTTGGTGTAAAGAGTTTTCTATACAATTTGTTTTTCCCAATATAAAAATAATTGGTTCTATTACAGTTAACCTATTAAGCAGCAGGACAGCAGCATCAGATCAGGAAATATTACATAAAGTTTTCATTAATGGGATTTCATCTAGCACCACTGAGATGCATAAGGCGCACTCTTCTGTCAGAAGAATACATGCTCCTCGTTCTCTCATAAAACCTAGTGAAACACAGCAGTGCTGTCACTCACTAATGAGACAGTGGAAGGTTGACTTTTACAAAGGCAGAATAACAGCCACTTTCAAGTAAAGTGGTTTTTAGGTCTGTCTAAAAGGGGAGAGGCAGAGTGTGTGCGCATGTGTTTGTGCACCCACATCAGCATAAACACGGGCATCTGTAGGACAGAAAGTGACATGTTACTTAAATTTCACAACCTCGTTCAAGGACGCTGCAGACCATATTCAGCACATGGGACTCTCCAAGAGTCCAAAACTTTGGTGGTGGGGGAACAGTAACAATGTTAATTGCCACTACCCCGCTGCCAAATTTCTGGACCTGTGGAGAGCTCCGTGTGCTGGGTAATATAACCCTGTGCTCCAGATTGTGCCAGCGAGCATCCAGATCCAGGCAGGTAGGGTTGGATCAGAAGGCTGGATTGTAGCTATGGACTGACCACATACACTAGCCCTGCACAGAATCCAGCTCATGGACTGGATGAGCTCTTGAGGTCCCTTCCAGCCTTACTTCTCTATGAAATCTATTGGAAATGTTGTCTTTATTTTTTTAGTTTTGTCCCACATGATTACAGCTTAGCTTGTTTTACAGTGGGATTGATATATATATATATATATATATCATATCTCATATCTCATATATCTATATCTATATATATCAATCCCCCTGTAAAACAAGCTAAGCTGTAATCATGTGGGACAAAACTAAAAATATATAGATAAAATATAATATAGATTTATAGATAAAAAATATAGATTTTTTTCATATATCAGCATCCCAAGTGAAAACCCATGTAAAGAAGTCTTCTAAATCACACTTTACTTATGCACTCACAGAGAAGTCATTTCTACTGGATTACATTTCCAGTGTTCACCAATCCCCTTCTGAGCAGAAGAATTTTATCCAGAATATTACACTTCATTAGTTGTTCACTGCTCCCATTTCAGAAGCACTGTCAAGCAGCAGTGTCCTCTATAACTGTAGGATTCCCAAAAGATTCAGGCAGAGATAGCCTATTCCATTTCATACTTTATGTTTTGTAAATCTCTGTCTCACCTAAATAAGGAAGAAAAGAATGTGGAAACTGCTTCTTCCCCACCCACCCCCTTTATATTTAAATGAAGAGAAAAATCTTATACAAGTTGATTGCATCCTGAAGACATGCACAGAACTGTGAGCACTGCCTGTGTTTCTTGGATAAACAACATGGAGAGTACCTAGATTCTGCTAAAACTTCCAGAGGTTGGTCAAGAGAATCCCTGAAGAGACATTCATTTTTAAAAGGGTAGTGAATTTAACACCTCAGGATGAGGTCTGCTGACCTGAACAACTGAAGAAAAAAAAAAAGCACCCTTCCTTCTAGAGAGAGGCCACTAAATGGATTGCTAATCGAAGGCAGTCTTGAGCCACAAAATATAGAAGCAAAATGAAAAAGCTAGCAAAAGATCAGAAGCTTTTTAAAGATTCTGGAAGATGGACTTTATTTTCCCAGTCTCCCACAGAGGCCATTAATTCATTTTACCAATCTGACTGAGTCCTTGGCAGTGCAGAGTGCATGCAGGGCTGGACATTAGAGAATTTATTTGAAGGGCTTTTCAGACAGCTAGTCACCTTTTCTTCAGGGTATCCCCTCAGCAAATACTGGTCTCTCAAGGAAGGGAAAAGTTTTTAATTTCCATGGCTACAACACCCGAGAAGTTACTTTTTGATTACAATAATTGGATAAATCCTGGCTGTGAGGCCAGAATGCTCCAACTTTGGTACTAATTACCATAAAAACTTAAACTTGTAAAGGAGATTTATATTTTGTGGTCTCCCTCAGACATTAGATACAATAACTATACTCAGACCTGAGTAACTATAAACTATCCACAAAAGCCTACAACTAATATAAATATTGGCCACTGTTGGAATTCTATTTTATTTTTCTGCGTTTTCCAAAAGGAAATAACAATCTCAATCTTTCTGGCACTTCTCTTATGTGGGATTGTTAGTGCTATAGCAATTAAGTTCAGAGGCAAATAAATTCTCCAAAGAAAATTCTTTCCCTCATAGCTCAGGAGATTGTGCACAAAGAGAACTAATGGTCCTTAAAAAAGAGCTACCAGAATGATTTGAGGTCTGAAAATCCTGCTTGATAGCAAGGGACCTAAGATTATCAATCTAATTAGTTTGTCTGAGAAAACATTAGGAGGTGAGTGGATTACAGCATTCAAATACCTAGTAAGCAGCTCTTTAGTTTAACAGAAAAAGGAATGATGAGTTCCAGTGGTTGGTAACTGAAACCAGACACATATAGGCTAGACATAACAGAATTTTTTAGTAATGAAGGTAATCAATCACCAGAATGATTTACCTTGAGAAACAGTTGATCCTCCATCCTTTGTAGCTTTATATCTAGTATGAACACTTCATAGCACAGAAGTCAAGCTTGAAGAAGAGTTTTTAATTGGTGAAGTTCTATGGCCTGTGCAATACAGGGAGCTGAAACTAATTCATCATAGGCTAGGTACAGACATTCAGAAAGATGGAGGTGGAATTGATCAAACTTATGCAGGTATCTGTAAGCAGTGTAGGTTACATTGGGAGCAAACAGAAAACATTTGCCCGGGGCAGGAGGCAGGCACAGGCTGCCTGTACTGGCCTAGACCAGCAGGTCAGGGCTGCTCCTGCGTGCCTCCCAACAGGCCCCACCCACAGGCTGTCACAGATCCAAGCAAGCACAGAGACTTTCTCCCCAGCCCTGCCTCCTGCCAGCTGTCAGCCACAGGCAAGCAGTCGAGGTGGGGCTGGGGTGTTTCCCTGCACAAGCCCCAGGGGAAGCCAGCAGCAGAATGCACCAGGGCGGCAGGGACAGGGAGGCTCTACCAAGGGAAGGATCAGGCATCTCGGAGCTCAGCACCAGCAGCAGCCACCCACAAGACTGGGTTTTGCCATTTTTAAACCAATCTATGTGCACCAAACTTCTGTTCTGCTAGAGGTGTAGACTGGTTATCAGTCACTTATACCAGTTTATATGTAGTATCTGGACCTGGCCATAACTGTCCCTTTTGACCTTAAGTTTCATATATTAGTATAAATATCCTAATAGAATTTTCCATAGCTGTGGGCAGCATAGGCTTTATGAGCTTTTGGGTAAAGGCAAAAAAAGCAGTGATTCTCAACCAGGGTGATACAGCACCCTGGATAACATTTCTAAGGGTGATGCACAATATTAGCGCTGTTAGGTAGGTAAACACCTAAATGTGATTCACAAGATAAATCCAAAAATTTCAACTAAGAATCCGTAGCATCAAAAACATTCTGACTCGCTGTGGTCTTGCTGAGTTCTTTGCAACATAAGGATTGCTCTATTGTTTTTCTATAGTCAAAAAAACAAGTAAAGCACCAAGGGGTGCCATTAGTCTAAAAAGGGGTGCCTTAAATGTAACGAGGTTGAGAACCTCTAAGTCACTGTATATAAACCTGGCACAGTTTTCAGTCTGCACAATGTAGTTGGCAAGCACAGTGTATCATTGGTTAATGCTATGGAATCCTCTTCTCAAGTGTTGGCAATGAGGGGGAATTACCTTAAATCCATAGGTCCTGGAATTACAGCCAAGGTAATCTCAAAATTAGCTGCTTGACTGGATCTTACAGTCAAGCTTCTATAAAATGGACTCTACAGTAGCTGGTTGGACAAAGACATTAGAGAAAAGCAAATGGTGTCCTATTTTCTTTAGTCATCCATGATGCAATAAAACTAATGTTGCTGTTATGCCTACTCTGTGCACACACACACAAAACCCAGAAGAGAGGGAATTAAAAGTCTCAGGGCACATCCAGATGAGTGGATACATGCAGAAGTGTAAGTTTGCCATAGGAAAAATAACAGCACAAATTTGTGTTGCTGTATTCGGTCACTGCACACGCCCCTACATGTGGGGTTTGGTGTAGGGCAAAATGCCCCACTTCAGAGAAACGGTCATTTCCCCACCCCTTCAGGCATGGTGAAGGAGCCAGGGGACAACTAGAGGAGAAGAGATGCTTTGGCCAGCAGCCAGAAAGTCTTCCTGGAGTTTCTGCTGCAGCTTTTCTTGACACTGGGATCTCCCAGTGTCAAATATGGTGCCATGCTGCAAATTATTAGTCTGGTGAATGGCTGCACGTGCGCTACATGCAGTTTGTGGCACCTCATTACAGCTTTGAAGCACCTCAAACTGCACATGTATGCTCGTTTGGATGCGCCCTAGGAGTGAAAAAAACTTAACAAATCCTTTAAGAGTGTTAGTCACCATGGCTGTTTTTTCTCTGTCTTTCCAGACTGCTGAGCTCTAAAAATGCGGAAAATATTTACAAGGAAATGCAAAACTAAAACAACTTAAAATCTGATTTCCAGGCAGTATTAACTATGAGAGTACCTTATCAAGGTATATTTACCAACACTGTTTAGTAAAAAGCTTATTAAATAAAATCTATCAAGTTTGTCATTACATAAAACAAGAATTTAACAGCTAATTTACTTCATATGCTAAGTAATCACCATCTTTCCTTTCTATATGAAAATTATGAAAAATACAGTAATTGTCAGCCATCCGCACAGAAAATAAAATTTTCTTTTTATTTTATTAACAATACTTTTTGAATGTTACTAGTCCCCAGAACAGTGCTTCTGTACCAGCCCTAATCATTCCAAAAAAAAATTTTTTTTTTTAAATCATCAGTAAATGTTCCCTGGGGCAAAGCTCAAGTGAAAACTACAGAATGTCTCCTGGTACTAAGCCTTCTGTGAATCAAGCTTTTAGATACTTGCAACACTCTGGCATCAAGACATTCTTACAACTCTGAATTATTTATTCACCAATCTTTGTGCAACTTCCAAAACACCAATGGAGACCAAGATGATTTCAGCTATTTGATGTTACATCTTCTCAAGTGGCTAAAGAGGCTATAAAGCACCCCATTGCTTAAGCCTGCCATCTCAGTTCCATTAGCAGTAAAGACCTCTCTATTCAAACTGCTAAGTAAATCCTCCGAGAGCCTGGGGACTGTTTCATGCTTGAAAGCAACTGTTAAGAATTTGACAACAACCAAACTGTTCCTATTTAATCCTTCTCCCAAGGTAAAAGAATTATAGGTAAACATATGCCTTCATTATTTGCTTTGCTGCATTTCAATACTCAATCCCACACAAAATTTCCAGCCAAGGATTTAATGCAATCGCTTCTGTATTTCAGAGCTATTGCCCTTGCAGAATGGAAAAGGCTTAATAAGGACTATGAAGTTGGTTAGCAAACAACTATATTTTGTATAATACACTGCAGAGATTTCACAGAAGAAGGGTTGGGTTTTTTGGGGGGGTTTTTTTAGTTAGAAGGGTTAGGTGAAACGAAGTAAAAGCTATTCATTCTGGATCTTATTTATTTTTTAATTAAGGGAAACAAAATGGATTCTCATTGAAGAATATCACCATTCTAACACCACTGCATACAAAGCTTCATATTGTCACAACCCAAAGTTGTGATTTTTGTTTTGTGTGCGCTTTGGCACTGCTAAATTATTTTCCCACCAAATTTGTAGCTTTCTTTGCAGTGTGCATTTCTTTTTGCATCTGAGAAATGCTCGTTGCAAAGAGTTCCCACCATTTGTATTAGAATTCGAGCCACATTATTGGCTAGTTCTAAATTATGCACACGTGGCGGCTAGTGATTGGCTTGCTAGCCGTATAAAAAGCTTGAGTGGTTTCCACCCAAGTTGGAGGACTCCACAAACACCAGGAGGAGAGAACTTCACGCTGTGTGAAGATCTCTAAGCGCTGCGAAGCCTATCGGACCCAGCGCATTTCAAGCAGGCAACAGAGATCTGATCAGCCTCTAGCCTCTCCCCATCGCCGTTTGCAATCCTCGATGTATCCCTTTCCCTACGCGCAAAAGGATCCACGGAGCTTCAACCACTCCGTGGGAGAGACCCGAGCTTGTCGTAGTCCTCAAACTTAATCGGAGCTGTGCCTGGAAAACTGTCCAGCCTACACCACGACCATCTTTGGTATAAGTAAACAATCTTGAATCAACCACTAAGCGTCCGTGACTAATTCTAGCTCGCCACCTGTTTTCTCCAGCCCCGCGTGCCCGGGCTGCTGGCCACAGCCCGCGCGCACAAAAGGGCCCCGGATCGCTCCCGGCCCTCACACATATAAGCTTTTCTTTTAGGCAAGCAATATATATGTTAATCAAATACTGAAAGATTGAAGAAAACATCTTTAGGCATGTTCTCACTAAAAGCATTAGTGAAAATCTTGAGCCTACTAAGGCTAGGTAATTCCTATCCATGTAAATGATTACAATTTTCAAATACATACTTTGTCACCTGCTTAATGATGCACCCTTGTACAGTATTCAGAAGTTTAGCACATATTCTCTGTGAACAAAAGTTTAGCAATATCAAAGAAAGAATGCAAAACAATTAATGACTGACTGAATATAAAATATAGCCCCTTTCTCCTGCTTTAACTGACAAGAGAAGCCTCTTGGTTACAAAAAATCATTCTTACAAAACGGTGCCATAATCTTACATGGTGTTGAAGACAAAACAATACTGATATTAATATAAATATATTACTTGGGCTGGCAAAGAAAAATTCTTGTGTAAGTAAAAACGGCCATGGTTAGCTAATCTTTGGATACTTTATGCCAGATATGGGGTTCTCTCACATTATATCCAATCTTATAAATATTACTGCACATAAAGCTAATGTATGGGATGACAGACGTGCAGCTAACACTGCTTAGCAATTATATAGCACTACATAGGTTAAAAGCCCTTCACATATATCAATTAATAAAACATCTGTGAAAGGTTGTTGGGTACATATCCATATTCCACAGATCAAGGAGGAGAGGAAGAAATATGTAATGAATTGCTTAATCTGAATACACAGCAAATCAGTGGCAAAGCCACAACTAAAATTCAAAACCTTTGGACCCTGGGCTTATTCTCACATCATCACATTTAAAAACAGAGGTCTGAAACAGTTCTTTACAAATTCCTCATTCTCCTTTCATTTTCTTCATGTATGTGAATGGACTCAATTAAATGAGCCATTTTAACAGGGCTTTTCAGTGGAAGATCTCAACTGATGAACTAGTAGAGGGCCACATATTCTTGGCTTTCTCCAGCATTAAATTAATTAAGTGCCAACACTTCAAATAGTCACTTTCTGCTCTGTGCTAGTTAATGTAGTGGACAGAATATAGGCTTCATGTTACTTCTACGATGTCCTGTTCTGACAGGCTTCTATAAAGGTTTTACGATACTTGTGTATGCTACAATACCTAGGCACAGTTAAATGTGTACAGAGTGAACTGACAGCCTTATGACTTGTGCTGCGTTTTCCAAGCTAAGCTGGATCTATAAAATTATTCTTTAATATGAATTATTAAATTTTCTTTACTGAAGATTTTTTAAAGATTTTTAAAGTGCCAAGAAAAAAAGTTGCCAAAAATAAACAGTATCACCTGTCCTTTGCTTTCTGAAACTATGACGTAATTTTTTTTTTAAATGGTGTTTGACCATAGTAGCATACAAAATAGCTGCTCTCCTCTAGAAGGTAAAATCCAGTTAGTTATATATTATCCTATCATTTTTAATAGAAAAATCCAAAAAAAGACTTAATCGTATTAACACGTAAGTAAACATTTTAAGATTTCACCAAGTTTTAAACGGTTTTTGCATTTCTTCTTGAATAAAATAGCTCCAGAGAAACATACTTGTTTAGAAGGAATCTGATTTTCAACCACAGCATGGAAACAGCCATATAATCAGATCAAAAACTGATTAGAGTAAATAGGAGTGTATCCATGGACTTCAACAGACTTTGAACAAAAGTTAATAGACATATACCATACTGCACATCATATAACTGCCCCCTCCCCCAGTGCAGCCCTTCACGGGTTAAAGTTCTGATTCTCAGAGAAATACCTATAAATTAAGCTAATGGGAAAATGAAATAAGTAAGAGCAGTGGGAGCCATATGAGAAAGGATGTAAAAAGAGAGCCTAATGATAAAGAGAGAATAGGGTTTGAAGAAACTAATATCCCTCCTGCCATTCATTCCTATAGGCATTTCTATGCTTCTAAAAATTTGTCAGGTTGGCACAGTGAAAAATATCTTCCAGGTTTTCCTAAACTTCTTTTGGTAAATTCTAACGCATTGCGAAATGTCTAACAAAGATATATTAAAAGTGATGCACTTGGCACTATAACCATTTACGATGAAAACTGCTACAAAGTATGATAGAAAATTAGTATTTGTGTAAGAGCAGACCCATATTCATTAGGACATAAGTTAGCAACCTTTTAGGCTGCAGATTCAAGTTACCCAGTCTGGGTCAGAGGTAGGTGACTAAGTGGGTGCTAGGATCCAGCTGCCACTGCTGTTTCTACGTGGCAGCACGGGAAAGCAACTCCTGCCAAAACCCGCTGCAGCTAATGCTACCAACAGGCTGGATTTTAATGGTTCTGCAAGCCAGATCTGGCCTGTAAGCCATAGGTCATTGACCCCTGCATTGGAGGAAAAAAAAGACCACAAAAAGGCCCTGCTTGCCTAATTGTTTTAATTCTCATATTAACATTACGCCCACAGAGTTACAAAGGTCAGTGCCAGCCTGGGATTTCTGCTACATCTTGATATGATGTAAAGCTGACTGAAGCCTAGAACTTCGTGTGCCTGACTTCAGAAACTACTGTAAGTTCTGGAAACATAACTAGTATTCTTTGCTCTTTGTGCGTTTTACCTCTCCCCTGACCCAGCACTCAGTACAGGACTAAGATCTTCCTAGAGCAGGGACCATTTACAACTTTATATTCCGAAAGCATGCACTATAATTGGCCCCAAAGAACAAAAATGGTTAATAACTGTCATGGTCTACATTTTTTAAATGCCCATATTTTCTCATATGCAACATGCTCCCAATAAAATGGGGGGGGGGAGGGGGGTTGGAAGGCAAAATGTAGAAAAGATTGTTTTCAGTCATGGCCAAATCTGTGATCTAGTTTAAGTCCTTCTGAAAATGTAGTGTTTGGAAAGTGTAGCTTCCTAGGCAGTTCCAACTGCTTGCTGCCTCATCCACACCATCTCCTGGGATGTCATACTTCCTGGACAGTCTCTATTACCAGGAAAACTTAGTTTGTGTCACACAAGGGTAGGTTCCAGAACCTTGCAAGGACAATAGTAAGATTGTTAGTTCTTTACTAAAAGTAGTTCTTGATATAAGTTCCTGTAAACAAACTGTTGTTTTCACATCACAAGCCACATCAAGATACTTCCAATAGTTCACTTGCTGCTTCCACCACATATTACAGTGCTCAGCCAATAACTATGGCTGTGAGAAGGTTAACACAGCTTGCTGAGCTGCACAAGTACCAGCTATCTTGACAGCTGCATGGAATATACATAGCATCTCCAGGCATGCTTCTTTTCCAGCAAAGAAAATAGCTACCCTGTTTAATGTATGTGCCCCAGTTTTGGGTAGCTGATTGTGGAGGGAAAGGTGCATGTTATATGTGAGAAATTATGGTATTTCTCCTCTCTCTTTTTCACATTTGAATATACCGTTCCTATATATTAAAACAAATATTCCATTACACTTGAACTAACGCTGAGCATCAATTCTGTAAGTTAAATGAAATCCATAATGCATCCATCTCACAACAAACTTCAAGCTTGAATGAGGCAAAACTCATTTATATTCAAGCCCCTACATCCTGTGCATTTCTTTCTATAATTATGATATTGTATAGTCCACAAACAACATAAGCACTAAATGACACACTGTAGCTGTTGCTAAGGCAGCAACATCATTTTATGGGATGACATCTAACCAGCTTCCCACCCTTTATATTATCAACAATTAAGCTACTGCTCCATTAAGACCACTGCAACCAAAATTCCTTACATTTGTGAAAACTTTCCCTATGTATTATAGCATATATAACATGTTATATTATATATCAACATGATAAAAAGAGCAAACATTCTGTGACCTGAACCAATACTACAAAGTCATATTTGAAAGCTCTGAACCCAAATTATATTTTGTATATCCATTTATTGCTAAACCAAGATATAACTATATAAAAGAGCAGCTGCACACAGCTTTGGGCTTCCTCAACAAGCTTTAAATACAGTTCACTAAATTGGAAAGGCAGAGTGCAAACGTTAAAAGCCTCTTCTATAGAAGAATGAACATAACACTGAGCTAATAGTTCCTCCTTTGTTATAACCTTAATATTGTGGGGCAAAGGCCAAGACAAGGAAGGAAGAAATTTTTCAAAGAAACTATAAAAAAAAAATAATCCTTTTAAATACATTACTATTATTTTATCAAGTCCAAAAGAGTGTTCTTCAAAATTAAACTTCTTAGAAGTACTCAACTCAATGCATTCAATAAATTCTGTGTGTGTGCTGGATTTAACTTTATTAATATCCTCACAAACTGAAAAAATCCTTTTAACAAGCATTACACAGTATGTGTGTGATATCTATTTGACCAAATACAAAAACTGCTCTTATGGATTATATGTCCCTCTCATTCTCTCCATTTCAAGATTTCCTGTCATTATCAGGGGTGCACCAATATCAGTCACAAGTCAGAGTGATCCTGATAAAAGGAAAATTAACATTATCAGCAATCAGCTTTTTTTGGCCAGTGTAGCCGATAATGTCACCAATAAATGCCATATGCATGTGCACAGCCACAGCATACATGCAATCAGGAATACAGCCCAGCAGCTTGGAGAGCAGCATCCTGCCAGTAGGTCTGTGGGGGGAATGAACATGGGGAAGGGAAGGGGCATGGTGGGGGGCAGATTGAGGCTTCCACAGTAAGCGAGGGAGCGGTACAGGGGCGGGCCAGGGGCAGGGGCAGGTGCTACTTAGCAATGGTGGTGAATGCAACCCTAGGGCCAGGAGCAGGATGGAGCCACAGGCAGCTCATCCAGGCTTGGGGGGGGGGCAGGTGGGGAGGGGTAGCAGCCCCCACCGCTGTGCACATACCTGGGGAGACAGAGGGCAGCTCCCTACCACTGCATTCACCCCCCAGGGGAAGCATGGGGGGGCATATGCCCCCCCCCAAGATTTGTGCACAGGCTGAGGGTGGGCTGCCCACTGTGGGCTCAGGGCCAGGGACTGCACCACCCTGTTCCCAGCAGGCAGGCTGGGCCAGGGCTGGGATCATAGTGGGTAATGGCAGGGCAAGCAGTAGCAGTGCTGGGGGGAGTGTAGCTATGGGGAATTTTTGGGTGAAGATAGCCCACCTCATAGGCCCCACTCCCAGCACCTTGGCCACCCACCCCACCCTAGCCCAGTGCCCCTAGCCTCAAGCCCGCACCAGGCAGCCCACCCTCACCTTTAACACAAACCTGGGAGAGGGGGTACATGCCCTTCATGCCTCCTCTGGGGGTGCATGCAGCAGCAGGGAGCTGCACCCCTTCCCCCTGTACCCACTGGACAAGCCATCTGTGGCTCTGTCCTGCTTCCAGCCCCAGGGTCGTATTCACCACCCTGGGTGGGCAGTGCCTGCCCCTGCCCCAGTCCCCTCCCTCCCTGACCATGGGGGCCTCTATCTGCCCCCCCCCCATGCCCCTTCTGTTTCCCCCCACAGAATTACTGGCAGGACACTGCTTGCCACATTGCCAGGCTGCGTTCCTATAAATCGGCTATTGAATTGGTATTGGCCAATACATCTGGTTAATAATCAGCCATCATTATTTGCCAAAAAAATCTTTATTGGTACAACCCTAGTTATTATACTAATAAGAAATGAATTAATAATATAGTGCACTAGTAAGTCACACTGGCTACATCATGGAGACTAACAGTATTCAGGAAGATTAATGGAACAAGGTTGATTTAAAAAAAAATTAGGAAAAACATATATATAGCAGATTATACACCCAAACTGAGCTTCATATCTAATTTAAAACTTGTCCAATTAACTCTATAAAGGTGGGTCTCTCCATTGCGTTTCCCACACCATTCCAAGTTAAATCAAACACACACACAGAATTTGTCAGAGCATCTTAGAACAGAGAAAGCTACCTAATTGGCCTAGTTTTTGAAAAACACTTGTTAAACATTTCAATTTTTAAAAGTGTTTTAAAAGGGTTTATGCAACATATTGCTAGATGCATTCTTTCTACTACAAAAGCTGTTTCTTGTTAAAAAGGGGGCAAAAGTAACAAAAGAAAGTTTATAACTTCCTTCTATTTTGAAGGAATCTTTACTTTATTCTAAATGTTTGCTGCAGTGGTAACCTGAATGAACTGGACCCTTTAAGCAAACTAAAACTAAATTAATGGGGACTGCAAATAGGAGGTACTGTATTCCAGAAATTTAGCAGAGTAGCTTACAAATTGGTACCAAGAACTAAAGAAAATAAAAACCGTTCTTACATGATCCTGCAGAACTCTACAGTACAAGTATTTTCTGTTGAGAAAGGGTTTTACTCAAGGGTTCCTTACTATCAATTCACTTCGTGCCCAAATCAGTTGTCCAGCAATATGCTGATGAGCAGAGGTTGTCCAGCAATATGCTGACCAGCTTGGGGCAGGTGGCAACGGTGCTGGAAGCGAGGCCTATGGGGGGGGGGGCGCTACAGCAAATTTTGGGGTGGCTGCAGCCCGTTCCACAGCCCCACTCCCAGCATCGCCACCACTCACCCTGAGTGCAGCCCAGTGCAGCCCGGCCCCACCCACCCAGCTCCAATCCGGGGGCACACGTCCTCCACCATGCCCTCCCAGATGAGCAGTGGGAGCAGCAGCAAGAGCCGCTGGATGAGCAGGTGAGCACCAGCCGAGCAGCTCCCAGACAAGCACCGCGCAGCAGTGGGAGCCACCCCACCTCTACACACCCCAAGAACAAGCCTCAGCTCTGTCCTGCACCCGCCCCAGCCCCAGCCCTACTCCCTCCCTCATGGGGGCTGCCTCCACACATCTTTTCCCAACCCCGTCCCCTTCTACCGCAACAGACTTACCAGCTGGACACAGCTCTTCAATCTGCCGTGCTGGTATCAGAAATTGGATCAGCATCTGCCAATACGCCTCCTTAAAAATCAGCTTTCGGTACTGGCCCCAAAAATCTCTAACAGTGCACCTCTACTGACCAGATCCTTCAGCAGCAGTATGTTGACCAGAGTCAGTTTCAACTAACTTAAACATAAGTTGAAAGAAGCTTGCAGGATCAGAATATCTGCTGATGAAATAGAATGCCTGCAACTTGGGGATCAGGGGTTGGGGGAGACCATTTTAAATTGCTGCTTCCTACTTCAGGTGTTTGATTCCTTATCAACACTTTCACTCCTCCAGATGTATAGCTGTTTGGTACATATTTTACTGATAAATTCCCAGCTATGCACTCTTGCAACTCAATTATGATTACCGCTCAGGACTAACCAATAGGGCTGTGTGAAGCTCCAGTTCCTGGTTTGAGTCAGCAGAAATTCAGCCTGATTTGGTAAATCTCCAAATCGAATCAGAGGACCCTTTAATCTCTCCAAATCGAATTGGAACCTGCTGAATCGATTCGGAGAGATTTGGGAAAATCTGGCAATTTTTTATAGACACGGTTTTAAATCTTTTTTCTACATAACTCAAGGTAGCAGGCAGTTCACAAACACTGCGATGCTGAAGCGCATGGAGTGTCCCACACAAGCATGGGGAGCTCCCCAGCACGCTCGGCAGCAGACCCAGAAGAGGGGCAGAAGCACTTCCGGTCCACTTCCGGGCCTGCCAGATAGTGCACAGGGGCCCCCCTGCATCCCCCCAGCTCAGCAACTGGTGCCTCCTAGGTCTGGGGGGGTACCTGGGGTCCCCCTGTGGCCAATCACCAAGCCAGGAGGGCATGGGGGGGGGGAGGCCCTGCATGCTCCCCAGCGGACCTGGAACTGGACCGGAATCTCTTCCAGTCCACTTCCGCGTTCACCGCCAAGCAGGTGGGGGGGGGGGCACCATGCTCCTGTGGGATGCTCCATCTGCCCCACTATTGCAGCATTAATGAGCTGCACCTGGTACCTTGAGGTATGTGGAAAAAACATTTAAAGCTGTGTCTATGTCCAAATTACTGACTCTCTGAATCAGCATCGAATCTTCAGCTTCAGATTTGGCCAAACTGAATCAGGGACAGTGATCCAAACCAACTAATCGAATCACTGTCCCCGATTTGGGCTGAATCTGAATCAAATAAGACCTGTTTCGCACACCCCTACTGACCAGCCATCAGAATATCTTTTGGAATATCTAGGGCTAATCAGCTATCTGAATGCATTTTTAGTATCAATGCAGAGACAGTATAAATGGGATTGCAAGGCATCATGTGCCTTTTCTGTTACAGTTGGCATGTCAGCTTATGTGAACTGTCTATCCTAGAATAAGAGGACTGTCTGCAGTTTCCACAAACCAGAACTGTTACAAGCATATAAATTGTTACTGTAATACAGGAAGAGCTGTCCTATTACTCTAGCAACTCTGTTTCAGAAGAATGCAAAATGATCTCTGAACCAAATATTTTAAATACCTGAGAAGCTCCATGATTATATGATATAATATCAACCTTTAGACATGCATAGATTAGGAGAAGGTTAACCCATCTCCTTCTCTGTCCCCAGCTCCCCCAAAAAACCCTAATACCAAACACAAAAAATAGGCTATTTTGCAATATTTTGGGGACTTTGGTAAGAGCCAAAGAACAAATAAAACATTTAATGACTCTGAGTGTATAGTCCAAGTATGAATTTCTGAGCCCAGTAGGATAAAAATATATATATATATACGATTTGCAAGTTTCATCCCTGTATTTAAATATAGTCAGCAGTGCTAATTACTAAAACTTTACATAAAAACAAGGATAGGAAAATAAGGAGTTTATGGTACCTTAAGTAAGTATATGCAAATATTATAAACAAAAACACCCTCACATAAACGTAAAGTCAGAATGGAAAGTGAAGCAAGTGGCCGGATGTCATAATTACAGTTTCATTAAATCTTAATCCTTTTGCTCTACAAATCTATCATGTGAAGAGATCACACTTGTAAATATAGATTGCATCATAATGCTGATGGGTTAGCAGAATTAATGATGATCTCACAAGGTCCCTTCCAGCCTCTAATGTCTATGAAATCTATGAATTGCTCAAATCAGACCTCCTGCCACTAGAACTTCTTCAGGGAATGAACGAGAGATATACCAGAGTTACTAAAGTATTCAAAGCTCTTCAGAAAAGAAATATTCCTTATAGAAGCAGGTATCCCTCTCTTATAGCTCACTGAGGTATAAGAGAGGGATACCTGCTTCTATAAGGAATATTTAGCAGAGTAGCTTACTACCCACCTCATAGGCCCCACTCCCAGCTACAGAGCAGCTTATACCTCACTGAGGTATAAGAGAGGGATACCTGCTTCTTAAAGGAATATTTCTTTTCTGAAGAGCTTTGAGATCTGTTTGAATTAGAGGGATCGAGTCACTATCTAAGAGAATGAAATATTTTCAGCCTGTAAAATTCTGCCAAATTTAATTTTGTTACATAAGGAAGACTATGATGCATTTGTTTGGGTTTTTTTAACCTGGCGTGTTCATTTCCCAAGAGAGGTCACTTTTAATGAATTTGGAAAAATAAATAAATAATCAGTCACCTCTAGCCTTCAGACCCCTACTATTAATATACATACATTAAGAACTTAGAATTTGCTATAGAAGAAACATTGAAGAAACATTTTGGCAGCTACGTATGACGCACCTTATTAAGAGAATAGTTTCTAGAAAAAATATATTTTTGATGACTGTGTGAACATTTTAAAGAACCTCGCTCATCAATATTTAAACATTACATCACCATTAAAAACAATTATGAAGTACTGCACAGGCATGCAAAATTCTGCCTTAACCAAAACAATTCTGAAAGTGAAAAAATCATCATAAAATTGGAAGAGACTAGAAAAAAGAGTCACTATTTTTTTGCTGTGGTATAAGCATTTAAAATGATGCATAATGTAACAGTTCAGTTGTTAATATTAGCTCTGCCAAGATAATTAAAATCTATTTTTATCAACATTAGAGACTGATCTTTGCAATGATCCCCAAGGAAAATCTGCTTGACCCACATTATCATCCTGAGAATGTCTGGTTTTTCTTTTCCATCTAATATGAATTAAAAGTAACAGAACAAAGAATCAGTTCAATTATGCAGATGGATCTGAGCTTCCTTCACAGTCAATGAAACATACAGCAGGTGTTACTCATGACCATATAATAATAATGGCTTCCTCATAGGAGAGGCTTGATTAATTCATATTTGCAAAGTGTTTGAGCTCTTCAGAGAAAAGGTACTATGAAAGTGGAAAATATTATATGAAATAACATTAAAAGTGTACATGGAAAAACCAGAGGGATTTGCTATTAGATCTGATGGCAGATCACCTTATTCCAACCTCGATATTAAGTCAATCCAGATAACATTAACCCCAAAATACTTAACAAGTTCCAGATCATAGGGTGAAATGAAACTGAAGTCCCAGTGGAGCAAAAGATGCTTTTATCAGTCTATAAAGTCTATACAACCATTCAAGTGTCCAAGGTGTGTAACGAACTATCTTAAAAAGTTCAGGGAAGCATCCGTTCTTTAAGCCCACAAAGTCATCACTGCACTGCAAGTAGTACTTCAATAGCATCCCTACTCCAAGGTAGTGACAGTTTACTGTTCAGCACAAAGAAAATAGGCATTGAGAATCCTTCAGCTATTTCTTGGTAACCTAGCCAAAAAAAAAGGAGGGAGATAGTCACATTTCTGAACTGTTTAAGACCATCTGACAGATGAAAAGAGACCTGCTCATATCTACTGTGGGCAGTCCCATTTCTTTCATTTTAGAAAAAAAGAACCCACACTAAAATGTAAGATGATGCTAAGGAGACAAACTGGCATTATCTTTATCACTAATCTTTTCTGGTTAATGTCTGAGCTAAGAACCCTGAAAAACAGAAACATCAGATTCACATACTATTTTAGTGAGACGATGACCAGTAAAAAAGAAGACCATCTTTGGACACTTCCCTCAGAGACTCAGATATACTAAAAGAGAAGGACATAGCCAAGTCAGGGATATGTGAATAAGTGTTCTTGCCTGATCCCTCCCTATCTTAATTTTACATCCTTATTTCTGAGAGCTGGCAATATAGCTCTCATAAGTAAAAATATAAAAGATACAGCAGCATAACAAATTAAACAGAACAAAATGGACTACAAGTGAACATGGATAAAGCATAGTATCTGCTGGAAAATAGGACAACAGTAAATCAGGGACTTCATATAACAAAAAACAACACAAATTTTAAAGCAAGTGATCCACTTCAGCTATTTAGGTTCTAACATAGTACAGGATGATAACATAAAGCAAGAAATTAAAGGAAGAATAGAAGCAGGAATGGGAGCTTACTTTGTCTTGCGCAAGCTCCTGTCATCCAACTCATTCCAAGGAAAACTTCAAGTCTATAAAACCTTACCAGGCCATGTCCAGCATATGGAAGTCAAACCTTGGGTTTTACAGAAAATCTTTGATGGACAGTATGATCCCATAATGCAAGAATGGTGCATAAGAACCAATAATGAGTCATATCAATTATGCAGAGACTCAACCCTGACACAAGAAAGTAGAGCGCAATGACTACAGTGCCTGGGTCATGTAAAAAGAATAGAAGTGATCCAGATACCAAAGCAAGTAGAGTTGCACTAATATACTGCTGCCATATCAGATTGGCACTGCTAAAATGAAAATTAACGTTATCAGCTATCGGCTTTTTTTAAACAGGTGTAGCTGATAACATACCAGTAAATACAATATGCCTTGTGGCCAGGGCCTCCGGATGTTGCATGTATGCGCACAGCCCCATATGACCAGGAATGCAGCCCAGCAGCGTGCAGAGCAGTGCCCTGCAGATAAATCCATGGAGGGGAAAGGGATGGGGGAGGGAAGGGGTAAGAGCTGGGAGTGTTGCCTAGCCAGGATGAAGAATGGGACCCCAGGGCTGGGGCACAGAGTGGGATGGAGCCATGGTCAGCTCATCCAGGGGGCAAAAGGGAATAGCGAGGGGGAGCAGCTACCCACCCCTGCACACACTCCCCCAGGGGAGGCGTGGGAGAACACGTCCCTTCCAGATAGTTGCAACAATTCTATTCTTTAATCGGAAGTCGAGGAGCTCTTGTAGACCAGATTTGTTCATGGGACAGACGTGGGCTGCCTGCTGTGGGGTCGGGGCTCTCCGCCCTGCTGCCTTTTGCCCCAGGAGCCGCATGCTGGCTAGACACCCAGCAGCAGCGGGGGTGGCAAGTTGTGCTTCCTGCCACTAGGTGGGCTGGGGACGCAGCCCACCCAGCACAGCTCCTGAGGTGAAAAGTAGCAGGGTGCCCCAAACCTGCAGTAGGCAGCCCAAATCTGCCCTTGTCCTATCTGGCTCCACTCCTAAAAGTGTCCCCCTTCTTAAAAATGGTGGCAGCGGCACTTGAACTAAAGCTCAATTGATGAGCTTTGGTTCAAGAGCTGCTGCCACCATTTTTAAGATCTGGGACGCTGATCCCCTGGATAAGCCACCCGTGGCACCGTCCTAATCCCTGCCCCAGCATCCCATTCACCACCCTGGCTGGGCAGCACCCCCCCCCCCACCAGCTCCAACCCCTGCCCCACTCCCTCCCTCACCATGGGGGTATCAATCTGCCCCCCCCCCCAAATCCTGTCTCATCCACAAACTTACCTGCAGAGAGCTGCTCTGCATGCTACCAGGCTGTACTTTTGTAAATTGGTTATCAGCTGATATGCCTGGTGAATAATCAGCTATCAGTATTGGCCAAGAAAATCTCTATTTGTGCACCCCTAAAAGAAAGTTCTCCTCAGGATATTGGAGGGGAGAGAAAAGCCACCTGGATGATTAAGATGACAATGGCTACAAGATGTAGTGTCAGATCAACAGATTCATAGAATCAGCAACAGAAACAGAACAGAAAGTGAATATGAACAACTGAAGGAAAAAAACATACAAGACATAGGAATGTATGAGAGAACAGAGACAGCCAAGGGCCATTAGGGCGCACAGTGCCAAATTATTATTACATATGGACTGGGGTTCTTTTTGGATTGGGAAGAGAGCAATAGGTAGCATGTGTAATAAAAAAATACCTGTTAAAATTTTAAGACAAACCAGCACACACACAAGATTGCAAAGACTGTTTACTGTCCTTCTGGACTTTATGGTAACATCCCATCACAGAGCAAATAACTCGCGCTTATCCCAGATTCCCCTTCCCCCATTATGCAAGTAAGTGGACTCATCCCATTTTCAGAGTACTTCACACAAAGGCGCTCTTAAAGTGAGTACTGCAAGTGTCCACGCAGTTAGTTTTCAGTAACAAATGTAATATAAATTCATATCCTGCCTTATTGTGCACTCAACTGTTCTATTTAAGGGCAAATGTACTTGCTCTTGGTATGTTTGCATTTAATGGTCTACAATATAAAAGGAGGATAGACTAGATGACTGAAAAAAATTGGCATAAGACATATCAACTCCTCTAAACAGATCTTCACAGAATCTGTCATCTCTAGAGATAGAAGCTGAAAACTAGAAAATAGCAAATGTGGTGCCTATTTTCAAAAAAGAAAGTATAATGCTGTTAAACTTGACATCAACAGTATATGAAATCTTAGCATGCATCCTGAGATCTCATCTCATCTTGTTTTATAAACAGGTCTCTCGCCACCTGGACAAGGAAGAGAAGGTCGACATTATATACCTAGACTTGCAAAAGGCTTTTGATCTAGTATCGCAGGATATCCTTGTGGAAAAATTTGAAGATTGTGGACTTAACTGCTCAACAGTTCAGTGAGTGCAAAACTGGCTGCATGGTAGGACCCAGAGAGTTCTCATGGATCTGTGTCATCCTGGTGAGAAACAGCCAGTGGTGTCCCTCAGGGGTCTGTGCTTGGTCCAGTGCTTTTCAACATCTTTATCAATGATTTGGATGTGGGGGTGAAAAGCTCGATGACCAAGTTTTGGGGGAGTGTGGTCATGCTAGAAGATGGGTTGCAGATACAGGCGGACCTGGACAGGCTGGAGAGCTGGGACCAGAACCAGATGAAGTTCAATACTCAACAGTGTAAGGTGCTCCATCTGAGAGCAAACAGTCCCCAACATACCTACAGGCTCATTGGGACAATTTGACTTGCACCACAGCCAAAAAGGACCTAAGGGTAGTAACTGAGCATCAAAGAGATATACGGAAGGAACCGGAAAATAGGACAAAACACAACATGGTTTTAACAGAGGATATGTCAAATAAATTTTAAATGTTCTGATAAAATAACAGACTTTTTGAATAAGGGTAATACAATGCAGAGGCTTAACAACCAGGTGCCTGGAGCAGCTGCCATACACGTGGGGGCCGAGGGGGGAATCGAGGATCAGGAGTCCCTGGGAACACTAGCTGGGGTTGCGGCTGCGATCCCGCGATGGGAAGATGGGTACTCTCTATCACCGGAGCGGAATTAGGCACAAACGAGACACGTATCAATTGGAAAAACAGAGGTAGCTTTACTTACACTGTAGAGTCATATACAGCGCAGGCAATCGTAGTTGCAACAATTCTATTCTTTAATCGGAAGTCGAGGAGCTCTTATAGACCGGGTAGCTCGGGTCTAACTCAGGCATGCAACACGGAGGATACGTCGCAAGGCTTCAGTGGCGGGGAGTCGTTGGCAGGTGATCAAGCTGCCGGAGTTCCACTCCAGGGGGAATCGCGGAGTTCTCCAACTAGAGCAGAAACGCCCCTAACCTTTTATACGGCTAGCGAGCCAATTGCCAGCCGCCACGTGGGAATAATTTAACATCAGCCAATCGTGTTATGCAAATCTGCATTTCCTCGGCGGGAACTCTATCCACGCCGGAACTCTTCACCATGCCGAGACTTCCCCTGCCTTACCGTGCCTTGTGCTAGAAAGCTCCACTGTGTCGAGGCACTGATCCAAATCAGCTCTGACAACACAGGGACAGTAGTGACTTCCAGTTGACACTGCCCTGCTGGTGTGGCTGCACCGCCCTCCCCCAAGTCAGTGCCCAGGGCAGCTGCACTGGTTGCCCTGCCCTAGTTGCACCACTGATGCTATGGGCTTAATTTATGTAAAGGTATTGATTTAAAGCTTTTGACCCCTTGCCTGATTGGGAAATTGTTGGCCAAGCTAGGAGGGAGGGATTCAGTTCTATAATTTGGGGTAGATAAGGAGTTGGCTCAACAAGGAGACCACAGAGATAATTTATCTGACTGGAGGGTGGTTACCAATAGCCATTAGGCAGCAGTCTGAGTACCTGTTAGGGCTGTGAAAAGCTTTGGTCCCTGATTCGCTTTGGTGGAGATTCAGCCCGATTCAGTGGCCAAATCTGAATCAAATAAGGAGATCCTTTAATCTCTCCGAATAGAATTGGAACCCTCTGAATTGATTCGGATAGATTTGGAAAGATTTCATGATCCAGACATAGACACAGCTTTAAATGTTTTTTCTATATACCTCAAGGTATCAGGCGGCTTGGGAATGCTGCGATGGCAGGATGCATTCCGTCATACTTACTCCTCAATTTAGGATCAGGAATTTGAAGTTTTCCTCCTTGGTCTCACTGGCATGGATTGTGGGTTTTTACACATTCCACTGTATCTGAGCATAAAATAACTAGGGTCGTGCCCTTGTTGCCATTGCTTTACCTATGTAATTTGACATGGTGCTTTTGGCGTGTAGGATTCTGTTCCTGGTAATTCGAGGTTTGAAGAAATGATTCTAGTGATTTCTTTGATAAAAGCATGTCTGTGAACAACAGGGGACTAAATAGCCCAGGAGGCCCTTTCCAGTCCTACATTCCCATATTCCTGTGAGCTAACAGGCCTTTCTAGACTTAAAGACCATGACTCCATGATTTTTCAGCAGAACCAATGAGCCAGTGGGATTTTACTATGTATTTAATAAATATTTAAAGCAAAAAGTAATTTATTCATAATATACAAGGGCATACTCTGCACAACATAGAATGCTGTCTGTAAATAATTTATTTCACATAAATGCACCCATAAAAGGTAATATGCAATATACCACACTTGCATGAATATGTCCCACCAGTTCAATGGCATATTCAGGTAGCATTATAAAGACGTGAAAAACAAATTAAACTACTTCCACTCTACAGTTATCTATTTGAGATCCAAATGGCTGGTTTCACTCTCAGCAATAACCACATTGAAAGCCTGTAGTACATTAAAAACTCGGATTTCAAAGCAATACAATTTGGGGGTTTCTGCTTGGCCATTACTAAAATACTTGCTTTTCTCCTGCCTGCCCTTACAATACAGCTTCAAGATAAGCTTCCTGGAAAATTATAGTAAGTACAATCTCCAAGTAAATTAATGAATCTAATAATAACATTTTTCAATGTCTAGTTTGAAAGTTTAATGGGGATACCTACACTAAGGTGGGAACCACAAAGCACGAGGAGTGGTTAATTGTAGTGTAAAGCTACCTAATGTAAGAAGGACTATTGGTAACATATATAGCCAGACCACATATACAAAAAACTCCTTTTTCCTGATGTTTATAAATATGTAGCACCATGAAATGGCAGTTTTCCTCAAAAAATAGTATATGAGTTTACAAATCCAACACAGGTAGTAACATAAGGATTTCTTAATCATAACAATGCTATTTAAACCACGTAGGTGTTTTATATTTTTATTATAAAAATAATTTTATAAGCATGGGATGCGATTAAAGTGAAATATTAACTCAAGTCTGAAAGGGCATCAACCTGAAAACTACTGTAACGTGACTGACAAAAACAGATATACAGTAAAAGCTGCATTAACAGGCACCTTACAAGCCGGCATGCTCTATTAACCAGCATGCTGGCTTGTAAGGTAAAAGTGAAACCATTAAGTGCCTACCATGGCACTTCCGGTTTCACCGAGCCCCCACAGCCCGGGGCAAAGCAGCCTGCCCAGGGCCCACCTCCTTGTCCCTTGGGGCCCGTGGGACCCACGGAAGGGGCAGCGATGCGGCGAGAAGAGCAGCGACGCCCCAGACGCAGCGGGAGAGGCCGTGGCCCGGGCCTCTCAGGTAAACAGCATATTTTGTTATTTGGCACCCCGCATTCCCCATGGGTACCAGATAACAAAGTTGTTGCTGTATTATGCCTATGCAATTTTATATATTCATTTGAAGTGGGGAAGGAGGTAAGTACTATATATTGTAACCACCTGTCTTTAACAGCTCAACTTTTTTATAATTTTAGAAATATTAAATGGGTCAGAAATAAAGTTAAAGAAAATTATTTCAAGCATTTTAAACTTTTCTCCTTCAAACTTTTCCTTCAATTCATGCCACTCTAGTAAAAGTAAAAAGAGGCAAGATTAGATATGCTAACTTGATTGAGATATAATCTTATTTAAATCATCAGTAATAATCTAGTGAACAACAAGGCTGGTAAAAAAAAAAAAAGTTTTAATAATGAAATAAAAACACTAAAATGTCATGACAACATTTCTGGATTTCTTTATCTTAAAAAATATTTTTGAAAAATATTTGGGGAGCCAGGGAGGGGGGAAGGGGAGGCTTGTTTTTGGTTAATATTGCTTTTTCAATCAAAAAGTAATTTTTTTCATGGAAAGATTTTTTTAAACATACAATCCTACTTCTAGGGAGGGCCTAAAAAGAAATGCAAGTCCAGCACACATTAACTAACAAACTCTATTCCCATTGCTGTATTGTGATTATTGATAGAATACAAACTGGGTAAGTAAACAAATCCATGTTAATTTCATGCTCAATTAAAACCACAGCAGGGGTGCTGGATTGGGAAGGGAAAAAGTCAATGTTTGCCCAATTTAAAAGGATTTTTTAAAAGTATGAAAACTACAATTCCAGCTTCTGCATTGTACTACATAATCCTATGGATAAAAAAAAAGTATAGCTAAAACATGTTCCTCTAAAAATGAACTGTATAGCAGCGCTTGAAAAACTGGCCTGACACCCATTAGGCTGAGGACCAAGCCGACTAGCCAGAGTGAATAAATATGTCTGCCATTGTGACCCTTACAATTTCAAACCAAATAAAACAGCTGTTCACACTTTGTGTACTGTTTAGTTGTATCGTATTTTAAATCAATATTTTATGTAATAAATGGAAAAAAAATTACATAGTGCATCAGACTTGCTTTGCATATACTTGCTTTCTTTTCCTTGCTTCACTCCATTTTCTGTTTTTCTTTTCTACAACAGATAACGGTGCAGATTTTCCACATTATCTTCCAAGTTTCGTTCCTCTTTCTTCTATTTACTTCATATGAACTTCTTGATCTTCCCCTAGATTGTGTTCCATACATCCTTTTACTTTCTGCATACCTTCTTTTCCCATTTTGCCAATACCTCCTCCCAATAACAAAAGCATATATCCTCCAAAAGTACAAAAAAATATGCATCTTTTTCCTGAATTCTTCTAGCAATCTGTCCCTTGCATCCATCTCTTCAGTAACAGGGCTTGGAAATTTTACTACTCATTTTACTACTAAACCTAATATCCAAAAACTGAAACAAGGTGTTGGGCCAAAACAATGTTGAGATGAAGTTAACCTTTGCATCCTTTTAAATAATGGGAAAGAGAAAAGTGCTCAGATTACAGTTGGGGTAGTGATTTTTCTCTATATTCCCTCTCTCTTACCAGCCTCTAACTAGAATAATCTGACAAATTTAACTTCCACACGCACACCTTATCTGGCTGCTGGAAAGGAGGAGACGGATCTTCCTTCCTCGGGTCAATCTACTCACCTCGGAACCTCCTGGCTCTTATGAAGATGGGGGAAAAAAGTTTAAGTATAATCTTACCTCAGCTTCCTGGCTGCTTCAAGGAAGGGGGGGGGGCATGAGACAGAATGTTTATGTATGCCGACCAGAACTCTATTTTTGTTTAGTCTTCCTCCACAATTAACATCTGCAGTTCTTACTATTTCTGCTTAGAGCATTGCCAGTCACACAGCAAAATTGACCTAATAATTGACAGTTTCACTGCTGCTCACAGAGTTATAACTAACATCAGTTCTCACTCTTCTGCAACTTAGCAAACCAAAGAACAGCAGCAGAAGCAAGGGAGCTAGCTGTAAACCAGGAAGACAGCAGTGCACCAGTTTGCACTCTGTTCATGTTTCCAAGGTTTCTTTTGAAACTAACTCTTCAGTCTAGATTTTTTTCTCTTAAATGGCAGCTTAAATCCTACACACACTGATGTAGCACTAAGCTGGGATTGCTTCCTACTTTTCAGTCAGGGGCTTTTTCCATGCTCTAAAACCAAGGTTGAATTCACCTGTATGATTTCTACTCGCTCTTTTCACTTTTGAATCTCTGCTTTATTACATAAAGAGGCATCTGGCCACATCTCAATTTTTACATTTCCATTCTAAATCCTGGCCTTAAGTTTTACCACCCTGTTGCTCAGGCTCTATTTACGTATTTTTGATACTGTATTGCATTGAACTAGATGCAACACTTCAGGGGAAAAAAGAAACAAACAAACAGGCATAAATTAATTCTGTTACTACCTATCTTAGCTGAAAAATTACGTGAAGCTACTGGTGATACAAAAGAATTCCTTGGCAGTTGCAGAGAAAGTCTTCGTCATTAGCCAACACACTACTAACATCTCACAGCTGTGCTTCCCTGTTCTTACAATGTACTAAAAAAACAAACAAAAACCCAGTATTAAAAAACCTCAAAACACAAACTTTATTGTGAAAATATTGGGGCTACAATGCAAACAACAAAACTGACACAAACCTACAAAAGGAAAGGGAATGTAAGCTACATAGATTTATTCTTCCACCAACAGATACTCTTCATAACTATGGTACATCACAGACTATCTATGCAAACCCAACTTTGCTTCATCTAGAAGCACCAGCTTTTCACCAATACCTCTTTTCAAAACTACTCTGTCCCAACAAAGCACACTACTATGTTATGCATCCATAATCAAGGAGAGGGGGGGCATTCCAATGTGGAAAAGTACTGGTTTTTAAACTTTAAAAACCCTAATTAAAAAAAACAAAACATTCTTTACTTAGTTACTTCAGTTGTATTCATTTTTAAAACAAACCTGTTTAAAATTAATTCTGAATTTAATATAAAATATGGTAAGGCCTAAACTATTCATAACCTCAACGCATTTTTTAAGAAAGTAAGTATGCTAGATCTATACACCTCTATCAAAACTAAGAGTTGCAGAGTTGCTACATGTTTTTCTTTATCTAGGAAGAATTGGGGGGAAATATATAACTTTTGGGGTTATGCTTCTGATGTCAAATATGGTGCAGTAGACTTAATCTGATGAAGGAAAGGGGGCCAGGTTGCTAAATGAAAAAGACCATTAAAGGTCATCACAAGGGCTAACACTAACTCCAAGGCACACTATCATGTATCTCGTCAGTATTAAATAATTCCAGTTATTCTAATGAAGCTTTTCTACACAAATTAGGAAAAAAGAGAGACAAGGATTTCTTAGAGTGATATATTTTATTGGACTAATTGTATAGTAGAGTTAGATAAGCTTTCTAATGTAAGACATCCTCTGAAGAAAAAGAGTTAATAATCGCATAAATAAGCAATGTATCATTCATCATTTTCTAATATACTAAAAATGTAAAATTAATAAAAACCTGAAAATATTAGGCTATACAATGGTTTACATATATATATATATATATATATATATATATATATATTACATAGTATACCCTCCTAGGTATGAAGCTGATGTTGAAAACCTACTACTGTAAAACTACATTTTAATAGATATATCAACCAATGTAAATATCAGTAGTGGCAGCAGTCCCTCGATATAACGAAGACAGTCTTGCAGTAAATAGGGAAGTCATCAGGGAATCCTTAGATGACTGAGGATGCTAATCTGAGATCCGCACGTTTGACTGAAGACATGACAAAGACTTCTGGGAGGAAGGAGTGGATCCTGGTGATGTCAGGTCACAGCTCTTTCTCTCAGTCTTTCTGGTCTATCTACCTCCATAGTGAAGTGAGTTTGCTTGAAATAACGCATGACAAATCACAGCACCATGGAAGGTGATTCAGTACGCAAGCCTCCCAGGTATTGATATTAATATCGCACTTCTTCAAATGTCAATCAAGGTTTCCTTGAACCTCTTTTGCCCACCTGTAGAGTGGTGACCGTCAGCTGGAAGTACGGGATCTGTTTTGGGAGCCAGTTGTCAGGCATACTTAGGACATGTTCAAGAGCCTGGTACATGAGATGTTTTGTGTAGGTCCTGATGGCATGATCAAAGACATGATTTTGGAGATATCCTAATACCAGCAGTGGCAGATTTTATCCAGTGCTGAACATCATCATCTATATTTACTTTTTGGGAAAAGTTGCTACCCAGGTAAGGAAAATGCTCAACATTCTCCAAAGACTGTCCTCTACCTGTAAGACACGGAGGAGCAGCTGGTTGGTTTGGGATGGGTTGGTCAAATAGCTTGATTTTTGTGATATTGACAGTAAACCCAAGCATTTCATATGTTTCATAGAAAAACTGAGTGACCTGAAGCTTTTCAATTGAGTGGGCACGCACAACAATCAGTATATTGGAGATCAGTAATGGAGGTGTTGGTTATTTTGGATCTGAAATGTAACCAGTTGATGTTAAAGTGATTCCTGTCCAAGCAATACTGGATGCTTACTCCAGATGAAAGAGATGCAAACTAGCTGCAATATATATGGGAAAGACTATTGGTGCAATAACACATCCTTGCTTGACTCCAGTTCTGATAATGAAAGAGGCTGTTTCCAAGCCACTGCTTAAGAGGGTTGCTGTCATGTTGTCATAATGGTAACAAAGTTTGGCAAGTATCCAAATCTCATTAGGATCCTCCATAAGACTCTCTATTGATTGAATTAGAGGCCTTAATCAGGTCAATGACGCCAATGTAAAGATCTCAGTCTTGCCCACAGCACTTTCCCTGCAGCTGTCTAGCAAGAAAGCTTATATCTACTGTACCTCTATTTGGTCTGAAACCACACTGGGACTTGGGTAGATACTCCTCAGTGAAGAAAGTGAGTCTACTAAGGAGAATCTGGGCAATGTTCTTCCCAGATATAAACCAGAGTGCAATACCACAATAATTGCTGCAATCTGATCTATTTCCTTTCTTCAATATGGCAATGATTCTGGCATCTCTCAAGTCACTGGGAATCTGTTTGTGTTCCCAGATTTTCAAAATAAATGCATGAAATTATTGAGGGAGCTTCTTTCCACCTTGCTTATAGATTTTAGCTATATTCCATCAGGACAACATGCTTTGTTGGTTTTCATCTGATTAATGTCTTTTAGAGCCTCTTGATAAATTGATGGATCTGCAAAGTAGTCTTTAGTGTGGTGTTATGAAAGAACTTTGATGTTATTGTCTTTGACACTGAAGTCTCAGTTCAACAGCTCTTGAAAATGCTCCTTCCACTACGCATTGATGGCAGAGCTGTCTTTAAAGAGTGTTGTTCCAGCCTTGGACTTGAGAGGGACAGCTCCTTATGTACCTGGCCCATACATAGCTGTTGCCACCCTGAAAAAACTATGCATGTCATGGCTATTGGCAAACTTTTGAATCGCTTTTGCTTTGTCCTCTCATCAACTTGTTCTTTTACTCCTTTGGGTCTTGACTTTAACAAAGAAGTGCCTAGCTTCTGTTCCTGGTTGATGCTATTCTGCCAAATTTTGAAGGCTCTCCTTTTCCTGTCAGCAAGAGCTGGCATTTCCCTATCATTCTCAAGCTAGTCCCTATACTTCTTTATGGAGAAACCTAGAGATTCTTCATGTGCCTCATAGATGCCTTTCATACAGCTCTGCCAGTAATCAACCGTATCAAGATCAGAGAGGTTACAAGTTTCTCACTGAGGCATTGAGGGAGATGATTGCTTTTAGCAGGATCTTTCAAACACTCAATAAAGAACCTATTCCTTGGTTGCTTCTTTTGTTTATATCATTTTGGGGAGATACAAATTGACATGATGAAATGCCTGGAACAATGATGTATCCAGCGGTGTCTGTGCTGGCAAATTCTGATGATATGAATATTGCGACAGCCCCAGGCAGGCACTATGATGTAATAAATCAGGTGCCAATGACTTCTTCCATTTGTTGTTTTGACAACATAAGGAGTTTGTGGTGATGAGATCATGTTCTGAACACTTGCTCAGAAAAAGAATCCCATGTGAATCGACTTGCCCCACCCCTTCCTTTTCAACGTTCCTTTCCATAACTCAGAGTCCCTGTTCACCCTAGCACTGATATTGACACGAAAGATCTTATCCTTTCTGGGGACAAATTCCAGAACTTGGCTGAGTTTAAAATAGAATTATTCCTTTGTTTCATCATCTGTATCAAGGATCAGGGTTTATGCACTGATGACTGCTACAAGTTGTCTGTTGGTCAGTTGAAGACGAAGGGTCATGAGATGCTCACTGATGCCAGCTGGACATTCTGGCATCTGAGTAACAATTTTGGTCTTGATAGTAAAACTAATGCCGTGGATGTGTTTGTCTATCTTGGCTTTTCTTTTCCAAAATATGGTGTAGTCACCACTATGCTCTTTGAGCTGCCCCTCTCCTATGCATCTCATCTCACTAAGTACAGCCATGTCAATATCATCAAATCATGCAAGTTCTCTGGCCATGCATGCTATCCTTTGCTCTGATCCATCATCATTACAGCTGTCCATCACTGAAGTTGCAAACTTCATTACTTGATTTGCACCACAGATAGAATGAGCTCACTGGACGTGATTTTCCAATCAAGTGAAATGAGATAGGGTGCATTTATGGCGCCTCTTTTAGGCCCTTCCCCATATGGGGTGAGCAGAGTGGATCCAAAATAAGCATACTCCGTGAACTGCACACCTGTCTCTGTTCCAAACACAAAATGACCATCATATAATTGCTGCCTCCACATAGGTCAATGACTACAGATTTCCAAAAATCACTAGCACCTGTCCCCATTGCCATAGGACTTGCTACTGAGGGAAGATGCCTACCTGTGTTTTCTTTTAACATGGGGATGCCATTGTGCATCAGCAACCACATGATACTTTGCAGGAGGGAAACCTTAGTCCAATGGCAAGGAAAATCTAGATGACTAGAGGTTTCTATTCTGCTGCAGCCTTCATCTGCTTTTTTAGATATTGTGAAGTACTTTTTCTTCATCTGCCTGCTCTACCACTGAGGACTTCCATTTTCATGTTTTGTAACTGTAACTTTCTACTAGCAAGGGTGATAGAGGCAACCACTCTGGGTGCCAACTTGCAGGAGGGGTGGGGGAGGAGGAGAAGTGGCTGCTGCCAGAGAGCACACATTCTCAATCACAGTGTCAATCATAAGTTACTACTTCTGTTTTACCCTGGATGCCCAGCCACATCACTACACTGGTGGCTGAAGTATACATGCAAAAGTTTATTAAAATCAACTATTTAAATCAAGGTCTTCCACTAAGCACATTAAATAATCATTTCTTTGTAGCTTGGTAAACCTGTCTGGAGAAAGACAGGGATGAGGGATGCACAATTGTGGCTGCATTACATGAGCAGGGTACAGTTGTTCATTTTTGTGAAAGAATGCTTAGCAGAGGTGATCTTCCCAGTGTAAATCTGGAAGATCTTCCTCTCAGAGGAGGCATATTTCCTCCAGAAATTGCATGGACACTTATATGCTCCTAGTTTCTACTGGGAAAGTGGTGATTCTCCTGTAGAAACAAACACCTGTACGTAGCCATGGTGTACTATATAGTTTTGGTACAAACAAGTTGTTCATTTGTGTAGAAAAGAAGAAAGTGCATCTTTGTTGGTGGCTACCCTTTCTGCCTCCTTACTTATGCAGACCTGTGTCAAGCTAGCTACACAAACAACATCTAACTGCTTCAAAACAAAAAGTTGTGTGTGTATTATTTTATTAAAATTAAAAGTTCCATGCAAGTATAATATTCAAATTACAAAACCCTTACTTTTATCTGATTTTACACTGATGTGGCATATAAAATAATGTCAAATGTGGTAAAACATTTTAAATACATGTACAGACCCTCTAAATTAAGTGACAATCACAGCCATGTGGCAAACTAAAGGGCAATGTTATAAACTCACCTTTCTTTCTATTTTATGCATTTATTAAAATAAGCAAACTAACCTGCTTTGTTCAGCATGTTCATTAGCTTGATATAGTTTGCCTTTCAGGTGGAGAAGAACTGAACTTAAGATACTGATTCCTTACTGTTAACTTTCCAAACCCTCTTAAGCTTGAAAAAACAAAGAAAGGAAGACCGCATGAATTTATTTTAGGCATTGTTGAAAACTCAGCTAATATGCCAACTCTCAACTAGAAATTTGTCGTGATAATTAAGTTAAACGTGGGATAACCCATAGCCTTTTCACTGTTGAATGACTACCAGTTAGGTGTTTTTACCATGACTATAAAGTCTAAAACAAGTGCTCTTAAAAGGTGAATTTAATCTTCCAAAAAAGCATGGTTTGTATCATCACTTGATGCATTACTGGTGAGAAAGACAGTTATTAGAAAAAGGAGTAGCAACATTAGGAACATGATGAAAAAAGAGGCATTTAAAGACTCACAAAAGGAAGAACGCCTTAAATTAACTGGTGCCCATGTGTTCTCCAGTGTGCCAGGGATCTGAACCCTATTTGTCAAGCCTGTTCCACTGGAGTTTTAATAATCTAATCATCAAAATAGAGGGGCAGGTTTAGGCTTCTGCAGCTCTTGGAGTGAGAAGAACCCAACTGTAGGGAAGGGAAGTATAGTTAGTTAATTCTTTTAAAGTGTTGGCTATTGTGTTTGGCATCTAATGCAGATGGAACAGCTACAATAGGAGAAATACTTACACCAATAGGTTCCTTTTCACAAACCTGTTCAGAGCCATAAATGCTTGTGTGTCCTTCCTATGCTCCCTCCATCCCCAAAAACTCTCAGATCTTTATCAGATAAAAATTCATCATTATCTGTTTAATTCAGTTAAAAAATATAGCAATCAGAAGTCCAGGGTCCCTAAGCCCTAGCCACTGCTTTCCCTCTGCACTATACATAGTTTTTACTATTATGAGTTTTGTAATTGTTCTCTGTTTATCTAGCAAGTGTATTTTCTCTTTGTTAAAGATTGTATTAAGACATATTACTTCTGTAAGGCTGCTCCAAATGATTTCTGGTATTTTAAAAAAAGTGACTTATTACAAAACATTTGAGAATTCCCGCTATAAAGTAAAAACTTGCTACTCTATATAATAGTAGAAATTCAAATATGCTTTCTGAAATGAGTATCGTCTTACAGGATATATGTCATTAATTCATTATTTGAACAATAAGATAAGCCATTATAAGAAGAATTGGTACAGCTTTTTATGCCAAGCAAAACTAGACAGAAAAAATAAACTTCAAAGTTCAATTTCTGGCACCCTTTAGGGTTTTTGTGTATTATTCTATGAGCACTTAGAAAAGCTAGTCAGAAACACTCACTGCTGTACAGGTTTCCCTTGCTTTATGCTGTACGTGCGTTCCTAGAAAACGGCGCATAACTCAAATTAACATAAAGGGAACCCACTTTACAATGTAACAAATAGGGATACGTTCCAAGACCTCAACTATACTTACCCCCAGACCCATTTCTACCACTTTTACAAGACAATTTTAGTACTTGGCAACAGCAGACATTACGCACAAGCCCAGGGTGGTGGTGAATGTTACCATAATGGGGATGGCAACTACAGAAACACATGCCATAGACAATGCACCATAAGCACAGATCTACACAGGAAACTATATTTTGGTGCGCGTCACTCACACAATGCACCACACAAAGCAGCTGACTGCAGGCTTCTACCACACCAATTGCATAAGAGTGAAGTTACCTTGCAAATAATAAATTTTTGGTATAAAAAGGGTCATCGCATAAGAGCGAATTTGCGCATATAGAACCCGCATAAAGTGAGAGAAATATGTATATACTCTGAACCAAAGAGATAACCAGGACCCAAACAAAGCAGTGGGGTTTTACTTTTACACAGAAAATACACAGGAATGTATCATCTCAATAAAATATTTTCTTACATAAAAGTAACACATAGCGAATATATGTGGTAAAAAAAATTATTTTTTTTTCCAAGAGCTGTATATATACCCACAAACTGTTCATACAAGAGAAACTATTTAATAGAAAGGAGGCTAGTAATAAGATAAAGTATATTTGAACTCTATATGGGTGCAAGGCTTGAAATGAGCTAATGCTAGTAGTGAGCCATTCACAGTAGCCACATCAGATATTTATTAACATGATCTTCTGAAGGCTGGCCTATAGCCTCACTGAAGTCATCTTAGCCCCCAAGAAAAACATGTTCACACCACCAAAAGCTATCCCACAGCTGTAACTCATACTAGCCATCTCATCAGACAGGTGACAAACTGAATCTGAATTATCCTTTGATCTTAAGAAAAGAGATCAGATATGAAATACATTACCAAAAGTAGTGTGAGTAAGCTTAAAACGGCCCTGATTATTCTTCCATGGTCTGTGGAAAAGAAGAAAGCTTAGCTTTCTCAATTCAGTTGAGCACCTCCTAGAAGAATGAGATTCCTATATATTTTATTTTTTAAAGCTAAACAAATGACATTTTTATTTGCTTGAAACTATGCTATTTTCCCAAGTCTTGCGAAGTACACTTTACTCTTCTTGTCATCCTAGACAAGGCATGGGCCCACTAAGGAATTCTATCCAGCTGCAGGATCCCTTGGCCCCACCCAGCCCAGGAGCTGGGGTCGGCCCAGGCCATGGCACATGTCCCACCACCCCCAGGCACACAGCAGGGTGGGGACAGTGTGGCAGCCTGACTTGGCATCCCAGCAGCCCCCACAGCAGTGGCTCACTCTACCCAGTTCCCGCTGCCAGTGTCACTGACATCACCAAAGCCAGCCCCACTGCCCAGGCACCTTGACCCATTTGCCCTGCATTCCCCACTGGGGGCACTGGATGGAGAGGGTGGGTAGGGTTTCCATGGAGACTAGCCCAGGCCCCCCGCAGGCAAGGTGTGCTTGGCTGAGTGGATGAGAAGGGGCCAGGTAGGTAGGTGGGGGAGTGGAGTCTGGGCATGGGACACATAGGCAGGGGCTGGGGCCAGGATCATGGGATGGTGACAGTTTGGGGCTATGGTCTGGGGCAGAGCCACGATCCACTCCCTGCACGTCTCTGCCCATGGAACTGGCACCCATCACAGGGACATGCAGGAAATGGATCACAGCTCTGCCCTAGGCCCCAGCCCCATGCTGTCACTGCCCCACAATCCCAGACCACCTTCCCATCCTGCTCCCAGACATTGTTCCCTACCTGCCCACGGCCCCATCCCATCCGTCCAGTCGCGCACACCTTGCCTGCAGGGGTCTTGGGACGGTCTCCATAGTGACCCTACCCACTGCATCCAGCACCCCCAGTGGTGGGTGCAGGGCATACGGGCCTGGGATGGGAGAGGATCAACTGCCCTCCCCAATCACTGCTTTACTGGGCCAGCATCTCCCCAGCCCACAACAGCTCACCAAAATGCCTTCAGTGGCCCTCCAGCCAAAATAACTGCTCACCTCTATTCTAGACAATGCCCCAACTTAGCTTGCAGCTCCTTCATCCTGCTAACTAAACCTAAGACTCACTCATCTATTTTCCACAAACAGGCCAGTTACATCCTAATTCAGCTCAAGGAACTCTTCCTCCCATTTGGGACTGCACTAACACTATTTTCCTCAGACACCTTCTCCTGTTTGCCGGCTGGTTCCCATTCATACTTTGTCTAATATAATCAACCATCAGCTTCCTAAACAGAACTTCTGTCTAGTTTCTTCACGACACCGAGGTTAGGCAGTTCTTTGCCCAGATCCATAAAACTCTTCCAATATCTCCCATGAATTTCAGAGATAAAGTGCATCTGTGTCCTATGTATTGAGATCAGTGATCTAAGCAAGAGCACCCTGCAGTGTAGTGAGATACTTTAAAGGATGCCACAGGAAGTATGACAAGCTAAACAGTGTATGAGGAGATAAACAGGTAAAGGTAGGCTCTGGATTTTCCTGCCTAGCTGCTCCCTTACCCCCACTAATGGCCCCCTCTGCAAGGAAGTAAGCCCTATAATAAATTATTTTTTGAAAGGGACTGCCACTCAATTCACAAAAGTTGGGGATAGATACCTCAAGTCTAAAAGCAAGGAGGAACACTGTTTTAGACTAATATTTAATAAAGTTCTGATGCTGCAAGGTGCTGAATATCCTTAGTTCTTACATTAATGAAAATGTAGGGTATGGTTGTGTTACTTTTGATGGAATAATTAGGTCCAAAGAGTGAAAGGCGCTAATATGACCCTGTCATTCTATATTAGAGAGTTAAACAAGACTTGCAGTTTCAATTCCAAACACCTAAGGCCTACTTAATCCCACAGAGAGCAATCACCATTAAAATATTTTAACCTTTAATAAGGCACAGGAAAAAAGGAAAAGCAGATAAAACACCTGAAGCACAACTTCTGAAATAAAGCTTTCAGTTTAACAACCATATGTGTTTCCTTTCACTTAAGTTGTAGAGAGTTATTATAGGGATCCCTTCATCTCCTCCATGCATAAAATACTCTTCAGTCCCATCTAAAAGAGGCATTAAGCAGTCAATTTTTAGGGAAAAAGAGAAAAAGTTAGATGAGATGGGCTAGTATTACATCATTTTTCTATTTTTGAAGCCAAGCCGTGCTTCCCTGAAAACAAAACATAAGACAAGCACACGTTAAAGTGAAACATTAAGGAGGAACAAAGATTAAAAAAAATACAAGTTTTGTATCAGGTGCTGGGTTTTTGGTTGTAGCCGAGTTGGTCTAAGGACACAGGCGGGCAAGGTTCTTTGGGTAGATGTGACATCGTTTATTAGACTGAGTAGTTGGAAAAAAGTTCTTCGCAAGTTTTCAGGTGCAATGACCCTTCTTACGCATAGGAAGTTTCTGTTGTCCTGAGACTACAAGGAATGAAAGAAGCTAGAAGTGTGACAGGCCCTCAGTGAGAACGTAAATAGGTGGAAATTAGGAAAATAAAAGGTAGAGCAGGGAAAGGAAGTGGGGGGAGACAAAAAACAAAGGTGAGTAAGGGAGAGTCTACAATAGTAGCAATTCAAGGTAGAAAAGAGGCTGACTGTGAAAAAGTAAATAGCTGGAAATTAGAAAGACAAAGGTGCTGACCCTTTCCAACAACATGCTGTTATATTAAAACAAATACAGAACACCTGGTCTTGTCAGCCTCTTTGAGATCTAGCAAAATTGTATCAATGTCAGGCTGATTAAGGCACTGCTGTTAGCGGCTGGTTTTAGTCAGATGTATAGCAAGGTTGCAGAAAAAAAAAAATCTTGACCAGTAAAGCCAGAGTTATCTGTAAGTATCAGGGCAACTAATGCTGGTCTCCTTGGATCCTGGAGTCCCCAAAGATAATGGAACTGGCAGCCTGATGAGAAAGCTCATCACTTTCAAATCATTCTCTTGATATCAGTGTCAAAGACAAAAGGGTGCCATGCAAAACAACCCATACTCTCATTAGGCTTAACTGGTGTGCAAAATAATTTCAGGAACACCAGTTTTGGTCCACTGATTTTGAATCCTATGCTCCCTTGTGTTTGGCCAGATACATTTTCACTACTTTCCCTGTGTTGTACCTACATCTTTTTGTTTGAATCTACCTACGTCTAAAATTTAGAGCTCTTTTTTTTACAGTTTTTTTTCATGCAGGCTAAGCTAGAAATTTTTGTTGCATTAGACAACATCAAGTTTCAGCTTCAAAGCAACAGCACTTGAGATTTCTTGCAAACAGAAGCTACTCCTCTGTGTTTACATACAACAGTAAGGAACTACAAACACAATTACATACCTCATGTATATTATACCACAATATATTAAGATCTCTAGAAACAAAATGCACCACAGACATCATTTACTTTTTTGCATGCTCCTAGCTAAGTCAGTGACACTAAACTTATCTCGTTAGTCACTTCTGCCTTTAGCAACAACACAGTACTAGGGGTGCACCAATAAAGATCTTCTCGGACAGTACTGATAGCTGATTATTAACCAGGCATATCGGTTGATACTGAACAAATAACCAATTTAGAGGAATGCAGCTGGACAACATAGATTCATAGATGTTAGGGTCGGAAGGGACCTCAATAGATCATTGAGTCCGACCCCCTGCATAAGTACATGGAGAACAGCATCCTGCCAGTAAATCTATGTAGAAGAAAGGGCATGGGGGAGGGGGAAATTGATATCAGTGACATTATTAGATACACTGGCCAAAAAAAGCCAGTGGCTGATAACGTTAATTCTCTTATTATCAGTGCTGATCCAATATGCGATCAATATATTGGTGCACCTCTATACAGTACTGTAATGTTTAGTCTGTAAACACCATGACTAAGTACAGATAGTCAAAAAGCTGAAGGCTGAATCAATTCAACCTTCACAGATTTGTCTAAACTCCATAGATTGAACCAATAAGCAAGTGAACAGACACTTGCATTTGATTCCAGAAATGCAGCCACATGCCTGCAGTGGCCCAGGCCAGAAGCCAGGCGCGTGAAAGCATGCCTCCCTACTCAGCTGGAATAGACAACTTGAGCCAAGGCTAGCCTACCCACCCTGTGAGAGGCAGTTTGCAGGGGAGGTGCGAAACATCCTGGGATGCTGTGGGACAAAGTTAACTTGAATTTGGAGAGGATCTGGGACAGAAGTTCAATAAACTGATTTAACCTAAATCAGTTAAGTCAGATACTACATCCACCCAGGTGTATCTTAAACTTGATCTGGCCAGTTTGAAAGCACTTTATGTGTACTGAACATCTGTTGTGTTACAGATTTGAACTGGTTTCTGATCACTCATACCGACTCGCGTACAATTTCTGTCCCTAGCCCATAGGGAAAGGTTCCGATGCAGAAACTAGAAGCATTTTAAATATTATATATTCAAATAATATATACAGGTGGAAAGTGGGGTTTTGTAGTAAAAAGAGCCTAAAATGTATATATATAATGCACCTAACAGTACCCCACCATCATATTACAGTACAATAAATAGCTAGAAGGTAAAATGCTTGACATACCAAGTCAGACACTGGCCCTTCAAACCTAGCATCTTGTCTCTGGCAGAAACTGCTAAACAGCATTGCCAAAGATGACAGAATACCATAATGCATCTGAATAATTGTTCAATAGCTGTACCGTGTGTGGAAAAAAATATAATTTTCTGTCAAGAAAGTCTTAAATACTGCAGATGACACAGTTACCTATTGTTAAAAGTTTTCAGGCTTGTACAGAGCAAGAGCATTCACAGTCAACGAAAACGTCAAAGCCAAATTGGTTTTGTTACTCTTTGCCATTTAGTCTCGCTAACTTGGAAAATCTCCTTTGCCATACATTACCATTTCTAATCTTCCTGTTATTCAGCATCACAGTCCCTTTTCCTTTACCAGGAGGGTCAAGGTGAAATGCTTCTGATGTAAAACAGCAGCTTGTAGTTCCCCATTTACCAAGCCCTCCGGACAAGAAAACTGATGCATATGAATTGAATACAAGTAACACTAATGCATTAATGACTGACATGTGGCAGCGACACTGAGACACACAGATGCAGTCTGACATTAATGGAGAGATTTGCCTGTGGTCACGCACATGGAGGAAAAAACAGACCCACCTGCCTCTTGCCTTTAACCTGGGTATGAAATCAAACGTCAGACAAGATTAATTAGATGCCTGGAGTTTTATTCTTTTCTTTTGATAGGAAAAGCACATTTCCATAATGTGAGGAAGCATTTATGTGGGTAGCAAATCAGACTGACATTGAGGGAAGGTTTACTTTATTGTGAATGCTAGCTGTGTGGTGCTTGTCAGTACAATTATTTTCTACTCAAGTGGCTTGCTTTTTAAAATTTTATTATCTTAACAATAAAACCCTGGAAGCAATCATTATTTATTATGCTAATTATTTAGTTTTTTATTATAATTTCTGTAAAACCATTAAAACTTGCTGTTTCCTAGAAATAAACTGAATTTATTAATAATCAGCCAATTAAGGGGGGGAGGAGGGTAAAGAAGGCAAAAAAAAAAAAATCACTGCACTGGTAATTAGTTACTAAGCAGTCAATTTGTACATTTATCAGCTTCCCCATAAGTTTTATTTTCATTTACTCAATCCCAAAATTCTTAATTGAAGAAAAACTTGAAAAAGCAAGTCCACTGCAGCATTTGTTAATAATCATTTAAACAATTTAAAAGGGAGTGGATTTTCAAACCATCTGAAAATGTAACATACTTGAGGACAGCATTATAATTATGGAAAGCTTTTAGACTATCTTTATTCTATTAGCAGTAAGTTAAAGACCATAAACAAGGCTTCAGTATCCTTCTTCCCCGCTCTATCCAAAGCCCTCATAGTAGAAGGACAGAAGGAAGAGAAACAATCTTATTTCACTTTCACTTCTAAGCCCAAGTATCCCCATCTCTGAATGCCTCTTCTAACCTCTTTATTTAGCACAACCACAGTGAATTGAAGCTATTTCATTTTTTAACTTTACATTCCTTAAGGAGTACATAGCAGACCACAGTCCTTGGCCTTCCAAGGTCTTAACATAAGATAAAGACCACTGCTGGGATGATGACCCCAGCTATTCTTCTTACTTCAATCACTCATTTGTAAGTAGCAGCATCCAAAATTTTATAATAAATAATTTATTTCCTGAAAATGCAGTTTGAAAACAAAACTTAATTCAATCCAAAAAAAGGTAGATTCACATACTTGATACCACCATTGCCCTGCTTTTCCCAAAAGCCTCATATCCAGGATGTAGGCCTGGGATCAATAGTATCTTCTATGTAAAGGTATCCAAACCCACATCTCCTTTATCCCTGGGGAGTATCCTAAACATCAGGCTATAGAGTATGCTGGTACAAGTTGTTAGCAACCTGCCCTACTGAAGCTGTTTCACTTTGCACAAATCAATTAAATATTTGCTGAGTTAGAGAGTGTTCTTAGGGTATTCATTTGGAAGGTGCCAGTGCTTATCTCCAGTTCAGTTTAATCAAGTAGATTAAGGCCTATAGAAGTTTGAAAGCATTAGAGACAGTCAAGGCCAGCAGGCCTGCTATTACCTTTTACCAGTCCCATTCAAATACTTTCCATTCTAGATGTTCTTTTAAGTCCTTGGCTATTTACAGTCTTGGCCAAGTTACATACTATCACCTTCTGTTTTTCCCTACCCTTGCTTGGGGCATAATATCCCTTACATCAGTGGTGCTCAAGCTTTTTTGCCTGGCAGGCTGGATTGGCAATGCCCAGTCTATCTGCAGGCTGGATCCAGCTGGCATTCCTAAGCTGGCACCCAGGCAGACGCTGTGGGCACCATGTGGCTGCATGGAGGAGAGCGGGAGGTAAGTTGGCAGGCCCAGACTCAGCCCCACAGGGGAAAGGAGCCTGACCCAGCCTCATGGAGAGGGAAGGAGCTGGAAGGCCCCAAGAAGAGGAAAGGCCTAGCTGGGGGGGGGGGGGGAAGGTGGGGGAGAAGAGAAGGGGGCATAGCCAGGTCCCAACCTGCTCCCAGGGAGGGAAGGGGGCATGACCCAGCCCTGTAGGGGGGAAAGAGGACATGATCCAGTCCCAATGGGAGGGAAGAGGGCACGACCAGGCCCCAATCGAGCCCTGCAGAGAGGCAAGGAAGTGTGGCCCAGCCCTGAGGGGAAGGGAGTGTGGCCCAGTACCAATTGAAGTAAAGGAGGCATGGGCCAGCCCTGTGGGGGAAGGAGCATGACTAGGCCCCTGGGCCTGCATGGAAGAAAGGGGACATGGCTTGGCCCCAATCCAGAAGTGGTGGGAGTGACCCAGCCCACTGCACAGGGGTTTGTGAATTTGGTAGGGTGTGGCCATATTATTGGCTACTACTCCTGTGCTGCCTAATTGCCTGACCCATGGGGAAGTTGATCATCCATGCCTTACACTAAAAGACATCTTAGAGTCAACAGACCCAACTTATAAAGGATTTCTCTTTCTGAACCCAAGAAGGCAGTCAACATGCTACAAAAAATAGAGACAGACATTTTTCAGCTTTGCATTAGTAATCATTAGATCTGTCTCATGATTAATAAACTACTGTAAGATGTATCACATCTGAAATGCTTTAAATGAAAGTCAGAGAGTTACAGAAGAACTTAAAATTTTACCATTTCAAAGATAATTCCATGCCCAACTCCCCATATGCAAGAATGATGCAACACTGAAGCATACATAATGAGGAAAGTAATTAAAATCATTTTAACAGATTACTTAATTGTTTGCCCACAGCAGTCACTACTGGCAATGAACTACAGTAAATTGTTTTCTCCTTCTTTCTGCTGGACCAAATACAGGCATAAAGCATTCATTATAACATTAGCTTCAGGTACAGCTCCTGCACCCTCTGAATATTTCTCCATGGGAAAATTTTGTAGGGGTTTGTTGGGTTTTTTTTTTTTTATTTTTACTGATCTGGGCCAGTTGGGGAAAGGGTGGCAGGCAGCCTGGCAGGCCCAACCTTGCCACCTAGATTCCTGCACACCATCCCCTCCAGCAGCAAACATGCAGCTCCCAGGGCTGTCCCAGTTGACCAGGCAGGAAAAGAACTCACCCTTCGATGCCACTCTCTGGGCTGGGCTCAGCCCAGAAAGCAGTAGTGGCCTGACGGTAGCAGCCAAACAAAGTGGGTTCCCCTTCCCTGCCTGTTCCTCCAGGAAAGCACTGGCAGCCACAGGTGAGCCAAAAAGATACAGGGGGCAAGGGTGACCAACAAGGGGCAGGGAACAAGTCCTGGGGGTAGGAACATGAGACAGTGGCAGGTCCAATATGGGCCGGGGAGAGGGAAGGGCGGGGGCAGTGACCCTGCCAGTCCCCATCAGCCTGGAATCTGGACCACCTAGTCTACCCTGATTTTTTTGACTGAATTAAGTTTTGTTTTCAAACTGCATGCTCAGGGAATAAACTAGTAACTATTAAATTTTTGGATGCTCCTACTTACAAATGAGTGATTGAAGCAACTCAACATCTATGAAATTATGAATAGGTCAAGAAATTAAAATTTCCAGCAGGAAATTGATAGGAGACTATGACCCAGATGAATTCTTACCCCGCTGTATGTGCAGTCAACTTAGCTCTTAGCCACACCCCTGCTCACCAACCTTCTAAGGCAGGGGTGGGCAATTATTTCAGGTGGAGAGCTGCTTAACAAGTTTTGGTGAGCTGTCAATGGCTGCAGGGGTAGCCCCACCCCATGGCAGCTGCCCCTCCCCCTCGTTGCCATCTTGGGACCAGAAGTCCCACTCCTAACCCCTGGCCTTTGCCATCAGAAGTCCCTCCCCTTGCCCCCCGGAAACACTCCTTATGGGGGGCGCTGCCATCTTGGAACCAGAAAAAAAACAAATAATATACTAAAAGCCAAATACCTACTAGAACATACTTTATTTTATTATGAAAAATATTTTTGTCGTGATTTGTATTTGCATACTGTATATACAAGCGATTGCATAACTAAAAAAATAATTCTTAGATCTATATAAGGAGGTGGGGGGGTGGAATATAGTGGGGTGTGAATTTATGACACACTATAACCTGTCTGGCATCTGACTCCCCAGGTACCTCTCCACTTTTACCTGCTACATCTCTCTTGCCCCACCCCCAGCCTATCCTTCATCCCCTGATGCCTCCATTTCCATTTTCACTGACTGTCTTCCTTGCCTGCATTGCATGCCAGCCTCTGACTTCTTCACTATTCATTCATTCCAGGAACAGCGCACACACACCAACTAGATGCTTCCTCAGCCTGATGAAGGGTTTTTAATCCTGAAAGCTTGCCAAGATATATTTCTCCCACTATTCAGTTGGTCTAATAAAAGATATCAGAGGTACCCTTGACTGGTCCGTTCTGGGACCAGGACCAAAAAGGGGGGGGGGGGGGGTCGTCAAAGGGCCAGGGCCCACCACAACGAATGCCCAAAGCAAGAGGCTCGGGATTGCAACTGGCCTGAAGGCAAGGCCACGGCTTACGGAGGAGCCAAAGGTCCCAGAGAGAAGACTACAGGTGGAGGGAGTGAAGGATGCAGTCTGCAAGGCATGGGCCACAGAGTAAGGGGACATACAAAGCTGCGAAATGGATGTCATCCTAAGACACCTAAATGGGCAGCCTCCTGCCTGGGAAACATCTGAATCAGTTTTCAATGAAGGCGTGGCAGGCAAAAGAGGGGTGGGCAGCTGGCCCAGAAACAGGTGGGCGGGTGGAAATCTAACTGGCACCGGAAAGGTCCCTGCTACAGACTACCATCCCTGCTGGTCTCATCCCACTGTGCCTTAACACACACACAGTCACACATGTCACGAGTTTTGCTTTCAGAAGCTTGAGGTGCAGTTTCCCAGAAATCCCTGCACCCATCTCCTTGAAACCTGGCAGGCTTCATGGCCTCAGAAGGGGATACTATGCCTGCTATTTTCTTCCTGCTGCACATTAACACACAAAGTCACACGTCACACGTTTCACTTTGAACAGTTTGAGGTTCAGTTTACCAAAAACCCATGAACCTATATCCTTGAAACTTGGCAGGCTTCATGGCCTGAGACAGGGCTATCGTCCCTGCTATTTTCATCCAAATATGACAAAAAAAGAAAGTTATAGGTATTTCAGTGATTCCCCATTATAGTCTATGGCCAAATCACCAAATCTCTCTGAATCGGCACCAAATCTTCCGAAGTGAATTCAGCCAAATTGATTCAGGACAGTGATCCAAATCTCCAAATCAAATCACTATCCTCCAAATCAGCTGAATCGGAATCAAATACTTCCCTATTCGCACAGGCCTACCACATACCACACATTTAGATGCTCTTCGCACTGCAAGGGAGCGCTGCCCATGTGTGCGCTACTTCGTTTTTTTTTTCCCCACTGTTTCTTTATTTTATTTTTTTTTACTCCTGGATATCCAGGGGTCCAAAAAAAAGAAAAAATCCCGTGGATTTTTTTGCTCCAAAAGAGCGAAACAGCACACACACAGGCGTGTGGAGCCGGGCTGCCTGGAGCTGTGCTGAGGCTGCTAGCCAGGCTCCGCGCAGCAGAATCACCACTGCTGCAGCCCCAGGAGGCCCCCAGGAACCCAGGTAAGGCTGCTGGGGTGAGCCAGTGCAGGGCCCAGCCTCCCATACCCCACCCGGGATAACTTGCCACACACCAAACCATACATTGCATGGGCGCTCCCCAGGGACAAGTAGTGACAGTGCAAGGTGTGCCACCACTATTTGTCCCCAGGGAACTAAACATCCAGGCTCATCTGGACAAGGCCAGTGTCTGCATGCTTCTCTTCCAGCAAAGAAAAATCAGCTTCCCTGGTTAAGACACATTCCCCAATTTTGGAGGGCTGATTTGGGGAGAAAAAGGTGTAAGTATGGTAGCAAGCACACTCAAAACAAGAGGCAAAAAATACACACAACTACAAAAAGCTTTAAAAAATGTGATTCAGTCACCATGTGTTACATTTTCTATTACTGTTATTGACGATCTCAACATTTCTAATGGCAATAATTTATGACAGTAAAAAGTGAAAATATTACATTTGTGTGAACCCAGGAAAATGTTAAGTGTAAAAGGAGAACCATTTTTTGTTATACTTCAGAATTTACTTCTACATGTTTTTGAAAAATTCTAGAGCAAAGTTTGATACTCCTCAGCATGAATCTCACCTATTCGTTGCAGAAGAGACAATGAGGGAAAGTAAGTAAATGTAAATGCCTTTCTTAGATAGCTCCTATTACCCTTTACAGAAGTTACACTCAGCTATCAGTAGCCTAGTAATACAGCTCCATCTTAGATTTTTAATATACAAGTTCCATAAACACTATTCCAAAATTCAGAAAATACCAATTTGTTTCTTCATAATATTTTTAAAATTTTTCCTTTTAAGTTCAATGCAGCACATAGAGAAGTGTACCAGGGTGTGTAGCCAGTTACATTGAACATTAACATTAAAGTCAGTCAAGATCTTTTTGTGTGTGGTTCTTTTGGTGTTTGTAGGTCTCACTTATTGTGTAGTAATAATTTTCATTTGTCTAGGAGCCAGACCTTAAGTACAACAAGGAGCCTAAGAACCAAACTATAGTCTTTCTGATCTTTAGTACAAGAGGCCTGCAGTATTCAACTATATAACTAATTTAATTATAAATGCAAGATTCTGCTAAACAATTTAAAACAATTTAACCCCTATCATGATTACACCAGCGCAGCATTTCCTCTTCGTTAACAGAATATGTTACACTGGTCTAAGCACGGTCATACTGTGTAACACTGTACAAAGAGGGGTGTGCACCAGTTTAACTATGCTGGGGGGAACAACAGTCTGCTACCTCTGCAAAAGATAGTATAAGACCTTCCTCTTGTCATTAAATAGAAGAACTAGGGCCAACCCAGTATAAAACTTCCCAGAGCTCTATGATCCAATTCTACATAAAGGCTTAAAGGTTTAGATTCTTAATACAATTAGTAATGTAGCTCATAAATTAGGCAATCCATTAACACTCCAGCAAAGACACATCATCCAATACAAGGATTAAGAAGGAATCTTCTTAACAGAGAATGGAATTAAAACCTGAATGCTCTAAATAGATCAATCCAGATATCACCCAGAAAGATATGAATATCTTTAATTGCAGAAAATAATGTGAAGCACTAGCTTCTTCCTGTTACTTTATTTACCATTTAATGATGGGAAACAAGTTAATGATTTAGACTCTACTGCGTGGAAACTGACAACTCCTAAACTCATCCATTAAAGCAATAACTTGAACTGGCCAAAATATATATTGTAAAAGGTCTCCTATGAACAAAACTGACATTATGGAATGTATTGCTAATAAACCTAACCTAACAAGCAATACCAAAATGGATCCTAACATGGACCAAAAGGAACTTAGGAAGGGGTATCAACTTTAAAGAAGAAATCAAACTGGAATGTTCATCTAAAAAAAAAAAAAGAAAGAAAAAAAGTGTAGCACCTTTTTAATTTTCTGTACACAAAAATGTATTATACATTTTAAAAGTACAAGTAGTAGATACCTGTAACTTCAGCTAGTTCATCTGTCTGAGGGTGAAAAATGTGTTAATAAAAAGATTATATTAAAAAATCCTGTATTTAGATACCCCCAAGCATGACTACCTGCCAGACTTTAGTATGATAAGCAGGAGTCCATGTTTTCTGTTCACCATGGAAAAACACGGTAAAGCCTGGATTTTATTTTAAGGAGAAAAACATGAATTTTCTCCTTTAAAGAAGAAAAACGCAGGAAACAGTAGGTTTCCCCTTGCAGGCTGGCAGAGTTCCAGCCTGTGAGGGGCTGGGAGCGGGAGGAGAGCAGTCAGGCAGGGGGCGCCATGTACATGTGCGCACAAACATGTATACATGGCTGATAGGCAGCATGGAAAGCAGCTCCCTGAAGGCAAGTCTGGCAGAGGGGGAGGGAAATGGGGCCCCCATAGTGAGGGAGAGAGGGAGTTGGGCAGGGCTGGGGCTGCTGCTCAACTGATACACTGTGTGGGGCCAGAATGCACAGCTCACGGCCCAGGACAGAGCCGCAGGCAGCTCATCTTAAGGGGCAGGCTGGCTCTTCACCACTGTACGCACTCCAGGGGAGGGCATGGGGGACACATGCCCCTCAGATTTGTGTATGAGGCAGGTGTGGGCTGCGGGCTCAAGCTCCCCACCCTGCTACCCTCTCCTAGGGGCCACCATGGACCAGCGTGTGAGACCTGGCATGGCAGGGCAAAGTGGGACATGGAAGCTCAGTGCTGCTGCTACAAGCCCCATGCCACCATGGCGAGGTGCCCCCTGCCCACTCAGCAGCAGTGTGGAAGGTGCCACAGAGCTGTGCCCCTCGCCACTTCTGCGCAGGCAAGGGGCGCCTCACCATGGTAGCATGGGGCTCCCAGCAGTGACAATGAGCTTCCCCACCTGGTCCTGCTCTGTCCTGCCACACTGGGTCCCACCCACTGGACCAGGAAGACCCTGGGCAGGGAGCCTGAACCCACAGTGGGCAGCCTGCATCCACCCCTCCCCCATGGGCTCTGCTCTGGTTGTGCCACCCATGAGGGAAGGAGAGCTGGGGTCTGGGCTCCACTCCACCGCAGCAGCCACCACCTCCCACAGGGCTCCAGCACTGCTAGGGGAAGCCAGGGGACTGTCAACCTGGGTCCTGGGCCCTGTAGACCTGACAGCTGGGGCCCCCCTCTGGCAGGGCTGGGGGGCTGTGAGTGGGGAGTGAGAGGCACCAATAGGGGTGGAGGGCTGTGGGTCAGGAGGGGCAATGGCATGGGCAGGGCTGCTCAGAGCCACAAAGCAGTGGAGGAAGAGGACAACCGCAGCTGGACCCGCATCCTGGTGAGCAAAGGGGACAGGGAAGCTCTGATTTTCCAAGATAAAAAAACCCAAATATCAAATGCCAAAATGTATAGGTATTTAGAATCTTTTTGATTATAGCATTTGAGGCACTGGTAGGCTTGCTTTAAAACTAAATATATCAATAAAACATTGTGTTCAACTGATATCTATATATAGAGTGGTGCTTCATTTTAATTATGAAAAAAATGCATATTTTACACGTTTTAATCAAAGAATTAGCTATTTTTATCAGATAATTTTTTATTTTTAAACAGAGAAAACAAGGACCCCTGGTGATAAGTAACTAACATCTAACAAACTTTACTTAATACCACTTCATTTCTCTAAGACAACAACCTATAATTTGAAAATTCAGTCAGAACTGAATAGTGGGAAAAAAACCTGGATTCAATTCTCACAGACAGACAAACTTCAAATAAAACTTCAAATGCAAATGTCCAAAAAGGTGGCTGTCCCACTTTTCAGGCTTTCCTTGTTCACAAAAAAAAGTTGTTGGTTTTTTTTTTTGCTGTGATCATTAAATATTTTTTAATTATACATGATCTGCTTCAGATTATTTTGCCAGTATGTCTCATTTTTAAGTCTGCGTATCTTGTGTCTAACTAACACTTGGTTAGAATGTGCTTAGCATTGTGTTTGCTTTCATATACATTAGAAATATCATGGCCTCCACCTATCCTGAGTCTGAAACCAAATCCCAACATTTTGACTTAGTTCTCACGCAAGTAAAAACCCTAACATTAAGACAATGTAATGTATAATGCCCACATGCACTGAAAATTTAGATCTGGTCATGTATAATATAAGCTAGTCCTGTGGCCCATTAGAGCTGCCTAGTGTTGCTGTTGAGAGCTAACTGTGACTGTGTTCTCTGCAAAAAAATGAAAACCTGAAGTGGACAGAAAACATACTTTCTTGAACCACTCAGTTTTGTCTGCCTTACATTTGGGCATGTGTTGTGCCGCATGTACACGAACAAGACTGTTTTAATTAAGTTCTTTGTAGAAATGCTGTCCCAGTGTATCATTACAGGATAAGAAGAGAGATTTTACAAAGGCTATTATTAGGCCAGCCAAATATCACACACTTGGCACTCCTGTCATGTATTCCTGTAGTCACTGAACTCTCCATGCACCTAGGAGATGGCTAGGCCTTGCAAACTTTTCTCTACAGAAATACTTGTCCCCCTGGGGCTCAAAATCAAAAGTACCAAGGTCTTAGAGGGCTGTCCTTCCATATGCAATGCACCCTGAGCTCAGACCCAGCCTGCCTAGGGAAGACAAAAATCAAGCATCAGAATAAATGACTTATTAGCATGGTGGTGAGGAATCAAAGGGGCAGACTAGGGAAAATGGGAACTGGAGGGGGAAAGTGGGAAATGTCATACTCTGCAGCACAAAACCTGGCAGCTAACCAATATATTCTTAAAGGTGGCCTGGTGGTTAACAGCTTTGTTAAACATGCATGTTATTTGCTGTAGATTAGATGGTATTAAAGTGCAATATTAGAAGCAACCAACAGCAGAGAGGAATCCTTTTCCTCTGCACAAAATACCAGTGTACTGGGCTGTAGCAGACTGCAATAATGGACCGATTCTTTCTTTTATTGCTAGACCACTGTGTAAAATCAAAGCACTGAAACCTTGTTAATAAGGGTTACTAGTAAATCTGGCATCTATTTGTTCAATGGCAACTTCAAGCATTCTAGGTCTAATTTTTTTCTATAGTTTTGTCTCTAAAAGGTACCGAAATATTTATGCCTTCAAATTCTGACTTGAAGGCTGAGATTATTGTATAGTGCTGTGAAATCCAGCACAGTGCTTTCTAGTTTTTGCAAAGCCTCAAGCCACAATAGATGCATTCCTTGAAAAATAAGGTTTCAGTCACAACTGTGACATTAAGTCTGTCTTGAAATACAATATTACAGATACACCTATTCCTGTCCCCGGAAGAACACCTCAAACTTTGGCTTCATCATCCCAGACTCAGTTTGTGCAACACATTCCATATAAGTGACAGGAAAGTGACAGACTATAAAATTGACTTTAAAATATCACTAACAAACAATCCATCAGACACAGCTGATGTTTCCAAAACAGTTAACATCAGAAAGAGTCTGTAGTTGTTGTTCTCATCTTTTGGGACTTTTAAAACATTTTAATGTGTAATTAAAATGTAAACATTTGAAATAAAAGGGATTTTTCCCCCTGAAATCCAGAATGTTTATTTCAAGTTAGTGATCAACTTACTGCACAACAGAAGCAATATCTTGTCTAAATATGCTCTGTAAACATTCTGAATGGTCACCATTCACTCCGGAAACATCTAAATTCAGATGAGGCAGCGTTGCTCAAATTCTGCTCAAATGCTCACATCACCTAAGGCTGTTTTAATTCTCCAGGGCAAGCATGTAAAAAATATGGCACTCAGGCCATATCCAGCCATGGAGCCATACCATCCAGCCCAAGGAAGTTCACTGGACTACCAGAAATTGGGCGACTTGGCCTGCCACAGAATTCAAGGTCCCTGAATCCTAATGGAGATGGCCATGTCAGCAGCCCTCCAGCTTCATGCTACTGCCTGAACACAGCCCCACATCCCCACACACCTCTAGACCCAGGCTGCCACCCAAAAACAGCTCTCGGCTACTGCAGCTTCAGCACAGCCCTGCGCTGCTGCAGCCTTGCACCACTGCCTGAAGGTGGCCCCGCACTGCTGTCTAAATGGGTTCTAGGCTGCGTCCAGCCAGAGCTCTGCACCACCACCCAAATCCAGCTCCATGCTGCCACCTGCCCCTGCCCCACACAATGGCATCTGAACTCAGCCCCACACTAGATGCTGCTGACCCTGAAGATCCAGCCTGGGAGGAGCTCCTGCAGTCTGGATCAACCCTAGATCTGGGGTGAGTTTAGCACCCCTGCTCTTGGGGTTACCATCACCTGTCCCAGATTCCAAATCTATGGTGTCATCAAAGATAGTCAGGTTCCTTACCACAAAATGTCCAATGTACACAGATTTTAGTTCAGCAACAGATCCATCAGTTAATCCATCACCAGTTACAGTAACATGTCTAACTTTCCATGTGCATTGCTAAGGATTTGTGTACACTCGGAAATTTACCAAGATATCTACCCCACAGTAAGTATTCCAAAACAGTTATTCACTATACACGCGTGTGTAAACACATGTATTATGGAATTTGGCCTGCAAGATGGAAAGTATTTTAAACTGCTAAAATGGAAATCATGTTTTCTGTCCATGTAAACAGTGTTTACCAAGGTGGATATTACATTTTACAGAACAGAATAGTCAGGGATTTCTGTAGACAAAAATGACAATTTTTGCTTGCACATGAAGATATCAGGAGGACATGTGCACATAAAGAATCATTTCTAAAGGCCTCCTCCTCTGCATTTATCAGCCAACCTGCCCCAACCTCCTTAACCAGGAGAGAGAAAAAAAATAATACTCTATTTGTCCAGATGTCATTTTTACTTATCCTGTGCTTCTAAGCCATAGGATGATTTAGTGTATTGCTATTTTTAAATATTTATGGGGGTTTTTAATTATATCAAAAACAAAACACATAATTTTAAAAATCCAAAACTTTAAAGTGCTAGATGTAACTCTGTACTGACCTAGATTTATGCATGCAACTCCCAATGCCAACATTTAAAATAAAAACAAACACAACTTGGAGTCTTTATATGACATCCTTTAGTCTATGTACATTAGTGTCTCTGTTAACAGAGTGCACCCATCCAGTGCAGTAAATGGTCTTATATTTCTGATTTTCAACTTTTAAACATTTGTAAATACATACATGCTCATTTATTACATTTAGTTTGGCTTTTTTTAAACAAATAAACAACCCTCAGAGGCTGGCTTGCCTGTTAGCCAGTGGCAAGCACCATCTTTACAAATAGCTTTAAACTTGGAAGTAACCTTGCCTTTTGTTTACTTGGCCAGAGTCAAAGGATAATAACATTCTTGAGATGCATGAAAGGGAACATGGATTGCATGCCCCCTATAGTTATGCTTAGAGGACAGTATTAATCCACAATCTGTAATTGTTTCTGTATTAGCAACCTCAACTGAAGGAACATGAACCTGGGTGTGTCTGGTCATGCGTAGATGAAACTAGGGACATGTGTGCACAACACTTTAAAGTGGGTTAAATGCTTTTGCACTGCTTTAATGGTGTTGGTGTTTGTACACATCAGCAACGTATTGTGCAGTAATTCCAGATGCTGTAGCAAATGTGGTGGTGTAATGCGCCTTATCTGACTTGGGGTGCAGCAAACTAAAACTCCTCCTCCGAGTTTTAGTTTGCTGCCCTACAGCCACGGAGCGAAGCACTGGGCTCCGTGCAGCTCAGGGGCTCTGCAGGAAGCCCATGCAGGCAGCCTGGCAAGGCAGACTCCGCCCACCAAAAATAAATAAAGCGTTGATTTCCCCGACCCCAGAGCCTTCCTGACTACCTGAGCTGCGCGGGGGCCCAATGCTTCCCTTTGTGGCTGCAGTGCCCCCCAGGACCGCCCAAGCCAAGTGCCTGAGGGGGGGGGGCGCGCCATCTGAGGAGTGGGGGGGCCACCACTGCCACAGAGGGAAACACCGCCCCTCGGCAGCTCTCCCTCCCCTCCCCACTGCTGGAGAGGCAGATAAGTGCATGGGTGTGTGCACAACACAGAGGTTTACTTGGCCCTAAATTGAAGCAGTGTTTTAAAAACCCACTGCTTCAATTTAGGGCCCCTGTTTCATCTACACACGCTCTCATATTCCAGAGCACCATCCTTAGCACCTTAATTCAAGGATGGGTTGGTCTGACTTTTTTTTTTATTACTGACTTTTTTATTACAATCATTCAAAAATTATTTAATTTGTCCCTAAAGGGAAGGGGGGAAAAGTAAGAAAACTCAAAAGTTCTCAAAAGACGTTTCAGTGGAACTTTCTACCTAATTCTCATCCTGGACCTATTTAAGTCAATGGCAAAACTTCCACTGACTTCAGTAAGGTTAGGATTCGACTGTGTTTGGATATAAAGCAAGAGAAATTAGCTAATTTATCAAGCCACACTGTTTGCTTGTAATGATATTAATCACAAGAATAGTTTATTGATTCTGAATTTTACTGTTTTAGTTGATGGTAACATCAAAGTGATCATCATTAATTATACATATCCATGCACAAGCTTTAAACAAATAGATTTTTTTGCTCAAACATTTTTTCTCAATTTTACAGTCTGTAAGCAGACTGCAAAAATTCTGGTAAATGTTGGGCTTCTGAAATTTTTTTTCCTTTGAGTGGGAGGACAGACTAGGTAATCCTCAAATCTTCATTATAAGAGGAAACAGATCACTGGTAACAAGGCAGAGCAGATATGGCTAACAAACAAAGAAAGTTAAGTCTATTTGAGGCCCTAACAACCTTTGTAACAAGTTGCCAGTTTGCCACTAAACTGTGCTGTCAGCTCTCAACCAAACTGAACAACAAAATTAAAAGATGACATGAAGTTGAGAGTAACATATTGACCTCAGAACTGCCACTGATCTTGATAGGAGTTTTGATACAGATGAACCCAGGACCCATCATTTTCAGATCATGTGGGATGGATCCTGGGTTCATTTTGTGGTCATTACTACATACCACTGAGGACTTAACAAAAAGTAACTTGATTAGATAGCTAGTTGGACTAAAAAAATTGTTTAAGCTGTCCCACAACAACCACCACCACCTCATCTCTCTTTACAGAAAGTATGAATTTCTCAGGTCTTTAGAGGCCCAAGTCTCTAAATCAGAGGACAAATTACAGCTATCTGTACAAGAATAGAACTAGCAGTGGAAATTACCTACTTAGTGAAAATTTCCTACTCAGTCATCTAGCCCATATAAGCTAAAAGCAGATATGAAAAGCCAATCAGGAGACTGATCCATAAGGATATATCTGTGATAAGGTTCACGGGGCAGAATAATGTGCAGGTTCTACTCTCCTCTTTATGTACACATATTTAATAAAATTCTTGTTTCTTTAAAAAAAAAAAAAGAAGAAAAGACACAAAATAATAAACTTTTGGATTGTATCCTAAATCTGCCTGAATAAAAATGGTTATCACAAGTAAGGTTTCCAGGGAAATATTGTTACAACAAAATTTTTAGGTAGTCCTTTAAAGCAAAATCTACTCTTTTCAATGTTTCTATTTCAAGAAACAAAACAAAAAAGACTAATAATTATATAAATTAGGAATTTATGGAGAGAGACTTTCAAAAACATTAAGGGCTTTTGAGCACAAATCCTACTGAAAAATCAAGTTACCCTGAAAGCCCTAAGAAATATGGCACAAACCACAAATAATAATATACAAAAATATCTTGTGCGCATGTTGTAATTAGCCAACTAAGATATGAAACAAATTATAAGAAAAGCTACTGTGAAATGGACAGACTGATAAAAGCACAAATGTACATTTGATGCCATTAACAACATTCTATTGTTAAAGATACTTAAAGGAATAGACACATATTACAAAAACAAACTAGTAGAACTTCAGCCCCTTATGTCACAGAGCAGACTTAAGTTCAGGAACAGATTTCAAAAAGTCTAAAAATAAGGCTCTTGTGTAAAATATTGTTTTGTAGCATTCCACACAACCACAGTCATTAGCAGTAGAGTACAGAATTATGAAAGCCAACTGTTATTATCTAAAGCTGTGACAAAACAAACATTTAAAAGTTTTGAGACTGCGTGTGTTACAAAAAAGAAAAAGGCTAAATAAATACAGAGGGGTGTGCAAAATAAGAGACTAAAAATAAAACCATTTCAAGGCAAGTTTTCCACGTTATATTTAAGAGATGCTTATGCCCAGCTATTTTTTTCCCCAAAGTCCTGAACGGTTATTATCCTCCACTCACAATACACACACAAAATGTCATTACGAATATGGGTTTTGGAATTCCCTGTTACCATCATCATTCTTTTACCTGAGGAAACCTAGAAAAGACTCTTGGTTCTCACTATCACTCTTTAATTAGCAAAGGTTCACAGTACAGTGAAATGAGACGCTTCTCATCCCCTGCAGCTAACAGATAGTCTTCTTTGGTAAGAGCATAAAGAACACATTTGGTTTTCCACCAATATAAAAATAAATTCTTTGGAGGGGGATAAGATGCATTCATTTTGTACATTTATGGAGCACTGTCCAGGGATTTAGCCATGCAATTCCCAGCTAAAGGCAGTAATGTGGCTAATACCCCATATCAAAGCTCAATATTTACCCCACAGGCATTCCAAACTCAATACTGAATTCATACTATGAGAACATCAACCTTTAAAAATAATAATTTCAAACAGGACATAAAGATGTCATATGTATTAAGAAATTCCATTTGCTTAGGACTTAACCTTCTTTTAAAAACTTATCGGGCTGTGCAAAAAGTATCCATAGATTATACTACTTCGGCTAATACTGTATGCAAACTGGCCTTGTCAACTACTACTATGTTCAAGTCACTAGCAAAATATTGTTTGTTATCTAATAACAAGCAATTCATGTCATTATGCAGGCAAGATCATTCCCTATTCTTTTATTTCTGTGCAGGGAAATGTTGAAAATTGTTAGAATACAATCCAAAAAAGCTGCCTTTCTTGCAGCTTGCAAATTGTTGCCAGGTCAAAATTCTGTATGGTTACAAAAACACACAGATTATTTTATACTTCAAGTATTATTTTACATTTTTAGTACATAATATAAAACATACAGATTATTTTACACAAATATAGATTATTTTACACTTCCATATGTACCTAAATTGAGACAGCCTAGTTTATAACTCTTCATCTTTCCTTGCTTGGAAAAGTGGATTTAGAGATGCAGCTACACCTAGTGATCAGCTGTAGATCACAGCAGGCAAAGCTGCAACTGCAGACACCTGAAATTTAGCTTTTTGAAATCAGAAAAAAATACACCTCAAAATTAAGAGGTGGGAAAACCAAAATGGGAATAGTATTATTAAATACAAATTATGTTATAAAGTAGTATCAGACCTGCCAAATGTTCTTTTTGTTCATAATATGTGTATTGATTCAGTTACACTATGAGAAGAAGCATAACTACAGATGATAATTAACTGAAATGCAATGAGCCTGTGTATTCACACACAGGGCATCGCTTGATAGATACAATTATCACAGCTATTTTGCTAAAATTGTTCAATGATAAAAAAAACTCACATACTGGAAGTCTTAGAGATGTTAATGTTTATAGACATGTCATCATCAAAAGGCAACACGTTTAAAGTTCAGCAACATTGCTATACACATTTTGACTTTGGCAATAGTAAGACCTAAACAAAAGTCATTTCCTTCAAGTTATTTATTAAAATTACAAGGTTTAATTTAAGGATCTGGTAGGTGGATTCCAATTCCGTGGACTTCAACGGGTTTTGAACTGGACCCATAAATGGTGTTCCTTGACTCGTCATATCAAACCCATACCCGCTGATAAATGTCAATTTCTAGTGGGCAGGATAGGGTTACACATCCCAAGTGGTAACACATTTACTACTAATCTCAGCAGATGAATTAATGGATGTGAAAATGAACCATCTTTGGATTTTTCCCAGTCAAGATCAAATAAAATTAGAGATGGCGTAGAGAAGCTTACTTAGTCCATCCTTACACATTCAATGACTAGACTGAGGATTTGGTCTCTGTAGCTGTCAAGCTAGCCACTTCCATGAGAAGTGCATACACTAAGTCAAAATAAATAAATAAATAAAATCATTTCTTACTAGGCTGTTTCAAGGTACTGTAATTTTCTCTTTTCCTTATGGATTCTGATGACTAAACTGTGAGACCAAAGAGACATTACAGGAATTTTTCAGTATCATTATATCCTTCTAATATCTGGTAGGGTATTCTTTTACCCTCTATATTACCATCAATACCAATACCATTTTAAGCAATGACAAAACAGAAAAGCTTTAATTTCTGATGTGGTTTTATAATTAAACCAACATATATGAACAAGCACACAAACAGCAGTAACAATTCTGCAGAAAGTTTTCTTTTTGTAGATACACACTCCTCTTACAAGTAAAACATTAGCGTCAAAAATTTAAGTAATTATTTACAATGAAACATAAAAAAAAATAGGCCTTCATTTTATGAGGAAACAATATAAAAGTCACAAACAAATCAGTAAGTCTTTTTTAAAAGTATGTATATTTAGTGGCTGACCTTTCCAACACAGTTACAGTTGTAACTTCTATTCATGAAACTAATTATTCACATGTACAAATGAAAGCAGCTCAGCCATTGCCACCATACTTTGCAAGGGCTTTGTCTTGTTGAAAATATTACATGGCAGCTCATTCAGTTTACTGAGACCAGGTCTCCACTACAAATTATCCAGGGCCAGGACAGCTTTATCAGCCAGGTGTGCGATCCCTGCCTAGCAGATGTGCCTAAAAAGGCTTCTAGTGCAGATGCAGTTACAATATGGGCATTTTTACACGTGCTCTTGGAAGTGGTGCCAGGCACATTACTTAGCGAGCTAAGCACCCGCATGTCACAGGTAATTAATGGGGTGTAGCTTGTAGCCATGTTGGTCTAAGGACATAGGCAGACAAGGTTCTTTGGGTGAATCTGATTTATTTTATTAGACCAACTTAAATAGTTGGAAAACAATTATTAAGCAAGCTTTCGGGTTCAAAAACCCTTCGTCAGGCTAAGGAAGTTTCAGCAGTTGGTGTGTGCTGTTCCTGGATGGATCCAGGAAGAGCACACACCAACTTCCATCCCCGAAGAACACACAGGTAATTAAAAGCATCCATGCATCACGTGTATCAGAATCCCCATGTGTCCCCATGCTGAAAAATGGCAGTGGGACACGTTGAATTAAAGCTCATCAAACGTGTTTTACCTCAAAGCGCTCAGCTGCCACTTCTTCAGCGTGGAGGCGCGCAGGGATGCTGATATATGTGACGCAGAAGGCTGCCCGAATGCGTCCATTTCCATGTTCCAGCAGACTCAACTGCTACTCAATTAATCAAGTCTGCTTCTACACACTGGATTTCCAGTGCATTGAGAAAGGTTCCCCCGCACGTGTATAGGAGCCCTGTGCTTTTAGCAATGTAGCCAAATTTTCTTGGGCGGGGAAACTTAAATAAGCTATATTAACAAAAGGAGTTTTTCCAGTGTAAGCACTCTCTCAGCCAGGAGCATTCTGACAATGCAACATACTAGAATAGCTATTCCAGCACAACTTTCCAAATGCAGACCTGGTCTAATTCAAAAAACTCCTTAAACTTCTAGAATTTTGGCATCTGTAAAGTTACTCTTTGCCGGAAAGTCTGTTGCAGCTAGGACAGGATCTATGGAATCTTAAGGTATCTCCTTTCTTTTTACTGACCAAAGAAACATCAGCACCATCATAATAAAACCCAGCGAATTAACTTTTCCCAGTGAAACAACTGAGTGTTTTTGCAGATTTTGTGGGGGGAAAAAAAAAAAAAGATTCCTATTTACATAGTTCATGCCCAAGAGAAGCAAATGTATTAAGTTTACTTTTTAATACAAGCTATGCTTTGCATATTTTACATTTTTAATCTCAGCTTAGTTTATGTAGTATAATTTTCAGTATAAATACTTTATTAAACCAACAAAAAAGTAATTTCAGTTTTTGAAGGGTACTATATTTTAAGTTCATCTCCTCAGAATTGCCGTTAGTATTGGCCTCACACCAGTTGCATCTGGCCTACTTACAAGCATTTCTGGGCCAACCTTCCTTTATTTTTTTTCCTTTTGTATTGCAGCTAGACTCAAATACATAGAATGAAAACAGGGATGGGGAGGTTAGGCAGGATTGAAAAGTTAGCTGACATACAACTTTACAGCCACTTTCTACACCCTAATAATAGATCTCTCTAGACAACCTTAATTTCAGAATGCATTTAAATTGTGTATGCATTAAATGCATTTAATCTATGTAGCAGGGGTTTAGGTTGTAGCCGTGTTGGTCTAAGGACATAGGCAGACAAGGTTCCTTGGGTGAATTTGATCTTTTATGAGACTAAGCCAAATAGTTGGAGAATAGTTATTAAGCAAGCTTGTATGCATTTAAACTGATCAGAAACATGATGATTTTATTTTAAAAGTATGTTGGTTTTTGTTTTTAATTCTCTCTCACATTTTCCCTTCTATTTCAGTTATTGCTTTAGGTACATGACAGAGCTCATTAGATTTAAATTTTTTTTTAAAACGCTTAACATTTCTGTTCATAATGTCCTTTGCAACTTCAGTGTACAGCATCTCCCTGTTTGACCTCAACCATTGTCAGAAATAGTTTATTTTCTCTAGTCTGCATAATCTATCAGTGAAAGGAAGGGAGAAATACAGTGCAATCAAATAAGGAATTCATGTATCTTAACAAGTCCACCTCTCACTGTAAACATACGTGTAATTGTAGAAATCAGATTTCATACAGGGCTTTTAAGTACATAATTACAATACAATTACACAAAACATCTCAGCTAAACTAGCAATACCATTAATCATTTGAAAAGTTAAGAGTTTAGGAACACCATGGGCCCTGGGATTCTTATGCTAACACATGCAGGTTTTTTGTTGGTTTTTGGTTTGTTTGTTTTTTTTGTGGGGGGGGTTAACTTTTCTAAAATGTTTTGTTAAAAACATCTTCATTATTGCTGGAGTTTGAAAGCACTTTCATCCTGATATGATAAATCCAGAAGTTCAGATTCATTCTTTAAATATTTCACAATGACAGTGATGCTGATTTCAAAAGGTTATTTTAAAGTTTCAAGACTTAAATACTTGTATTTATTTATTTATTTATTTATTAGATGTATAGTGCAATACCCAGAAGGTTCAGAGTGGCTATTTTCCTAGGATTTGCTTTCTTAAATGAACAGCTCTAAAAGAACTACAGTTGGAAGTGACATCAAAACAAACAGGTAAAAAAACAATGATCATCTCAGTAAAGACTGTAAAAATAACGTGTAAACTGCAAAGATGACTTTTCTACACTTTTGCTGTTGTTTGCTCATGCTGTGGTGTGTTTGCATTTTAACAGTTTTAATTCACTTCTGTAACAAGCAACTACTCAAGTCATAGATAAACTTTACTATAATTTAATGCCAATGGCGTCAAGCTTTGAACAAAAACAACAGCAACAATTTTTCCCAGGGTGCAGGAGAAGTAAAAATTACCCCACCAGATACTTGAAATGGTACAATATCACAATGAAAAATTCATCAAATGTTGTTTCTAAGTAGCACTAAGAATACAAAATAATTTGTGCACAGCCTTTACAAAAACACCTAGTCAAAATAGGTCAAATTATAGGGTCAATAATATCCTTTACAAATTCATTTAAGCTTGGGATATTGCCTATGTTATTCAGCACCAAATCTGGTACATAAAGCTTTAAGAGAGACACTTTTCATCCCAATTCGCAAGGCAGTTGCTACAGGCAAGCACTTTAACTAACCTCACACATGGGACATTAAATCCCAGCAGAAACATATCTGAATTGATTGAGTTCCACATCACAATTCCATTCCTCCCATGCAGCAATGTACACAAGTACTACCACCAACATCTACCAAACTCACAGGGAATCAGATTTGGCATTAGGTGAGATGAACAGCAGTTAAATACTGACCCTGCTACAAGCACAGACTCATCCTTTAGTTTAAAAAAAAAAATCCAGCAAAAATATTGCAGCCTTATCTTAACTTGCATGAAAACTGTAACACGGATGGCACAGGGAGGCAATGAGTTATGGATTTATCTTATGTACACAAGCCAGGACTAACCAGTTACAGGAGTTAGAGAGTTACCAGTTCTGGCATGCTAGAGTAGGTAGAGCATAACTATAACTGTTACAGCTGTTGTCAAGTTATAGGACTAACCAGTGTATAGGACCAAGCAGTTCAGCTGCGCAAGGCCAGGGAGGAGGGGATTTCATCCTTGTGATCCATCACTTCAGTGACAGCTACTGGAACTTTTCCTTTAAACTTATGAACCCTCCAGCTTCTCAGCAATCAAGTGTGAAAAGAAGCGAGAGCGGCGTCCGCACGCGCGCCCAGCCACCCCGCGCTGTGCCGCTGCCCCACAGCGCGCTGGCACCGAACGGGAGAGGCAAGCCAGCTCCGGGGCTCCTTCCCGGCTGCGCGACACGATCTAGAAACCACCTAGCAGCGAGGGAAACCCGGGAAGCCCTTCTCCCCAGCCAAGGGCCGGCCAGATGTCTTTAATTCCTGCCCAAACCCAATGGAAATGGGAAAGTTACTCATTCCTTCCAGAGGCCCGCACCAGGCGGGGATTTCGCAAGCCCGGGGTCCGGGGTTTGAGCAACCGGGGGCGGTGCAACCACAGCGTGGCTGAGGGGGGAGCAAAGACACGCGCTGAAAGAGAAAAGCAAAGAGGGGGCAGCTGGAGGCGCGGCCCCGCCGAGCCCAGGGCAGCAGGCGGGGGAGAGGGGAAGACTTTTCCCGGGGGGGCGGCAGGGCAGAGGCCCCCGGAGGAGAAGCAGGGCCCGGCTCCCCGCAGCCGCGGGGGCAGGAGCCGGGCCAACACCCCGGGCAGGGCGGCGCGGAGCAGGGAAGCGACCCGTCCCAGTCCCCGTCCCCGCGCCTACCTGTGAAGGGCTGGGCTCGGGCCGCCACCAAAAGTCCGGCTAAAGTCGCCAGGCAAGTTGCAACTTCGCCCATGCTGCCGCCGGTGCGAGGCGCAGGGGGGCTGCCAGGTCCCGCGGCCCCACAGCGCTCCCGCCGCCCGCGCTCGCTGCAGCCGCCGCCGCCGCGCCTGGTCCCGGCTCCGCTCGTCTCCTCGCCGCCCCCCCCCGGGCGAGCCGAAGTCACGCCCAGCCGCCGGCACGGCCACCGCCGCCGCGCTCCCCCGCTAGAGGGCGAGGCCCGGGCAGCCGCCGCTGTGCTGCTGGGCGGCGAGACCTGCCCCTTACCCCGCCGCCCCCCGCGGACCCGCCGCGGCTCCCACAAACTTTGCCAGGCGCTGCCGAGGCGAGAGAAGTTCCAGCGGCCTGAACCGCTCGCGCGGGCGGGGGCAGCCCCAGGTCTCCCCCCTGCTTCGACCCCAGGTGTGGCTGAGAAGTTACCCCTCGAGAGCTGGGCCTTTGGCTGCCTCGGCCCTCCGGGGTCTTTCCAACGACCTCGTGGGCTGACTTGTGAGGAGAGGCTGAGGGACCTGGGCATTGGCGATGCGCGGGGGGTGCACCGATGCTGCCAGTGCTCGCCAACTCCCGCAGACAGCACTGCCGCCACCGCCTGCTAGAGCTCACCATGCTCCCCCAGCGGCTGGGGGCAGGCGGCGTTCATGAACCTGGGCTTTTTCAGCCTGGAGAAGAGGAGACCAAGCGAGGGCTGATAGCCTACTTCAACTCCCCAAAAGGGGTTCCAGGGAACTTGAACGACGCGTGCCCCCGGAGGCTGGGGGGGGGGCACTGCGACGGCCCGCAGGCAGTGGCAAGTGGGGAGCTCCCGCAGGCGGTGGTGTCAGTGGTGGCAAGCACCAACCAGCGGTTGGCAACCACCCCCAGATGCCACCAGCAGTGTTGGCAGCAAGGGGAGAGGTGCCAAGCGGCAGCTGCCCAGCAGTGCTTCTGTCAGGGGGTGCACCACCAATCTCGGGGTGCACGTGCACCCTCAAGTGCCCCCTACACATCACCAGTGCCAGAGAGGCTCTGTTATCAGTGGTGGCAGGTGGCACAACAAGGAGCAATGGTCTCAAGTTGCAGTGAGAGAAGTTTAGGCTGGATGTTAGGAAGAATTTTGTCACTAGGAGGGTAGTAAAACACTGGAACAGATTACCTAGGGATGTTGTGAAATCTCCAACCTGGCTAGATACAGCTGCTGAGCCCAAGGGAGGTTTAGGTTGAATATTAGCAAAATCTTTCTCACGAGGAGGGTGGTGAAGCACTGGAATGGGTTATGGAGAGAGGCAGTGGAATCTCCACCCTTGGAGGTTTTTAAGACCAGGGTAGACCAAGCCCTGGCTGGGATGAGATAATGGGGGACAGGCCTGTCCTACTTTGAACAGGGTGTTGGACTAGATGAACCTGCAGGTGCCCATTGCCATCCCCTAAATGCGGTATCAGGTTGTGAAGCCAAGGGTCTGAAGGGCACTGCCATGCAGTGATGCCAGAAAAAGCAAGGTTAGAAGGAAGCTTTTTGGCTTGAAAGCCTTGACACTCCTTAGTCCTGCAAAACCATTCACTTCAGTAAGGAGTATGAGGCCACTCTGGCCCTGGGCTCATCACCTCCAAATGGGACTGCCCCTGTAAGTGTAGTGGAGCATGCACTTACACATGTGCAAATCAGATCATTTAAAGAAAAGAACAGGTTATATCAAGGAAAAAGAACATTTATAACAGAGAGCTGCTGCTGTTCAGGTATCTCCAGGTGCTTTTTTGCACCTCAGCTTTGACAAGTCCATTTTGCTTTTAACCGGTCTCACTTCCAGCTTCTCATGGCTCCATTACAAGGTTTCAGGTATTAAAAAGATGTTTGGTTATTCCAAGAAAAACTCTTTATTCACTGGATGTTTTTCTATTTGTGAAAACCTCAGTATTAGTGCTTGCGTTCATAAAAGCTTTATTGTATGAAAATGTACAGGTTGGACCAAATTTAAGATGCTTAGTTAAGCATTCAAAAGCCAGGAAGTTTTGCAGTTAGCAGACAGACAGGTGCACTGCATAACTTCAACTTCTGCCTTACTCTCATGCACATTAGCAGGTCCTGTTGGTTACATATGTAGCTTTAACTGGATCACCCTTCCCCAGCGTGTTGTAAAGTATAGTACCATTTAATTACACACAGACTACATTTTATATATTTTGCAGCTCTATACATTTTGATATATAGTTGTATTATTTCATTTTTATTCATACAATTATCATGACTAATCATCCAATATATCTTTATTGACAGATCTTGTGTCCGATATATCCTTTTCAGAGGCATACATAATTCAGGATTTACAGTAAGAAGGCAGGTAACTGCAAAATAACACAAGGGGGCAGAGTAACATTAACTGCTATACTTCCTGATATCTGTGTGTTTCAGTGAATTCTGAGCAACCTTTTTTACCTATTTATATCGAATTTCTTCGATTTTTTTGGAAGAAGAAAGAAAGAAAATAATAAAATATGAAGCTACATTCCTGAGAATTTTGATGGTCTGCTGGTTCACAGCAGCAGCACAGGGAAAACCTGTACATTGGAATGATTTGTCTAGTATCCACAGTTCTCCTCGCCCACCAGTCCGGGAGCTGCACAGAGTAGATCCAGTCTGTCGTAAGCAATAACAGCTGCACAGCTCTAACACCTCCAGATAACATAAAAATAAAAATCAGTGGTTACTTCTGAAAATGTTTCTTTTACACCATACAACTTGAAAAACCAGAGAAGTTGCAATACAAAGAAGTTCTCTAAGATATATTTGCTAACTATAAATTGAATTAACCCATCAAACCAATCATTAATAATTCAAGCGATCAGTAGGCAAACCAGAAAACCAGTGTTACTATCCTCACTGATTTAATCCAGCACCTTTGCCACCCTAATATGCAAACACACTCAAATACTCTCCACACTGATTTCTGACGTGATCAACCAGATTCAAATCCAAATATGCAATATTAACTCTAATCTCAAATGTTAATCAGTTGCAAATTACACATTACAGGCCAACCTTTATACATATATCCACAGATGATTTCTCTTAGATGAGGCTGTTGAGTTTGTTGTGGAGTTGAGAAGTGTAACGTACTCATCTTACAGTAATATACACACGTATATAAGTTATACAGCTGAATGATAACTGTGTTACGTTATCCTGTGACTTATTGTGTAATCTTACTAGTTCTGCCCTCTGCCTCCTAATTTCTCTTGGGTAATATTATGGTGAGAATTAGGCTAAACCTTATTTAGGTGGGTGGCTGCATCTATTGCCCCTTAGCAATATATTCCTAATGAATAATCAAGCTACTTTGTGGAATAGATAGCTGAAATAATAGACATTACTGCCCACATTTGTATCCTGAAATACCCCTGGTGGAAACAGAAATGGTAGCAAGGATGCACCAGAAGCAAACATAAATCTATTAGTGGTGTGACCTTTAAGAAAAAGAACTGAGGTAGTGGTCTTTGGGCCAAGTGGCCACATCTGCACGAGCGGTGGATTATGCAGTTGTTACTGTGCAGTCAATTAGTACTTGCATAACCAAGTACTAAATGACTGCGCAGTAACTGGCATCTCCACGCAATTTTTTCTGATGTTACTGTGCAGTTGCAATGAGCTACTGTGCAGTAGCTTGTTACTATTGCACAGTAGTGTTGCATCACAGTTAGTGCCTTCCCAACGCTACTGCGCAGCAGCATCTTGCGTAGACCTGGCCTCTAGAGATGACTAGAAAGGCACTTGTAAAGAAAGAACTTGTCTCCTGCTGTTGATGGAAATAGCGCTTTGTGTGCTTTTTTTGCAAACAGGACTTCAATAATGAAGTATCCAGCTACATCATTAATTTTGCCCCTAAAGGAAACAGCCTTCAAGACCCTGATTTTCAGCTAACCACTTGGGATCAAAAGGAATAACCATAGTGTAATGCTAGGATAATAAGGTATGCAAGAAAAGATTGAGGCTCATGCAAACTTTGAGTTAACTTGTGTCTGTGGCGGGCCAGTAGGGGGCGCTCCTGCGTTGAGCCGCCCACCTCCCTGCGCCGCCCACCTTCCAGGCTCCGAGTGCCTCCCTGGGGTGCCTCCCGTCCGGCCGACCCCTTCCCTGGAGCGCATCCACTAGCCTGGGGTTCCTGCTGCCACCATCCAAGGCTCTGGACTCGCTTCTGGCTCTGCGCACCTTGGAAAACACAGGCCTGATCGTCCAATGGGTACTAGACCCAATACAGGCACTCGGGGCACTTCCCCAAGTCAGGGGCTTATTAGAAAGCCTCCCTTAGTCCACAGACCTAAGGGGCCTCCTTGGCATAATTTAGACCTACCCCTCAATAAGTCTCCCACACCGGTCACAAAGGAGAACTTTATTGATTACAGGGGGTAGGGCGGAAACAGGGTAAAAGGTAGAGCAATATCATAGAAATCTTACAGGAATATCAAAGGAATCCCATAGAGCAAACCAGGGTGGCTGAGGTAGCCGTTTAAACACGCATCTGAGTTACTGAAGCTAAATATCTAGTCGGATCTCGAGTAGCTTACTCACTCGCATCGTCCAGAGGTGGTTGGAGTTTCCTCTGGAGGCAGGGCACTCTTGGAGCATGCGGTTATGAGGAGAGAGCCAGGTTCAGATTCACCTGGATGACCGCATGGCTAATGGCTAATAAAGAAAGCCCCTTCTTCTTGGACCGGGCCCTTAAATAACCTCTCTGACCTCAGCAGCCCGGTCCAATCGAAGCTGCCAATACTGGCCACAAACCGACCAATCTCTCAAAGCCTCCCTGGCTACCTGGGCCCGCGCAGCGCCGGGCCTTTCCCCCCTGCCCAGGTGACCAGAGCATTGCCTCCCAGGCACCAGGCTTTTGTCTTGCAGACAAGGTGGGAGCTCTCCGCCCTGAGGGATTCAACACCAGCCTCTCACGCTGGCTGAGACAGATCTCTGGAGAAGGGGCACCGAGGGTGGCATTTCTGCCACAGTGTCTTCCTAAATTTTAATTGCAATGACAGAAAATGCAACCTTCACTGCAAGTTTTTCTCTGTCACTGTTTTTTTTTAATGTAAGAATATATGTATCAAACATGCATACAAACTATACAGTTGGATGATAAATGTATTGGGTAATCTTGAGTGATTCTTCTGTCCTTTGCCCATTAATTTATCTCTCTTGCAGGTCTAAGTCTATTTCCAACATTCTAGACCAGCAATTCCCAAACTCTGACAGATTGTACACCACCAGTTTAAAACAATACAACCTTAAGTATCACCAGCAAATTTTTGTCATATAGAGTAAATATAATAAATCTGTTAATGTGTACCGCTGACAGGTTATCTGTGTACCATTGGTGGTACGCATACCACAGATTAGGAACTGTTGTTCTAGATCTTGGAGGAAGATGCCACTTTACATTTTTTTTCAAATTGCTGGAGAAATGTGAATACTGCTGGTTCTGGAGTTAGGACATATTTTGAGATTTAATTTCTCACAGCAGTGCAAAAATGGGAAACAGGTGTCTGATATCAATAGAAAGGTGAGAGTCCTAGTGGGGGACACATGCTTGTTCTGTAAACATTTTACTGCCTAACTAATGATTACAGGTTTTTTTTAAGGTGCTAAAGGATACTCACATGCAGATATGCTTTCTTCAATAACTGGCACAAGAACGAATAAATGTATCTCAAATTCCGTAAGACATCAAGGCTGTCCCACATAATCCAAAGTGTGAAGTCACCCTTCCTAGAAAAATATGAAACAGGAACTCTCTTTTACTCATGTTACAGCAGAAATAGAAAAGTGTAGTGGAGACTCTCACTCAAATATTGGAAGAAAGCCCAAACATTGTGTTGGATCATCTTCCCTCTTTTGATTTATGACAATGTGGATCAAGTGAAAATGAACACAGGCTATGAGGCTGTCACCTGACCTGTGGGATCAGTGACACATAACATCCCTTGCACAGCTCTAATATATTCTTCACTCTTTTGGGCAACCCACAGGACTCGTTTTCTGCTATCATATCTCACCTTGTATGACAGTTGCTTTAAAAGAAGGGCAATATTCTGTTGATTCTTTTCACAGAGCTAAGTGTAGATTATGAATAAAGAATAAACCGTGGAAGGTGGAGGTGTACCATAGTGTGTACCTAAGGAAATGGAGTATTCACACTTTTTTTTTTGGAGGCAAGGTATTTAGTAATATCTGGTCATACCACTATATTTTGATTGGAAAGGGGTTAAAATAATACAGATTTCAACCTTATGTATTATGATGTACAAGAATCAAGTTACAGTGGTAAAAATACTATTCCCAGCCACAGGTCTGGAAAGAGAATCCCAGACTCAATATTTTATCCTTTTCCATTCATCTTTGAAACAGAACAACATATTCATTATTCTTATTTACTCACAGTTGCTTATTTGTTTTTGGTTTGTTTGTCAGCATAGATTAAGGCTGACACTGTTCACCTTCTCACTGCTGATTGCTGTATCAGAAACACCCACAGTTAATATGTTCATCCAGGGTTGCAGGATTGCTGATCGTATTATATTATTGGTATTTGAAACCAGATCCTGGAGGAATAATACTTAACTTACCTACATTCAATAGTGTAGGGAAGAAAGAAATCATACCTCTAAAGAGCTTTGAAGATGAAGAGTATTATTTCAGTACTAAGTATAGTGTTTTGAGTAAATCTGATAGATTTGGTTTTATTTTAAACTCATACTTTCTTAGGGAGAGAGAGATAGAACCTTTAACAGATCCTCCACACCCTGAATCTCTGTCTCTTGTTCTCACTATGGACAAACTGACTGCACTCTTTAGGGGGCCAAGGCCACTCAACTCAGCTGCAGGAGTCACTGCAAAACGATGCAAGATGGTCAATCATCCACAGAGGCTGATTGTATTTCCTACATGTTGCTACTGGGGCCTGCTGGCATTAGAATTGATCTCTGACAATTCACTTGGCAGCATGAGGCACAAAGCAAAATATTTTGACCAATCCTCATTAAATATTGTCATATATAACACAAATGGCTGCATTTTGGGGTCCTGATGATAATTTGTATGTGTGACCTGAAAGATACAATAGTATCCCCTTTTCCTCTTCCACCCTTTCATGATGAGTAGTATGAAGCTTGGTCGTGGTGGGAACAAAGAAGAGATGCTTGTTTTTAATTGTGAGAACAGGGGCCCTGAATATGTTTTAAGAAATGCATTATTTTACTTCCTATTAAAACTATAAATGGGAGTTGAAGGGGAAAAACCCAGAGATCCCTTTTGAAAAACTGATCTAAATGTTAGGAAAAACAACCTTTGATTATGACTTTCCTGTAAATCTAGGACTCCCTTGTTACCTTTTTTCTGAAAGAAAAATGTTGGAACAACTAAACAAGAGTTACAATATTCAGGAGGAATCAATGGAGGATCCTTGGGATCCAGATATGAGGCAGGGTAGAGAAGCAGCTGTTCAGCAGTGTGCAGCAGGTGGCATGGATGTTTTGCTATTGGCTCAGGTTCACTACAGAAGTAGACACAGTATGGAACAGAACTTTCACCTGTCTCTCCAGCTGAGAGCAAACATTTGGTTCCACATCGAATTTAATCTCAGTGCACCTCTGTAAGTATTCGGTTGAACAGGTAAACATGCCTAAGAACAGATCCTGTCTGTAGATCTGTTGGGGCAGCCACAATCATTGCTGAGCTAAATCCTTTCTGTTCTGAGAGTCAACATTAAAATAAAAAGCCTCTTTCCCCTTCTTCACCTACAATAGTGGAAAAGCTCTGTGACTTCCTAAGTTTTGATTTGAAAATACTTAACAGTGGGCACGTCTATACAAGATGTTTGCTGTGCAGTTGCCTAATTAGCTCTGCAGTAAAGTCTCTGCATCTACATGTGCAACCTTATTAGGCTGCAGCAAACTAATTAACTTGACTATTTTGGTGTAGGTTTCCCTCACTTCATGCTGTACATGCATTCCTGGAAAACAGCGCATAACTCAAATTTGCAAAAAGGGAACCCACTTTACAATGTAACAAATAGGGATACGTTCCAAGACCTTGACTGTACTGACTGCCAGACCCATTTCTACCACTTTTACAAGACAATTTTGGTACTCACTAATAGCAGACAGTACACACAAGCACAGGGTGGTGGTGAATGTTTAGTTGGCGTGAAGAGAGGGTAAGCAGAAACATGTGTCACAGACAATGAGCGAGGAGCACAGATCCACACAGGTGACTATATTTTAGTGCGCGTCACTCCCACAACGCACCGCACAAAGCAGCTGACTGTGGGCTTCCACCACACCGATCATATGAGAGTGAATTTACCTCTCATATAACAAATTTTTGGTATAAAAAGGGTCATCGTATAAAAGCGAATTCGCACATACAGAACCGGCATAAAGCAAAGGAAACCTGTACTTGTACACACAAGTACTATCCTGTGACAGCATTCTTTGCTGTGCAGCCACGCATGTGTAAACACTGACAGGCTGGCTGAGCCACAAAGGTGCTTCAGTGCAAGGGTTGCCTGCCAGCTAGCCCTGCACCAGAGCACCCTCATACCCCATCCAGCCTCTCCACAGCATGTTGAGGCAGGTTGGAGCAGCCCCAGGCTGGTAGGCTGACCCCCTGGGGCCCCTGCCAGTCAGGACTGCTCCAACCCAGCTCAACATGTTGCAGTCCCAGGTGCATATGTATACATGGCACCCATGAGCAATAAACTCCGGCATGATATGCCCTAGAGTTTATTGTCACATTAATTGCATGTGTAGACATGCCCAGTGTGTAGCATGTATGATGCAAGTCTCACAATCGTGAGATAACATAAACATAGCATCTCCAGGCAAACATTTTCATGCAAACATGGACGCAGTTCTTTTGTATATACAAAATGCAGTCCATAATAACCTCCTTCCTCCCTGCTAGTTCTATAATGTTAATCTCCTAGGTCAACATTCCTTATTAATACAAATATAGGCTTAATTTTATAGTATGTGTAGCGAGGTAGCAATATAATAGAAATAGCAATATGTTAGGATATAATAGCAATATAATATAGAATATAATAGTAGTGTAATAGGAATAGGAGTCTCAACTTTCAAGCAGAGCAATATTTCCAGAATAAAATGTCAACACAGGGAGTTATGCCAGCATAACTTTAGGAGTGCAATTATTTTGCTACAATATGCCAGTCAATTTACCCATATAGACAACCTCATGTCTATCATGGAGTTCTCTACAGTATGAGAGTTGGAACATTCCCCTTAATTGGAAACACCCAGAAGAAGTGCTAAAAGAAAACTTTTTTTCCAGATGTCTTTATCTTTTTTCCTACCCAGAGATATAAGCCTATTAGACGGTCTGTTACTTTCAGATAGTGTCTCTGTTTAGAGGCTGGAAAAAAATATATATATACACATTCATTGAATTGAAGGTTCACAGTAGAAGTAGCCAAACTAGGTATCAGATTAGTTAGCTTTCAGCCTGTGGACTTCTTGGGTTTGTCTACTGTCAAAGATTTTTTTCCAATTGCTTTGTATTAGCATTGTATATTAGCATTTGTCCTTTGGCTTAAGTCTATTTTCCAAAAGCAAAACCACAGGTTAACTAAGATTCTGTGAGTAACTGAAGAAAATATGAAGCCCCTTTTTTTCTTTCTTTGTTAAAAATTAAATAGAAGATGAAACTATTGTAAATGAAGTGCAAGTTACTTCCATCTCTGTTGCTAACCCTTCTCTGGAGATGCTATGTTCATGTTATCACCTTAAGACCAGTTTATATGGTTAATTTGATGCAGTCATTTCATAGGATGTGTGACATGTAATTAAAACTTGGTCCTATTAGAATATGAAGTAGGACATTTTTTGTTTTTCTTGCAGTCATAGCTGAATGGCACTTTATATCTTGCTCCTGTCTTTCATCGAAAATTGATTCTCCTGTGAACACTACTTTAACAACATTTCATACCTTTGTGAAGCACTATACCGCCATCTCATCTAAAGCAACTTGAAGCAAGCAGACACAGCAATCAGTGATTGGACACCCATGAAAAAGTCAGTTCAGGAAGCACAGATATAACTCCAACCCCTATCCCCACAATCTGTGATGACATTATATTTTAACAGATTTATGATGTTGAGAGTAAGTAAATGTGCATGTTAAGCTGATGAAAAGCCTGTGGGTTCTCAAAATTATATAATTTGCTTCAGATATTGTTTTGCAAGGGGGAAAAAGATCATTTAATATTATATCTGTAAGCAAATATATTATATTTCTGTTTTAGAAGCAAAATAAAAGTAGGCAGGTAAAATATTACAGAAGTGAATAGTCTGGTTGTAAAATCAAGCCACTGTCTTATTCACCTTTTCTCAATTTGTTGCTTCCAATATCCTTCCATTATACTTTTGATTGAAACCCTGCCTGTGTTCACTTGTGTGGGATGATGAAGAGGCGTGAAAGTTAAGTGTGCTTCATACAGTCATTTTTTTCTCTTGATTGCTTTCATATCAATAGCAGATGTCCAGTGAAGGGACACAAATATTTCCCTATGGCAAATCACTCTACTGAAAATAATGGGAGCTTCTTTAAATAGTGCGGCTCTGAGGAAACTAAGGGGTAAGCAAGCACAGGAAAGAAAAAGAACTAACATCTACCTATTTATTAAAACGACTGTATTTGCATGCAGTGAACACTTTTAGCAAGTTACAAATAATAAAATCAGTAGGAATTCAGATTTGTCAAAACCTTCAGAATGACAACTTGAAAGTTGTTGTGATTATGAGTGGGCACATCTACACGTGCATTTACTAAGCATTAAATTTACTGTGTAGTAAGTGAGTTTAGGCCAACGTCTACATGTGCAGGCATTAAGGTTCAGTTAGGCTGTGTGTGGACTGAATTGGGACTAAAGTTAGTCCCAAATTAGTCCACACACACAGTGTTACTGCACAGTAAGGTGTCTATATGTGCGTTACTGTGCAGTAACTAATAGGGTGAAAATTTGATACCTGCATCATGCCCAGTTAGTGTAAGTTGCCATATTTACTGTACAGTACGGGCATGCACATGTAGATGCCATCCATACTGCACAGTAATTTTTGGTTACTGTGCAGTAAATATGCATGTGTAGATGTGCCCAATATTATTAACTCTCCTGCTCCCTGTCACTTAATAATTGATCTTGTAACAACTACTTATGTTATTTTATTCAAGTATAAGAATTATGATGTAAAAAATCTTATGGTCTAAAATGAAATGGAAACTACAACATGAAAAAGAAAGAAGCCAAATTCAACAGCAACATAGATTTTTGAAGCCTATACAAGAAACACAACTTTGCTCCCCGAGGCCTAAACATCTACAATCCTCTGACTACTACACACAACTCCAAATATGCTTCACAGCTATGCAGAAGAACTTCAGAGAAAATTAGAAATTATCACTTCACCTAATCTACTCCAAAAGAGACCAACTCAGGAAGGAAATTACCACATATTACAACAACTTAAAAGACAGAAATCCAATCATATTCTCTAATAATATACAATGGATACAAAAAGACTTCGAAAAACTTTCTATAACATTCATCCTACATAAGAAGAAGAAATGGAACAAACTACTCCAAGAACAAGTTCCCCAGCCACAAAACAACCATCAGAGGAACAACATCAACACCTTACAACATTCCAACCTCAGACTTGATGAAACTGAAAGCAGCAACCAACCCTCAAATATCATCAATCTCTCCACACACATGCTTACCAAAACTGAAAAATCTGTCCTTTCTAAAGGCCTAAATTTCTGTCCAGAAAAATACCCTAATAAAATACGACCATGTGGAGAACTAGAAGAATTCTTCCGACACCTCCGCCTCAAGGAATATTTCCACGACCAAACTGAATCCACTCCCAACAACAACTCATCCTCTGACAACATTCAGGAAAAGATCAACCCCCAAAAACCCAAATGAACATCAGATTGGACACCTCACAGTGGACGAAACCCTAACCTTGACCGCTACATTGACTGCTTCAGGGAAAGAATGAACAATGAAATAATCAGCAACACACGCCACCATAACAACCTCTCTCTATCAGAGAGAAAGGCCATAGAATCTCTAAGATCTAGCCACCAAATAGTAATAAAACCAGCAGATAAAGGAGGAACCGTAGTCAGCCTAAACCATGAAGACTACATAAAGGAAGCCAACAGACAGCTCTCTGACACCACCTACTACAAAGAACTACGAGAAGATCCTACTCCCCTTTTCACCAAGAAATTCAACAATACCATCAAATCATTTCCATCAGGACTACAAGAAAAACTACAGACCTTGATCCCCCCACTACCTAACCCAGGGACTTTTTACATACTCCCTAAAATCCACAAACAAGGGAACCCTGGCAGACCTATTATATTCAACCATGGGACCCTAACTGAGGTTCGCTGATTCAGGTTTCACTGAATCAATCCTAAAACCACTCATCACCCACAGAGCAAGACACTACAGACTTTCTATGGAAAATTAAAAACAGACCACCTTCCCAGCAACACCCTCCTAGCCACCATAGATGTTACCAGCCTATATACATCCCAACATCCCACACCAGGATGGCATCCAAGCCTGCCTTACATATCTACAGGAACAAGATTACAACTCAGAATACAGACCCAAAGATATTACTGACCTTATACACTTCATCCTTAGACACAACAATTTCACTTTTAATAACCAACACTTCCTCCAGACAATGGGAACAGCTATGGGCACCAAAATGGCCCCACAGTATGCCAACCTTTTTATGAGCCACCTGGAAGAAGACTTCCTCAAGAACTGCACCATTAAACCCTTGCTATACTTAAGATACATCAATGACATCTTCATCATTTGGACTGAAAACCTGCAATCTCTGATTGAGTTCCATCAGAAATTCAACAATCACCATCCCTCCATCTGACTTTCTCTAGAATACTTCAGCACCAACATCTCCTTCTTAGACACAATGATCAGTATCCAGAAGGGTAAAATACAGCCTACATTATACAAGAAACCCACAGACCAACATACATATCTGCACAGAACCAGCAATCACCTTAAACACACCAAAAAAGCTGTGATATACAGCCAAGCCCTCAGATACCACCGCATTTGCACTGAAGAGAACACCCGGGATTGCCACCTCACCAATCTTAAAAAGGCTTTCACCCAGCAAGGACACTCTTCCAGAGAGGTAGATCGCACGTTTGAAAGAGCCACCTGGATACCACGTGAAGAACTGCTGCAGTACAGAAGAAAACCCCCCATAAATCGCACACCACTGGTTATGACATATCATCCCTCCCTCAAACCTGTACGGAAAATCTTCAAACAATTGCAACCCATACTAGAAGCAGACCCTATTCTTAAAGAGATCTTCCCAGAGCCACTCACCCTACAAAACAAGCACTGAACCTCGCTAACCTCATCACCAGAAGCAAATTTCCTCAGAACCAGAACACACCGAACGGATCCAAACCATCCCATGACAAGAAATGCAAAACCTGCCAACACATCTCCACCACCTCTGCTATTACTACACCCCACAACTGAGCCATCAGCACTCCCGGATATTACAGCTGCACCTCCAGAAATGTAATATATCTCATCCAATGCACCAAATGCCCTGATGGAAAATACGTAGGAGAGACCAAACAACAACTGCACACCAGAATGAATGCACACTGGAAATCTGCCAAAGACAGAAATACCCAATTACTGGTGGGGGCACATTTCTCACAAAAAAAACACTCTCTCTCCAATCTCTCAGTCCTGATCCTCAAAGGAAACTTACAAAACACTTCCCAGAGACGAGCCTATGAACTCCACTTCATCAACCTCCTGGATACTAAAAATCATGGCCTAAATATAGACATTAGATTTATGACACATTATAACCTGCCAGACATCTGACTCCCCAGGTACTTCTTCATCCCCCTTCTCTTCCCCCCCCCCCCCCCAGCCTGTCTCTCACCCATTGACTCCTCAATCTACATCTTCACTGACTGCCTATCTTGTATGCATACCAGCCCAGCTTCTGGCTTCTTTACTTTTCATTCCATCCAGGAAGAGCACACACCAACTGCTGAAACTTCCTTAGCCTGACAAAGGGTTTTTGAACCCGAAAGCTTGCTTAAAAATTGTTTTCCAACTATTTAAGTTGGTCTAATAAAAGATATCAGATTCACCCAAAGAACCTTGTCTGCCTAATGCTCATGAAGACTCTTCTTGCAGGTTTAAAATAACCACTCCAGCGAAACCAGAGTGAGCACCAAAATAGAAGCATACGAACTAAAAGCCAAGAAGATTTCATAGATGCATGAATCAGCAAATATTATTTGGCTTTCCCAACCCAAGAGTTGTTCCCTGATCCATTTATTATACCAAATTTTGATTAAAGTAATGGAATTTTATGCATGCGAAGGCTACCCCATGGTCAGTCTGTTCCTCCCAAACTCCACATCAGCATTAATAGGAATTACACACATGGGTCAGGCCAGGAATATAACTGAAATAAAGAAATTCTATTAAGACACATTCTGCCTGTGCAATCTAAATTCAAATGGCCACATTCTATCATCTTTTATAGGTCTTGGAGACATGTATCTCACCAGCAACAAAAACAGCTTTCATTTCTCCTTTATACTGTATTGAGCAGAGTTGAAGGGTATTGTAGAAAATTGTTGTTTTGTGTGTTAAAAAACTGACCATAAACTAGGCTGTCAAAAATGCTAAATCAAAAGGAATGTCACAGTAATTTCCATGATAAACTCCAGTTATGAACAATGAATTGTAATGCAGACCAAAATAACTGTGTGTTGAAGAAATGCTAATAAAGATGCAATAAATAAATAAATCAAGCACATGCAAGTTAGAAGATACCTGAATTAAGGATGTTTGTTCAATGAGTCACAACTCAGAACTGTTCCTCTGTAAACCATAGAAAGTTCAGATCTAGATTTGAACTCAGCCACTTGTACCTAGCTCTTGGCCAGGTGCATTTCCTGAAATGCTTCAAAAGTTGGATACAGAAAATAGAAAGAAATTAAAAGGGTGAATGAGATAATTTTCTCTTTCACACCTGCTCCACTAGAACAAGATCTTGTTTGCACTCAAGATTTTTTTTTTATATCAATTATTCCTAGAGGAATTTAGCTTATTGTATCTTTAACATAGAAAATCCTTAGACATGTTGGGTATGTACAGACATTTGGGGAAGTTAGGGGGAAGTTAGATCAAGTTAAAAATGGCCACCCAATCTAGGGTAAGTCGGGATGGGGCAGCACCAGGGGCTATTTTTAGCACCCCTACCTTCAGATGAACAACTGCCTCCCCGCTATGAAACAACCCCTGCATCCTGCCTGTGAAAGGGGGTCATTCCAGGGCCAGCCACAATGTCCACCCACCCACCTGTCTAGGGCAGTCTGCCCTGCCCTGCCCTGTCTGCCATGCCTTGATGTATAAAAGAAGATAGAAAATTGCAGGCTGCCCATTTAATGCCCTGATGCCTAGGGCATTATACATGGCTCTGAACCTCCCCTTACACCGTGTCCCATGCCTCACAAATGACATCCACAATCCACCATTACTCCCCCGACCCCTTAACTGGGCCGCACTCAGCCTCTGGCCCAACTTGGCCTCAGGTGTCCTCAGATGTGCCTGGGCCTCCTGGCCTCTCACTAGGGCCTCAACTCACACCCTCTCCCTAAGGCCCCAACACTGGCTACTCTAGTTGGCCCATGTGCAGTCCTTCATGCCCCCACAAGGGCCTACTCTTTATGGCTGCTGGCCACTGCTTCACCCCCACACTGGGGCCACTATTCTGCCCCCTAACTGGGCATTACCCCCCTTAGGCCTCAGGTGTCCTCAGATGTGCCTGGATCTCACTCTCAGCTTATGGCCTACTCAGGCCTCAGGTGTCTGTCAACATACATGGACCCTTCTCCAGGCCCCACTCAATGGGCCTGGGCCCTGCCTCAGGCCGCACTCAGTGGGTCTGTGCCTCTGTGCTTTTCTGTCAAGGTGTGTTCCCTTAGCCTTTCCCCTCCATGAGGTACCCAGAAGGCAGCAGGGGCTGAGGCTTTCTGGTGCCCCATACTCACCGTTCACTGGGGAGGCACAGGTGTGGCATTTCCTGGAAGCTTCCCTGCCACAAGCAGCCCCACCATACCATCCAGCCTCAGCAGGGTGTAGTTTCAGGTCATTCCCCAGGACCAGGAACCTGCTGCATCCCCATAGTTCCTATCTTGAACCTCCAGGTGTTCTATGAGGAGCAGCTCCAGCCAGGCAATGTTCTCCCTCTGGCTCCTTGCAGCAACTCCTGGCTTAACTGCTCATGGCTTGGTCTTATTCTATAGCAGCTAGGCCCTCCTTCCAATCAGGCACCTCCTAAAGATGAATATACCTCCTCTGCTCGTGCTTGTAGGGAGGCAGTTAGGCGGGCCAAAGCTACCATGGAGCTGAGGATGGCAACCCAAGTAAAGGACAACAAGAAATTGTTTTTTAGATATATTGGGAGTAAAAGGAAGGCCCAGGGAGGAATAGGACCGCTGCTAAATGGGCAGAAACAATTGGTGACAGATAGGGGGGACAAGGCTGAACTCCTCAAAGAGTTCTTTGCCTCAGTGTTCCTAAGTGAGGGGCAAGACAAGGCTCTCACTGGGGTTGTAGAGAGGCAGCAGCAAGGCGCCAGACTTCCATACGTAGATCCTGAGGTGGTGCAGAGTCACTTGGAAGAACTGGATGCCTTTAAGTCGGCAGGCCCGGATGGGCTCCATCCGAGGGTGCTGAAGGCACTGGCCGACATCATTGCAGAGCCACTGGCGGGAATATTCGAACGCTCGTGGCGCACGGGCCAAGTCCCGGAGTACTGGAAAAGGGCTAACGTGGTCCCCATTTTCAAAAAGGGGAGGAAGGAGGACCCGGGCAACTATAGGCCGGTCAGTCTCACCTCCATCCTTGGTAAAGTCTTTGAAAAAATTATCAAGGCTCACATTTGTGAGAGCCCGGCAGGGCAAATTATGCTGAGGGGAAACCAGCATGGGTTTGTGGCGGGCAGATCGTTCCTGACCAACCTAGTCTCTTTCTATGGACAGGTTACGAAATGCCTGGACACAGGAGGAGGGGTGAATGTCGTATACTTAGACTTCAGGAAGGCCTTCGATACGGTATCCCACCCCATACTGGTGAACAAGTTAAGAGGCTGTGATGTGGATGACTGCACAGTCCGGTGGGTGGCGAATTGGCTAGAGGGTCGCACCCAAAGAGTCGTGGTAGATGGGTCGGTCTCGACCTGGAAGGGTGTGGGCAGTGGGGTCCCGCAGGGTTCGGTCCTTGGACCGATACTCTTTAATGTCTTCATCAGCGACTTGGACGAGGGAGTGAAATGTACTCTGTCCAAGTTTGCAGATGACACAAAGCTATGGGGAGAAGTGGACACGCCGGAGGGCAGGAAACAGCTGCAGGCAGACCTGGATAGGTTGGACAAGTGGGCAGAAAACAACAGGATGCAGTTCAACAAGGAGAAATGCAAAGTGCTGCACCTAGGGAGGAAAAATGTCCAGCACACCTACAGCCTAGGGAATGACCTGCTGGGTGGCACAGAGGTGGAAAGGGATCTTGGAGTCCTAGTGGACTCCAAGATGAACATGAGCCAGCAGTGTGACGAAGCCATCAGAAAAGCCAATGGCACTTTATCGTGCATCAGCAGATGCATGACGAATAGGTCCAGGGAGGTGATACTTCCCCTCTATAGGGCGTTGGTCAGACCGCAGTTGGAGTACTGCGTGCAATTCTGGGCGCCACACTTCAAGAAGGATGCGGATAACCTGGAGAGGGTCCAGAGAAGGGCAACTCGTATGGTCAAGGGCCTGCAGACCAAGCCCTACGAGGAGAGACTAGAGAAACTGGACCTTTTCAGCCTCCGCAAGAGAAGGTTGAGAGGCGACCTTGTGGCTGCCTATAAGTTCATCACAGGGGCACAGAAGAGAATTGGTGAGGATTTATTCACCAAGGCGCCCCCGGGGGTTACAAGAAACAATGGCCACAAGCTAGCAGAGAGCAGATTTAGACTGGACATTAGGAAGAACTTTTTCACAGTTCGAGTGGCCAAGGTCTGGAACGGGCTCCCAAGGGAGGTGGTGCTCTCCCCTACCCTGGGGGTCTTCAAGAGGAGGTTAGACGAGTATCTAGCTGGGGTCATCTAGACCCAGCACTCTTTCCTGCTTATGCAGGGGGTCGGACTTGATGATCTATTGAGGTCCCTTCCGACCCTAACATCTATGAATCTATGAATCTACTGGCCATGTGACTCTCCTGATTGGCAGTGCAGTCACCTGCAGGCTTGTCTGCTACCTGCTCTGGCGCTTAAAGTGGCAGACACCACAGGTGCCCTGCCACACTGCCCACCCCTCCCCTCACCCTAACTTACTGGTGAACACCAGTAAAACTGGCACAGGAAGCAGATTGTGGGATTGGGGTTGGGGAAGGGTCAAGAAGGAGGGGTTAAAAATAGTCAGTGCCAGGAAGGGTTAAAAAAGCACAGCCTTGGGGCTGGGATCAACATATGGGCTTTCCCAACCCTGGGGCTATGCTGGGAACTGTACAGAATCCAGGATAATTAAATTGGTTTAAAATGGCCAACCAGATCTAAGTTAGACTACCTTGCATATAGAGTTAACTTAGATCAGGTCCACCATTTTTATACTGATCTAACTGTCCTGAACTTCTGTATAGCTCTCACTTAGATCAACCTAACTAAGGATCTAAATGAAAGGATCACATCTGGGTGAACTAAGTTAGATTAGGTGGCCATTTTTAACATAATTAACTTCCCCCTAAACTCCCCAAACATCTGCATGCACCTGTTACCTTTGCTAGGCTTGAAGGCCTTATCCCCACTCAGGCTTGTCTCCATCAAAGCTTCAGTGAATGAAACTGTACCTGCTCGGTGAAATCTCAGCTCCACTGAAATCAGAGGCAAAACTCCCAACAACAAGGTTAAGATTTCAACAAGGTTAAGATTTCACTAAACAGAGTATAACACAACAGAGTATAAACTCAGTCGTTGCCAGTTCCTTCCTTTCTTTTTTTATTAAAAGATAATTTCTACCTTCAGAGTTGTGTGTCTAATGCTTTCAACAGCCTGCTCTAGTAGTGCTGTAAAGGATACACCATGAAGTCTCAGTGAAGTGGACATCAAAAAGAAATACCTGGTTTTGTTCAAATTGCATTTTTTCAGATCTGATTTTGACCTCTGTGTTTGGGCCTATTAAAAACATTTTTACAAAATGGAATCTGGAAAATATTTGAACAAGGGGGCTGACGTTAAAAATTAATTGGCTTTTTTATGGCTAACCCACGTAAGAATTATATCATTCTGTGACATTCTACATTCGAAAATAATCAAGTGGGAAGCCAATAAAAACTATTTTAAGTCAGTAGTTTGTTGTGGCCAATATAATGGCTGGCATGGATCTCTAATAGAAAGATACTGCTTTGTAGACTGAAAAAGTAACCAGGGATTATACACAATACCCTGTTTTGTAGTGTGAGAATATGTTTGCTTACTGGAGGTTACTTTTTCAAGCTAAAAGCTTAAATCTTCTGTCCACAGAAGTTGTATTTTAACCTTTATAAATGCCTCTCAGCCCTAAATGTGCTGCAGCTTTTTTATTCTGTTTCTTTTCACATGGCTATGAGACCTTTTCAGCTAATAGTATAGCTCCAGCTGTATTAGGTATATCCATCTTGAATAAATGTAAGTGAAAATGTCCCTCACGTTCATTGACCACTTTAGTTTTCACTGAGAGGAGAACATTTCTGAGAAGCTCTTGATGCCCCTGAGAGCAATTTTTCCTATTTTTCTTAATTCTTTTCTGTGATTTAGTTGCTCTTGACAAGGCTGAGGGAAACCTACAGAAGTAAGAGGAAAATGAAAAGAATAGATGAGAAAGACATAAAGAGAAGGGAGAGTCATAAAAACAAAGGGAAAATAATATATAACAGAAGTATTAATGGTGGGAAACAAAATCAAGGAGGAGGAATGAATGAAATGGGAAAGGTAAAGAGGCCAAGAATAGAGGTGGGGTGGGGAATGGGCAGAATAGTTGTGACTGACACAGAGAAGAGCAATTTAACAGCTACTGGAGTTGAAATAATCTTTGAAATAAAAACCCTTCACTAACATATCATAGTCCTTTTGTCCCATCCCATTTGAAAAGATTATTAGAGAACTCCAGACATAAGTGAATAGAAAGCCCTGATTATATATATTACATGATTGCTGATCTCAGTTGATGACATTTATCTTTATGAATTCACTGAGTTCTTTAGGTGAGAAAAATAAGAAAGTACGCTGCTGTCATTCTGTTGGCTCTGCTCAGTAATGAAAGTAAATGTCAGGGTCATGCTAAAAATGAACCGTTATGTGTTATATTTGTGCACAATATTCATTTTTTTTCTCTTTATTGCTATACATTTTATACTTAAACGGAATAAAAATGGTATACAATACAACTATTTAAAATGTTTACTTCTTTAAGTATTTCATTGACACGCACATATGCCAATAAAATAATTTGCAGAAGATGACTCCCATGCCCAGAGAGGTGTTTTCATGCATAGCTAGTACAAAATACTGTTTTGTCATGTGGCAAAAGGGCATTATGGTGTATTATTAAGACAGCATGAGATATAATTATATCAGATTCTGGAATCTGTTCTATTTTATGTGTTGAAGTAATTGTTTGAGGTTATATTACTTTCAACTGGCTCAAGAAAAGGTATGTTGTTGTCCCCATTCAGACAGTTACCCAGCTTGGAAAAGGCATTTGGACACCTCATTGAAAGATTATCACTAGCAACCATCAAGCCTGAAGTCTAGGGCCATCAATTTTGAGTGACTGAACTCCTGGTCTACTCTAGGGAATAATGGTCTTCCCACGTATTGACTGCAAGCAGGGGCAAATATGAGTGGTAGATTTAGAACTTCATTTGAGCACGGGGCACAGAGATGAATCCCTGTTTAAGAGTGGGACTTGGCTGTGTGCCAGAGGGCTGACAACTGTCATATGTAAAAGGAACTTTCAGAAAAGAGATGGTAGAGGGACAGCTCAGATTTGTGGGGATGTCTTAAGACATTTGTTATTTTAAAGCTCAGTAACCCTTACAGGCTTTTAAGATTAACGTCAATGAGGCTAAGAAATTCCTTTGCTAAGCCTGTAGACTTTGCTTTCCTGGCACATTGTTTTCATAGGCAATATATTTGAAGCCCAGGAAGCCTTCAGCCTTGGTGGAAGTCCAATGGAGCATATGTAAGTCTCAGACACTAATTTCTGGATCTAGAGTATGTTGTTGTGGCATTCCACATTTCAAAGACAGCCAGACAAGTGGTCTCATGTCTGGGAGTATGTCATAGCATCTCCAAGCTAGAAAGAGTGACTAGACTTTTCCCAGACCTAATTGGCTTGAAAGCTTATGGAATTGAGTAACCTGGAGCATTTGCAACAGACAGGTGACAAAATTACAGAGTTATTTTCTAACGCTTACGGATAGTACTAGTCTGTATTCATCTGTATGTTACTGTCATGTCATATTATACAAATATGAGAGTAAGCAAGAGATTGATGCATGTATGTGTGATCAGCACAATCCTGGAAAGATCATTCGCTGTTGGTGTCATCTTCCCGAGGGTGGAGTTCTCTTTCTGACTTAAGTTAGTTGAATATTTCACTGTTTTTTAATGGTAAATCAAAGATTTTCACGCGTGAGACCAAAATCCATGCATTAAGTGTAAGCGTTAAAACCTTACACATGTTGAGGGCAAATTAGCAAATTATGCTACAATGGTAAGAATAATGCCAGTAAGTTCATTTTCATAAAATTAATTTTATCACTGCATTTTTAAACACTGTTCTTTTTGGCTATCTGCTTTGTTTCCACCTGAATTTCTCTCATTAACAAATCGCCTCTAAATTCAATGCAGGCAGTGCTAAAGAACAGGCCCGGAGACTGCACGAACAAGGTTTAACTCAGCTGAAGAATGGGGTTCATACTGAGACATGGTGAAAGCTATAGTTGGTACCTGGAGATTTGATATAGAAAAGAATGCGAACAGAAGATGGGTGAAGATCAAGGGGTGGGGAAAACCAGGATCAAAAGGAATAGAAAAAAAATTAAAGGAAGGGGAAATGAAAGAGAAACAAACAAGGATGAAAGGGAAAGAAGAAAAAGGATAGGAAGGGCAAGGGGGAGGGGGTGGAGGATGAAAAGCAACCTGACAACAGCAGCTGAAGATAAAAGGTAAGGAATAAGGCCTAAAGTGAGATAGAATTTAATTATGCATACTTTTCTTTAAATGGCCAAATGCCTGAAATCCTGTGGGCCAAATATCCAATTGAGTTTAGTTTCTGGGACAAACATTGTCTATCATATCTAAAATATTTTAGAAATGTAGCACGCTTAAAGTACTTAAGAATCTCAGGCAAGCGTACAAGATTCTGGGGAGCTAAGGGGATTGGTTATAGGGCGTCAACACTCCTTTCTACATCTAAGCTTATGGTATCATAAATTCTATCATTTACCAGTTTTCAAGTGGTGGCTGTGTACACTATCCAAGAGACAGTGGGTTAACGCACTCATTTGGTCACTTTGCTGGAGTAGGGCCTAAGTGTGAGAATCTGTGCCCCTAAAGGATGTATCAAAGAAACAGCAGCTGAGTGAGGATAGGAACTCAGTCAATTTGCAGAAGCTACAAAGTTGGGTCTAAAACTTAGTCAGTTTATAACCTCCCCCTAAGTATGCTCTACTAAGAATCTGAAAGAAGGAAGCACCAAACAAGCTTAAAAGATGAATAAATGCAGGAGCATTGTCAAAGAGTTCTACAGGACCCATTGCTGGTTTGATTTGCCTGACTAAAACTTTTGATCAGAATGAGACCTAAAGAGGCCTGCATGATATGCACCTTCCATCTGTTTTAAATTTTTGTCAAACAAAATCTATTCTTAGTTTTATTTCCTCCTGATCTGTGCCCTCAAAGACCAGAACGCCATTGTCAGATACAGGCTCTAGATGACTCATAGCACTGCACTACTCTTCAATGACAGGGATAATAAAATGTTATATTTTTGAGACTGTTTTCCAATCCAATCAACTTCAACAATTCTTGGATCAGATTTTGATATCTTTATCATTATTATATTAAGATGTTTATATTTACTTTGATTTCTAAGTCCATTGAGAATAAAGCCCTTAATGGTCTCATACAGACCAGTGGGCAACATACCCTTGCTAGCTGTATTTTTCACTTTTATTATGTCAGTGTAAACATCTGCATAGTAGTCTCCATCTCTTTCTTATAATGTAATTAAAATGATGACTTTTTTTAATTAACTCATTTTCTTTTTTCTTCTTTTTTTTTTTGTCATTTGCTTGATCCTGTGCACCTTAGGCAAATTTTATAAGAATCTTACCACCTATGTTAATACCAGTTCAGCTTGACTGATGTTAATAAACATTAACCAAAGCACATAGCTTAGTTCTCAATGGTACTGTAAAAAATATTCAAGTCTCCCTAGTGTAGACAGATCCCTTGTCTTTCCCCACTGAAATATTTTTGGCCTGCTATGAAAAGGAAAGGAAACGATTGCAAAAAATCTGCACTCGCTTCTTTCTTTGAACAATGTGAGATCTGTAATAGTAGATTTTTCTATATTGCTGACTCATAAGGGAACAGATATTAAAGCTCACTCAAAGTTTTGCACTTATAATATCCTGACTTTGCATGTATCTCTTTTAATGTATGTCCTGGCAAACCAATATGTTCCTGGGAAAAGACTCCAGCCACCACAGAGACAGACTGATTTGCTTCACTTATTGGAAAATGCATTAGTAGATAAAAGTATTTATTCTTAAAACAAAAACATGATAATCATACAGCATAACTGACACTAGCTAGATGTCTGTTTCTATTTAAGCACTTATAAAGTACTTTTATGTTGCAGATATTCGACCAATCAAATTTATACACTGGCCAAATATATTTCAACATTAAAATAAACATATACACAATGCCTTGTTTTGCAAAACAAACAGTTTTTAAAACCAAGTGAAATCTTTAGATGCAAAAACAGCTCACTAATGACTTGAAGAGGAATAGGACCCATATATCCAAGGATAAAGTTCAGCCAAAAGAATTTAATTCCTCTTCAGAGTTAGGGTTTCTGGATTGAACTAGACTTAACCTAAAACAAAAAAGTGTTCATTAGACCAGATACTGAAATCCAGGTTCCTTGCCTCTGAGGATGGTGCATTCACCACTGGGCCAGACCTATGTGCACTCTTGCAGTGTCTCTCGGGCTCAGTGAATATGTAAGTGAAATAACTTCAGTTATTTGACACTGAGAATCCACCCCACAATATTCTATAACCTGGGGGGTGAACAATTGTTTGCTGCATTTGGTCTAGGTTCAGGCTACTTACTTTAAACTGCCTAAACCTAGACTGGGAATAGTGCATGCAGCTGCTCACTGTTGCCAGGAATGGCACAGGAGGCAGCCCAAGGTAACTCCAGGTAGATAGGGCAGGGGAGGGTGGGCAGCTGGTAGGACTGGGTGCTCTGCCAGAGGTGTGGTTGGGGGCTAAAAAAGTCCAGTCAGGGTTGGGGCTATAGGAGTATCACAGCACTGGGCCTGAGATGAATGGCTGGGCTTTCCCAACCTCAGGTCTGTGAACACATGCAGGTGTTTGCAAGATTGGGTTAGCCCCTTCCTATATCAGCTTAACCCTTTCTTGATCTAAGTTAGTGAACCTCATGAGGTGAACTAACTTAGATCAGGTGTGCCAAATTTTGGCTGAATTAAACCTTCTGAATGCTTGCACAAATGGACATTTAGATTGCCCTAACCCTAGTTAGGGCAATCTAAATGTAATGCCTGTACAAACCTCTGGTAGCTAGAGAATTCACTTAGGAAGTGGGACGTTCAGGTTAATTCAGTTGGAGGAGGGTATTGAATTCTTGTCTTTCATATTCTGAACTAGTGCTTTAATGACTGACTTGTTGGATACTGGAGGCAACACTTCTTCCTCCTCCATTTTGTGAGAAAAGCACCTTGACCAGGCCTGATTCCAGAAGATGGTTCAAGGTTGTGAATTCTGACTGGAGGCAACTATCCGTCTGTAGCCAAAGGCAAGATGCCAAAGCCTCAGAACAGAGTGGAGCTCAGAGCACTTCTTATCAACATTTTCAATTTGCTGATTTTACAATAGCTTCCTGCTCAGCAAGATAGCTGTTGTGGATCCCATTCTTATGCCATTCTTCCCATTCAATCGCCCATTCTTTTATAGGGCTTCCAGTTGTCCACATCAGACCTGTGGATTCCACTAGCCAGGAAAAGTGCATAAAAATAACTCAGTGTTGCAATGCCAAAGTCTGTGATAAAACTAGTTTTTAGTTAAAAAAATTGAGGCCTGCTGTTATGGATATTGAACCAATCCCATGTACTACTATGCTAACGTTTATTAGCCAGGAGAGCTCTGGATGGAAAAAGGTTCTCCTATACTCGTATCTTTTCTGATATTAAAACATTTTGTGTCACCAATTGGGAAAAAAAGCCCCTCAATTTTTTTGTGTGAAATAAATACAGAAAATTGATATGAGCAATTTAACTTTTTATAATGTTGAAATGTTTTGATGACAGCCTTTTCAAAGTTCTGTCTTTCTCTAATTTACCAACATTTCAAAAGATAATTTTGATTTGAACAGTTAAGTTTTTATTTGGAAAATGTAAAAAAAAAACCCTTTTCCTTCATTGTCTACATTTTTTGAGTCCACAGATTTATCAAAACTGGTCCCGTTCCCTGAACAATTTTGGTTTTAAAATATTGGGCCTTTTTGACAATTTTTTCCTTTTGAAAAATTCTCAACTCGCTCTACTGGTACAATAACATCTGTGGCTAATTTTATTTTTTAAGACCACAAAAAGTTTACTGCACCCCCCCCACCAATATTTTTTCCTAAGTTTTTAAGTAGAAAATTATTTTTGATTCTTGATTAAAGTATTCAAGTATTTCAAGTTAAATGTTTCTCCCTAAAATTTGAATTGCAAGAAAAAGTACAGATCCTTATGAAAATAGAGAACCTAAAGGAAAGGAGCTAATTGTGACAGAGGATCTAGGCTAGGGTTTGTCAGTAAATTATATTTTATCATGAGAGAAATCAGCAAAAAAATGCTGATAACTCCAGAAAGGAAAGAACCCTTTGATAATGGTGAAGAGTAAATTGACTGTGATAATAACTAAGTCCTCTCTCAAGAGGCATGTCCAGAATTATTTGCATCCAGTAAGATGTGTTGCCATCACACTGTGGTTAACACAAAGAAGAAACTGAAAGATCAAGCATAGAGAATACGAATTAGTGAAGGAGCTGATTGGTCTTAGAAACAGAAGCACACCTCAGAAGCTGCCTCAGTCTTATCCTTTACATCTGCGATTCTCAACTAGGCTGTTGTGGCACACTGGGATGCTTTCAAATCCTAAGAAGAGCACCCTGAAGTGTAAAGAGATAAGCAGATAAGATAAGCAGATAGGTGCAAGTTCAAGCTTCCCCAGCCTGGCCAATTCCTTCCCCCTACACACATTGCTTGGCCCCTCTTCAAGGAAATACAATCTGTAATATATAAATTAGTTTTTGAACTGGGTGCTGTTCAAATCACAAACATTATTGGTGGGTGCTTCAAGTCCAAAGGCAGTCTGGTAAGGCACCAGAATATTCTAGTGTGGCAGACGGTCTCTTTTCACTGTACTTGCATCCCCTATACCCAGCTCCCCACAGCCTCTGTCCCTCCACCGAAGCTTCCTCCAGTCTCTCCCATTTCCCCTCAAATTTCCTCCAGTTTCTGCCTTTTCCTTGCCCCAACTCCTCAGTCTCTGACTCTTCCCTTCCACCACTCTAACTTTTAGATGTTGTTTGGGTTGGTCCCTCCTGGAGCACAGCACATGGCTAAGCCCTTGCTTAGCCATGCAGCAGTGTTCACACTGCTGATTGGCCAGGCAGGGGAAGGAGTTGCTATGTGTTCCATGCCCAGGAGAGAACCAAGCCCAAGCTGGAGCCAAATTGTGCCTGACTGTAACAGGGGCTAAAACAGAAGCCCCATTACTAGGTCAACCCAGGATACAGGTAGCTGAGAGAGCCAGGACCACAGCGGTGGAAGGTTTAGCACACAGGGGGAGGATAAGGGCAATTAGAGCTGCCACAGCACTTAAAAGATGGAACTGGAGGTGCAGTACTTTGCCCTCGGGACACCGTAAAGGAGAGGAGCGGCCACGGTTAGCAGTGGAGTGGTGAAAGTAGCTACAAGACAGAGGAGCAGAGGACCCATGGTGAACCAGTGAGAGAGGGGATACCTACCCAGAGGGGTGCGGACGGCTCAGGTGGGCAGCAGAACCCACGGGAGAGTGGGGAACAATGCCCAAGGGAAGTTCCGGGGGGACAAGTATCCCCGACAACTGAAGAAGCAGTGAAGGCAGTGCGATCAGGGGGCAAAGGGAAGGAAGAAGTCACTTAACTGAGTGGCAGGCTGCCACTTCCCTGCTAATGAGGCAATTAGGGTGGTAATGAGACACTGTATCCACCCAATAAAGATTAGCACCTTGATAATCAACTTCTGGGTGGTCTGTTAAGCCTCCTCTCACTCAAGAATTAACATCTAACCCATTTTCTCCCATTCAAAGTCGTGGCAGGAAAGACCTGAGGGTGAGTAGAGGGAGAAGCAGACGCACTCCTACACTGACAGTACAGGGGGTGAAAGGTGTGGGCAAGGGGCAGAAGCTGCAGATGGGAAGAAGAGGGAAGGGCATGAGGCTGCTGTGGGTCTGACTCTTGCCCTAATCTGGGCTCAGGGCCAGAGTCAGGGTCTCAGCAGCTGCCTATTCCCCACTCCCCAATTTGTATGTGAATCTAAGGTGATGCTGACTGGGGGGAAACCTCATCTTATATTTGCATAAATAAGGTACTTCATGATACACAAGGTTAGGCCCCAAGCCCTTGTAAGGGCCATGGTAAGACTGTTACATCTTTACTATAAGTACTTTTCAAAGTTATTGTAGTTTGTGAGTTGTTGTAAATAAAGTATTGTTTCCACATCACAAGCCTCATCAGGATATTATGAGCATCTCACTTGTTCTGGTATTAGCTATAGTGCCCAGCCAATAGCTAGATTTGTGAGTGGGTTAAACACAGGACTTTGCCCCTTCAGCTTTCTGAGCCAGACACAAAGAACATTCATCTTGGCAGCTGCATGGATTACACAGTGTCTCCAGGGATGCTTCTTTTCCAATGAAGAAAAAAGCTTCCCTGCTAAATACACTCCCCCACTCCCCTTCATTTGGCGGGTGGGGAGGGGAAGGTGCATATTAGATGTGAGATTATGGTAATAAGAAAGTTATTATTCCTTCCCAAATTAGGACCAACTCTTCTCTTATCCAATTCACTTTTATGGAAACTGATAGCTGAGGAAGAATGAGAAATAATTAATGGGGCCAAAATTATTGCCATCAGTAAAAAAATGGAACATGTGCCCCATGCCCCACTCCACCCCAAGGGAACCTTCCTGTCTCACCGACCATGCCTTGATGGATATATAATAAATAGAAAGGCTGCCCATAGGGCTTTGTGTGGCCCCAGGTTGACTGAACCCTGCTGGCCTCTGCCTGCACCCAGGCCCCTCACTGGGCTTCACTGGTCCTTAGGCCCCTTGCTGGGCCTCACTCCATAACTGTACCACCAGAGGGCACCTCAAGCCTCAAGGGTTAATTGCGTGGCTCCAAATCCTTCCCTACACCATGGCCCATGCCTTGTGGGTATTACAATAATGCTGTTCCCTCTGTTGGGGCTTTGGCCTCTGTTCCCTTTACTATAGCTAGGCCTTCTAGCCAAGGCCCACCATATCAGACCTGGTTTTGAGGCCCTAGCTCTCATTTGTCCCTTCTGGTCACTGTGCCCCCAGGCCTCTGTCTGCCGGGCCCCAGCCCCTGTATGGATGCGCCCCTCTGGTGCTGGGCCCCCATCCCTTTTTTTCTTTATAGCCTTGCACTGCACCCCTCTCTAGGCTAAACAACAGCTCAGACCTTGAGCCTGCCTCTGGCAAAGCTCAAGGCAATCATGTGCCCCTCAGAAACTAATGGGACCTCCATAACTGCCCCTTATAGTTCCAACCCAAACCGCTGATTTAAACACAATATAAATACAGGATATAACATAAATAATAACAGTGGAAGCAGCCCTTTGCCCATTTGTAATGCTCCTAGTTATGTGGTCAAGAGCTTTGGTAGATACCCGGGTTGGTAGGACTCCCCTCGACTTGCTGACTTGATGGAAAGAATTCAAAGGAAGGTTCAGTGATGAAAATAGAGAGGTCCCACTCAGGGTACTCACGGTTTCCAGGAGCAGTTGACCTTGGGGCTCCACCTCCCCTATACCCTAGCCACATGCCAACCGTCATTGTTGAGGCATCTTGTTCAGATGCGGTGTTCCAGAACTGGTCCCAGTTTTAGATGACTGCCAGAGATTCTACCTTGCCCTTTTAGCATAGATCCTTACATCCCTGAATGTGGGGATACTCCTTCCCATAGGCCTGGCACAAGGACCACATCAGTCTGTGTCTTCTCAACCCCGTGGATGATCTTCACAATGAACAATTAAGAGGCAACAATGGACATCACAAAAATAAAAAAAAAAGCCCCCTCCACTCTGGTGGAGTTGTTACTCTGAACCCAATACTTCTCTGGGGCTATAGAGATCTCTCCCCAGCTCATTAATAGTGCTGCTCAGGAAGTGTGCCTGGACTCGATGCCCTGTTGATGGAGTCTGCCCCTCTCCAAAACAGTTGAGCCTACCCAGCTGTGGCAATTCACTCTCTTGGTGCTCCGAGACTGCGTCCGCCCCAGACCCTACTGGCCTAGAGGCAGTCCCTCCTCTCCCTCTGTCTGCACTCTAGGTGCCTTTTAAATTCCCTGTGGCAGCATCAGTGGCTGACGTCATCAGCCTGGCACTGCCTAGCTTGATTTCCAGAGAGCTTTAAATTGCGGTGGTGGCACTGCGCATTGCTGCAGCTCCGCTGTTTCAAGCCCTGAAAGTAAGTTTCCCTGCTTGTCATGGGCTTCTTGCTTGGCCCATGTGGGATCCATGGGGGTATCAGTGGGGCATCTCAGGCCCCTGTCGTTACACCGTTTAAGAAGGCAAACCTTCTTTCATACCTTGTGCCAGTGTACCTCCCATTATGGGCTACTTGTAAGCTCCCCAAGCCTCAGTGTTCCTACAGGCAGCAGAGCCATCCATCTAGCATCCCTGGGATGCTGGTGGCTCCTGGGTAGGAGCTCTTAACCCTGCAGCTGACAGGGCTAGACTACCTTGCCAACCTAAGCCACAGGTTTATATATACCCAGGGCCCTGCCAACTTCTGACCAGCTGACTCCCTGCCTGTGTCTGCTAATTGCTCAGTACCTTGTTGCCTCGGCAACCTGCAGCTGCTGTGCTCTGCCTAGCTTGCAGAGCTCCCTGGATGGGTTGCCTTCATCTTAAAGTAACAGTTCTCTGTTACAGTATGCAAGCAACTTTTAAAGTCTGTGTAAATGGAGAATTAACAAAGCTATAAACACAGTGTAAAAGCATACTTTAGAATTATCCTCTTTTCTCTAGAAAGATCTTGATTATAGTTTTATTGATATGTTTTAATGTTAGTGCATCCTGCATGTTCTTACTGGAAAGATATAGTTAGGAACTGAAAATGGTTTCCTCACTTGGAAATATTAGCTGCTGCATTCATGAAAAATTATTTTTATTCCAGATTTTCAGCAATAAATGTTTATTTGTAGTATAAATGAAAAAAGCATGTATTGATAGTCTTATTTAATAGGATGCCATTTATAAATAAAGAAATGCTTCTGGTGAGTTATGAATGCTTTCTAACTTCTTAATAAATGGACAATTCTAGCCATTGGTTATGCATGCAATTATACTGCCTCATGTATCGCCACTGACTCGGCTTCAGTGTGTGTCAAACTTCAATTACAGGTAGAAACAACAATTAGTTAAATGGTCAATGAGATATTCCAGTTCTTTTCATAAAGACAGGTCTCTTCATACAGTAACTGCTTATACAGTAATACTCTGTTTGAAAAAAGTCAAACAGAAGTTATTTATATCATAACTGAAAAACCATGATAAACAAAATCATTGATATCCAAATCATGATAAACAAAGCAATGACTTCTGTAAAATTAAACAAGCATGTTTAAATCATATACCATTTTTATATAGTAAATCTTCCAGTGAGTTGTTTAAATTACTGTATCCTCCCTTCTACCAGAGTCTCTCTTTGATCCTAGATAAGCTTTGTAGAATAAATGAACATTTTCAAGGGGATGAATTTTATGGCAAATAGTCACTGTCAAATAATTAATCGATCACATATGTCAACTAGTCTCAGTGCTTGATTACTAATATTCTACTGCAGGCAGAAGAGAAGTTAGGGCCCATGTCTGGTCTCTACATATTTTTCCATCAGGTCTATATTGAAACTCTGTTTACTACATAAGCAAATTTGTCTCTGCCATGTATGCAGAGGGGATTTTGCCCATAGAAACTTATGGCAGAGAAAATCCTATCTAATTCTTGGCCTGAGACATACAGAAATCCTTGTTTGATTTAAGGTCAGTAAATAGCAGCCAGTATATATTTGCATTGGATAGGATCTATGCTTAGCTTTTGTAAACATCACTATGTGTATCCCATTGCATGCTTTATTTTTTTAAATGTTTTTTTAAAACCTAGTTTTAGAAGTAGCAACATTTAGTAGCTTGCTTCCTACCCTGTCCCCCTGTCCCAGAGCTGCAACAATTAGAATTAGTAGTTTGCTTTTTCATGGTTTCATGTGAAAGCAGATACTAAGAAGTCATTCCATTTTTATAATTAATTTTGGGTTCCTAAATGAAAGTTAAGTACTTTTAGCATATTAAGGAGAATCTAATTTATTTCACTGAGAATATTTAGTAACATTAGGCCACATTCCAGGAAATTACACTGATTGAACTCCACTGAAGTCAACAAAAACATTGGTTTTAAAAGTGCTCTTAAGAAGGAAGTTTTGAACAGTCTGGGTGCATCTATATGTGCACATTTACTGAGTAGTAACTGAAAATTACTGCGCAGTACAGACATGCATCCTCATGTGCATACACATACCGTGTAGCAACTATGGTGGTTTACACTGACTTGGCCTTAAATTTGATACCTGCATGATGCAGGTAGCAAATTTACTCCCAAGTAGTTACTGCGCAGTAATGCATGTGTAGACTCCTTACTGTGCATTAACACCAGAGCTTCCTGGCTGGGTCTGCCCAGCTACTAGGGGGGCAGCCAGGGCCCAGCCCCAGGGCTCAGCTCCAGGGCTTCTGCCTGGCCCCCTTCTTGCTGCGGGGCTGGGCTGCTCTCTGGCAGTCCTTAGTTGCAGCCATTTTGTGCCTTGGGGCACACACTCCAGGGAGCCAGCAGGAGCTGCTTGCAACTGCAAAACCTCAGCAGGCCCCATGTTCCCCTCTGGACAGCCCACAGGCTGTGTTTGCTGGGTCTGTCCTGCTCCAGACCCTGCCTGGTCACTACAGTTTGCTGCACCCCTTGCCCATCCCTGTGATCCCAACAGAGCTGCTGGCCATGCTGGCTGTGCCACCAGGGCCAGCACCTGTTTCCCACTGCTGCTTACCCCCCACTTCTCTCTCTTTGCGGGTCTGTGGTAAAGCACCTCAGCCATGCAGCTGCGACTCCCTGGCCATGCCCTTGTTGGGGTGCTGCTCCCAGCCCTCCAGAGCCAGCATCACAGGGCCAGATGGGCAAGGCCCCAGTCAGTCAGTGTGGGGCATGACATCCTCCTTCTCCCCCATGTCCAGCCCCAGCCTGACCCTATCAATGTATGTCCACCTGTCTGGAGCTCCCGGGGCCCAAACTGGACTTGGGAGGAGGTGTGCCCTTGTGGCACTGTGGGGTGAGGAGGATGTCTTGAGGCAGTTCACCCAGGGTGGGCACTTGAATGCCCATGTTGATAAAGTCCTGGCAGCTGGGATGTGTGATCATTAAGGTCAAGGACTTGCAGGCCCAATGAGTGACTGAGACCGGCCACAATCATGGGTCCAGTGGTGCCTCCAGGACCTTGCCTTTCATGCAGGAGCTGACCTGCGCTCTGGTGCCCTAGGACCCGCACCCATACCCACTCTGACACCTCTGGTGACATGTTGCTGAAGGAGGGGACCTTGGGCCTTCAGTGCCTGGCCCTGCACTCCTTCCCAGCTGCTGCGCCCACTGGCAGCCTGAGGAGCCCTGGCCAGCAGCTGCCTCAGCCTCGGTTCTGCCCTGTAGCTGCCCACAAGGAGCATCTGGCCATGCCACCTCCAGCTGCCAGCAACACCAGCTTCTCCCTGGGGTGGGGAGCCTGGCTGGGTGATGGCCTCCAGCCCACCAGACACCATGGACACCGAGGGCAAGCTGGATACCATCTGGCATGGAGAGCCCCATGTCAAGCCACCAGCCTCACCAGCCTTACCTGTGGTAAGTCCTGCACTGGGGGGTGGGTTCTCCCAGCCCCAGTCTCCACCCTGACCCCTGCCTCTGCCCCCAGGCCAAGCCCTGGCCCTGGTTCCCTCTGTTTGTGGCCCGCCCACACTCCTCTGCCCCAGGTTCCAGCCCACAGCACATAGAGAGGCAGGATAAAGGTCAGACCTTTATTGAGCAGCCCATGCTCCCATGGCTGGGTGGACATGGGCCTCTCATGCACCAAGGAAGGCACTGATCCAGGCGGCAATCTGTTCCTTGACAGCCAGGGGCAGGAACATGTAGCACTGCAACAGATAACTCTCCAGGTGGTGGCAGTGGTTGTGGGACAGGCCAGGCTTGTCCCCTGCACTGTTGTAGCTTAGGGTCCCAATCCAGGAGCACAGGTGTGCCCAGGGCACCAGCAGGATCAGCAGCAACAGGACATAGTGGCCCAGGCAGCCCTCCACCTGCACAAAAAGTCCATCGTGTACCACCTACAGCACACTCAGGAGGAACACACTCAGGGCATGGTGGTGGCATAGCAGGGGGCTGGCCCTGGGGTGCCTCCTCAGAAAAGCTCCCAAAAGGGAGGGCAGGGGAGTGGCCAGCCTTTCACCCCAGTTGTTTGGGAGCCCCATGCACCCTGAGCCTGGGTGCTGGGCGGCAGTGCAGCAGAGTGGTGGGCCTGTGAGCAGTGGGGGGCGGAGGGGCTGGGCTGGAGCCATGGCAGCAGGTGCTGCCAGCAGCCTGGCCTGGCTTGGCCTGACCTGGCCTGCCCTGGGAAGGGGGCAGGGGAGGCAGGTGGCCTGTGGCCAGCCCCCAGGGAGCAAGCGGGGATGGGGGACTTGGGCAGCTCCCACCTGGACTCAGGTACCCACAGATGGCCTACCTTCAATCTGAGACCAGGCAGCACAGGGCCACTGGTACAGATCATCATATCTCTCAACTGTGGCAAACTCTCACAGAAGTCTTTTGTCCCTTGCCTCTGCCAACATCTGGACATGGGGGAGAGGCTGCAGGGGCCCGCAGGACCTCTGCTGCAGGCTTGCTGCCACCCACCACTGGAGCTGCCTGGAGGTGCCGGCTGCACCAGTGGTGCAGTGAGGATGAGACCCACCTGGTCCGGTGGCTGGTGGTCGCAGTGGAGGGCTGGTTGGTGGACTAGTGGGCATGGCAGGTGGAGGACCTTGCTGGTGGTCCTGGAGTGGCAGTGTGTAGAGCTGCTCTAGTAGCAGCTGGCCTAGCAGAGGCTGTGCCCATGCTCTCCTGCACCTGACTCCTCACCCTGGACCCACAGGGCCCCTGGGTCTTGCCCACCACTCTGCAACAGGCCCCTGGAAGCACCCTTGAGCAGGTGCTGCAGCGCCTGCTGGCCGTAGGTATCCCAGGTCTTCACCATCGCCCCTGGATCCACAGAGGAACTGTCTGCAGCCAGGGTGCTGGCCACCTGCTGTTGGGTTCTCTGCCCTGGATGGCCCACCCCTCAGCCCCTCACAGATGGACTTGGGGATGGGGTCAGACATGTAAAGTGTCTGTGAAGTTTGGGGAATGGGGATTTTTTTGTTAGTGAGTGGGGAGGGTGATGGAGGGCACTGTGTGGGGGACAAGTGGGAAAGGGCGGTGTTTGTTGAAACGGAAGGGAGAAGGGATGGGGCGGTTTGTTGTATTAATAAAGTTTGTATGTTTTTTCCTATGTATGTGTCCTGTAGTGGTGCTGGGGGTGAGCAAGGGGTTGGGGATGTACAGGTGGAGGGGCAGGTGGGCTGGAGTGGGGAGTGCAGAAGGAGGGGGTCAGCCAGAGCCTCCCACAGCGGTGCCCTGGGCCTGGCTGGTGGGTGCATGGCTGCTCTGGGGCCTGGGTATGGGGGGCCTGGTGGGGCCAGCATCATGGCCAGCAGCAGTGCAGGTTGCTGGGTACTGCTGGCAGGGGCAGAGGCAGGGGCTGGAGCAGCCATGGTGTGAAGGGAGGGCAAGATGGGAGATGCTGCATGCTGCCTCTGTGCTGGGCACACAGCTCCCAGGTAGGGGAGGGCCTGGGCAGGAATCAGAGGGTAGGGGTGTGCTTTTAAGATAGCCGCCAAGTGCTGGTAGCTGCCTCTGGCCTCAGCATGGCTGCCAAGTGCTGGCAACCATGTAACTGGAGGCTGGAGCTCCTCCCTGTGGCCGCAGAGGCACATGGCAGGCTGCTCTGACTTGCGACTAAATCTAGTCTCAGGTTGCCTGCACACGTAGATTCCGGCCCTATCCCCCCTTACTGCACAGTAAGTTACTGTGAAGTAAATGTAATGTGATATAAATGCACGTGTAGACACACCCACTGATGAAATGTGACAGTATTATAAATCAGGCATAGCTTGATGGGGCTGGTAAGGTTCTAATGATTACCTGGATTTGGATTCTAATTTTGGTTGTTGTTTGTTTCAGCTAAGTAGAGAAAAATACAACTAATATTTCATAAAGATTGCATCACATATGGCCACCCTAACTCATACTAGGCAGCATTTTAATCCATAGGTAAACCCATTTATACCAATTGGACTGTTCAAGGTGAGCAAGTTTGTCTGCTTTGTGTGCTATGGGAAGATTATGGGTGACTACATAACCAGACAAGGTGTCAGAGTTAATAAGAACTCCTCTTTGCACTCTTATCTTAAGAACTGAGACCTTGGATCCGTGAAACAAATAGTAGAGCATTCCAGGAGATAGTCATTTTCCTCTGCTATGACCCAATAGCAAAGGAATAACCCTTGCATCTAAGGAGGAAACATCATGAAAGGGACTTCAAGAGTTTCTCCAAGGCAAAACACCTCTTCATAGATTAGAACAGCCTACATCTCTGTCTCAGAATTATCCAGCCAGAATATTAATGATGGCAGGATCAAGGCTAGCAACTATTCAGGAGTAGCCACTTGCAGTTGATGGTATCACAGTGCTTCCTTACTACGTGACAGGGAGCATATAAGAGCCTGCTTGTCTATGGCACCTGCGGATGGAAGCAGACAGACAACCCATACACCAAAATAATGTATACTGGCACAGTTTTACTACTGCCTAGGGTAGCTTTATCTGAGGCACTTATATCAGTGTAGGTATCTGTCCTTCATCCCCTCCATCCCCTCCTTGCCTAAATCAGTATAATGTTGGGTGGATCCAGAGGAGGTGCAGTAGTGCAGTCACTCCCTTTCAAACCATGCTGTGGAAGCAGCAGCTGGGCCCTTGTTAAGTCCTTGAATCAGGAAAGAATCATCTCCTCCCTTCTGTTCTGTGCTCAGTGGTACATCCCCTCCTCTCTCCACCCATTCCCCTACTACCTCTACCTGCTGCTGCCATTGTCCCAACTGTCTCCAGTTGCCCCAGAGGTGGAAGGAGCTCCAGAGGCTATCCTGTCTCACTACAATCTGTCTGTGCAGGGAACTGGGCTGAACCTAGGACAGCAGCAGTAGCAGGCTGGTTCCCCCTCCCTGTCTAATCCCTCTGTGTGTTTCCTGCCAGTCTGGGACCAGGTTTGGGGTGGGGGAAAGGATAGGACCTGCCCAGCTCCCTGTGAAGCCTGGCTGAAGTGGGGCAGAAGTAGCTCTGCAGCTCTTTCACCTCCAAGGTGTCACAACCCAAGGGTGTGATTTTTTGTTTGTGTGTGCTTCGGCACTGCTAAATTGTTTCCTGCCACTCATAGCTTTCTTTGCAGGGTGCATTTCTTAGTTGCAAAAAGAGAAATGCACGGTGCAAGGAGTTCCCGCCATTCGTATGCGGATTTGTGTCCCACTATTGGCCAGTTCTAAATTATTCCCACGTGGCGGCTAGCGATTGGCTTGCTAGCCGTATAAGAGGCTTGAGCAGTTTCCGCCCCAGTTGGAGGACTCCACGACTATCAGGAGGAAGAAAACATCACGTCTCGTGAAGATCTCTAAGCGCTGCAGAGCCTATCGGACCCAGCGTGTATCTCAAGAAGGCTACAGGGGTCTGATCAACCTCTCGCCTCTCCCCGTCGCCGCCTGATCCCTCGATGTACCCTTCCCTGCGCGCAAGTTCCACGGAGCCTAGCAAACTTCATGTGAGTGTATCCAGAGCTCTGTCCGGGTTCGAGTCCTGCAGGTTTATCTTCCCGTCGCCGAAAACCCATTGCGACGTACTCTCGTGTTTTGCATCTTCCCATCGCCGGAAACCCCCTGCGACATACTCTCATGCCCTGCAGGTTCGAGTTTTGTTTTGTTTTGTTTTGTAACTGCAACTCAAGCAAGCTTTCCTGCCTGCACCGTGACCATCTTCGGTGTAAGTAAAATAATCTTTAATCAACCACTAAGCTTCTGTGCCTAATTCTAGTGTGCCGCCTGTCTTCCCCGACCTAGCATGTCCGGGCTGCTGGCTACAGCCTGCCATGTGAAAAAAGGGCCTCGGACCGCTCCCGGCCCGCACACAAGGGAGCTGGAAACAGCAGGGGGGGTGGCAATAGTGAGGAGGAAATGGGAAGGATGGGGAGGTGCTGCTGAGCATGGAGGGAATGGGAGGGGTTGTGAAGATTTGGGGTCAGGGGGGAGAATCTTACCTTAATCAGGATCTTAAGTCTCTGGTTGCTGCTCCAGTGTTGCAGTCTGCCCATCCTGGTGCGGGAGGGGAAGAGGAGCTGGAAGTGGAGGTGCAGCGGTGCAGTCACTGGTTATGCACCCCTTTTACAAAATCCTGGATCCACCCATGAGTATGTATTTTATTTCCAAGCCTCAAGAGGACTATGGGGGATACCTCTCTGTAACATATGGTTCGGTCAACTCTGGGTGAAATAAAAATGCTTTTTTCTTGGCATCATAACTCTGGCATTTAGTGGCAACTGCACAGGTAATAGTAACACTAAGAATGTCACTCAATCTATTCAGTGGGAGTTTTAGATTAGGCATGCACTTCTTAAGGCTTCCTCTGAGGGGAAAAGATCCAGAATTACAAGTTTTTATAAATCATAACTGATATATTTCAGTCCTGAAAGAATAACTGGAGAGTATTGACAGAGGTAGTTAGCCATATTATGATAAGATCAAGCTATGTGCAAACTTATTAGGCATTATAAACATAAAGTCATGCTTTATATTCAAAGCATGCATGAAGGAGATGAATTTGGATGAGAACTGAAGTCAGGGTAATGGATTACTTCACAAAATGTAGATTTGTTAAGGAAAGGTATTTTGACAATATATATTTTTTCTCATGTAAGAATAAAAAAGCATTAGTTATACAAAATGGAAGAATTTGTTAAATTGAAGTAGCGTCAGTAATGGCTTATAGTACATAGATTTTTAGTCAATGGTTTTATAAAATTGTTTTAAATTGCTCCACGGCTAATCTAATGGAATTATTCCATTTAACTTAATTTATTTTTATCAAACACATTTCCATAACGATATGGAGTTTTGCAAACCTAGTTATTAAATATATTTATCGACTCTATTCAAAAGCATAAATAAACATCTCTTTCTATTAAATATCTAGTATTTATAAACAATCAATTTAATAAAAGAATAAAACCATGACTACAAGTAAGATTAAAAATAAATAAGAAATTTGGTAAAAATAGCTAGAATTTTTCACACATTTACAAGGAAATGATATTTTTATTCTGTTTTCTTATACTGGTGTGGAGTTACTATTTAAAATATTGTAATAAATAGAGCCAATTTAAATTAGGTTTATCCCTAGTAGAGTGCTATATAAAGAAATTACAAGATAATCAGATTTCCAGTAAAAAAAGAATAGGTACACAAAATACACATTTTTCTAACAAACTAGAGGGCAATATTGACAGCCTGAGCTTATAGAGGGAAAAGAAAATGAACCAGCAAATCTCTTGAGGAATGAAAGGATTCAGTGCTAACCGCTATGAAGAGTAAAACTTTTTCTCACAGAGGAAAATACCAGCAAATAATTACAATATTTTAAACACTGGTGTTAAAAAATAATTGCAAGATGCAGAAGAATATTACAAAGCATCTTCAAATCTCTCAAGTATGTCCCACTTCAATGACTAATTGTCTGATTTCAGAAAATTAATACTAATATAAATTATTCCCCTACATTATATTATTTATAACTACTTCTTATTTCTTAGCACTTACACTGTTTTAACAGTTTTATATTTAAGTTCTCTACATCCCTCTCCTTAGTCCTTCAGTGGTTCTGCTCATTTTATTTTAAAATAAACCACTAGAGACTTTTTTTTGGTGATCGTGCATCTACTCTAGTTATCCTACCTGGCACAGTACCGCATCGTTCTATTAACATACGTAGGGCCCCTAGAAAATAGCTTAGGCTTTAGTACTGTCAGTAAGCTGATTACATGTAGCTGCTTACACTTTACCCTCTCCTTTTCTAAACAGTGAGATTTTCAATATTTGGGCAATAGGGAACTGGCTGACACATAATGCAAATAAGGTGGACATAATGCTATTTGTCTGAGATCATAAAAAGCCCCTGTGACTGGAATAAACCTACTTTTCATTACTATGTCCTGAAAACTGGGGTTACTTCTGGATCTGCATTTTCTCTTGAAATCATATAGCTAGTATTACCACACTCAAAGACCTTCCAGCCTTCCCTTGCATCTAGCTTTACATGAAATTGTAAGATTTACTTTTTTTTATATGAACATGACACCCAATGCAATAATGCATTTGGGAATTCTGGATTAGATATCTTCAATAGAAGATGTATAAGGTTAACATGGAAGAGTTTGTAGAACTTCAGTTGCTGTAGAATATGGCTAGAACATCTTTTTTTCATGAAATGGATAAGAACCTAAGCAGAGGCTGGGGGTTTTCAAGGGAGACTCAGTGGAATTAGGTGTCCATCTCACATTGAAAGTAAATAGGAATTATCACCTAATTCTTTTAGGCTCATATGAAAATCTCAACCAGCACAGCTAACCATTGTTTTCAGACTAGATATAGCTCAAAGCAGACAAAATGGTCCTTGGCTTAATCAATTCACAATCTAAACAAGCAGACACTCTATTATCTAAAATTCTGCTATATTAACTACTATTCTACTATATGAACTCAAAATATCTTAATCAAGAGTCTGTGTTTGTGCTCTTTACTTGGCCATTATTCAAGCAAAACTTATATTTGGCTATACAGTATTTTGGTCCTAGTTGAGTTATGGGGTGGGGAGGGGGAATGGAGTTGCCGAACTGGTCCCCTTCCAGCAATATTTAAGCCTAAACCCTGAAATGCGGTCAGATGCTTTAATTGTATTAGCAATTATTATGCAATACCACTGGCATTTAAGTGGTTACATTATAAAATGACATAAAATTCTACATTTATTTCCTGTACTACTTTACATTGTTTTATTTTATTCCTACTAAGAAAATATTTTTAATGGTGGCATTAAATACCCATAGGCAAAAGTCCCCCGCCTTGTGATTCTTGTTTTAATTTAATGAAGTGCTCATAGAAGCAGTTATGGCTGCTAGCGCCCAGATGTATGTTTATGAAGATCAGTAGTTTAGCAACATGATTATATTTTTAAATGACTTCTTTAGTGTTTTGCCCTCTCTTTCTTTCTGTGGAGCAAAGGGCTTCATTACCATTATTAGCTGGTCTGTAGGGGGTGTTAACTTGAAAATTTTCTTCACTATGTCCAGTAATTAGCTATGAGTTTGGTAGACTTTAAATGTATTGTATATTCCACAAGCAAGCAGTTCTTTTACCACACTAAGGGATATGTTTGTGTGCATGTTTGAAGGAAGGAGAGAAGCAAGTGGAAGGATGACTGAATTATACCAGTGGACGTGCCATATTTACACAATTCTCAGCATTTATGATGGAAAAGAAGAGAAAAGCATGACTGACTTCTGCTCTAGCAGCTCATGGGATGACAAATCTTAATGGAGCAAAGGCATTACGCCTCCAGCAAGGGTGGTTGACTGCCAAGCATAAAACCCAGAAAATCCCAGATCACTCAAGTGAGAATCTTTCATCAACTCTCGCTGAAATCAGTGAAAGTTTAGAAGGCTCAACACTGGAAAGGAAGCTATGATTGTTTTGCAGGATGGGACACAAACTGTTATTTTTATAGCCATCCAATCAATGCCTTTTATTTAAAAATATTAATTGCTCTAGATTCCAAGAGCTTATATAGAAGTTGGCCTTATCATCCATAAAACATCATAATTCTTATCTTGTGTGTTCCTTCCCAGCTTGTTTAAACTATATTTCTCTCAGATTTTTATCATCTGTCCAAAATACTCTACAAGCATCAAGCTCAATGTTATATAACTTGTAGTTTAAAATACGTCTCTTCATGAGAAAGAAATAATCTCAGTTTTATCAAGTGGGAATCAGAACTGAACACCATGGGAGAGATTCTATTTCTCTCAGTGGGCATCTAAGGAGACTGAGGCACCAAAGCATGATTCTATTTCACCCTGTTCAAGTCCCTGAAAATCAGTTAATATATCTGCTTTTGTAATATACTTGGCGTGTCTACATGTGCAATTAATATGCCTTAAGATTACTGTGCCTTAAAATAAGGCACAATAATCTGTGCATGGGAATGCATCTACATGTGCACCTGCATCAGGAGCAAATTTGCTCCCAACGGGAGCAGTTGAGTTCACAGCTGGTCCTGCCCCCCTGCCCTGCTCTGCCCCAATGCAGTAGCTATCTTTCCTTGTTGTCATCCCTGGGCTGACAGGGAGCATGGGGGTCAGGCCTGGGCTCCAGAGAGGGGGCTCTGTGGAGTTTGAGATTGAAGTCCAGCTTTGCAGCACTGGCTTGGGGCGATACCCCACGATTGAGCAGCAGCAGAACCCTGAGCTCTCCCTTTGCTTTGCTTGCTAAGAAGGCACAGGTGGGGAGTGGGAGTTGACGGGGGTGTATGCTTTGCAGGCACTGGCAGGGCCGAGGGGACAGGGAAGCTCTCTGTCCCTGGCCCAATGCTGCAAGGACAGAGAAAGTCACCATTCCGCTGCTGCACAGCTCCCAGCTCCTGCAGGGAGCCAGAAGCTGAGCAGTGCTGGGACCAGGAACTGAGAGCTCCTCCATCTCTTCAGCAAGGAAAGCTAGGGGTGAACTCAGGGCATTGCTGCTACTCAGCTATGCGGAATCACCCCAAGTCAGCACTGACAAGCTGGGCTGTGATCCCAAGCTATGCACTGGAGCCAGAGACTGCTCCTCCCACCTCCACCCGCTGTGGCCCCCTGTTGCCTAGGCTGACCAGGAACAAATTGCTTCTGGTCAGCATCTACACGTGTGCTACTGCACCACAGCTCATGCGCCGTTAATCTAGTACATATATTAGTTAGTACTAGCAAATGGTGCATTAGCCTAATTTACTGCGAAGTAAATCCTGCACACACATAAATGCTGATGTTTTACTGCATGTTAGATTAGTCTAATGGGCAGTAAAGCATCTCATGTATATGTGCCCATTGTCAGCTTGCCCTTAACACTGAGTAACAAAACAGCAGCAAGGAGGAGCAGGAGGATTCACTCAACATTTTCATTAACAGTTTTTCAGGGTTTTGAGAAAGTTGAAATAGAATTACATATCTAAGTCAGCACATGCACTAAAAAGGTAGAGTAGAATCTGGATCAATGGGTCAGACTCTTACTGAAGAACTGACCCTACAGTCATAAAACCCAAGCAATAGCATTTGGAAACATTGTGGTATCCTAGGATATATATATATATATATATATATATATATATATATAAATTACTAACGCCAAGTTTTAGGTTCCTTTACTGCTATTCATAACGGATCATGAATTGAAGTGCTAGATTTATCATCACACTAGGTCTTTTTCTTCCACTGTGAGCACATCTACACATGCATTAATACCCTGTAGTTACTGCACATTTAGTTTAATACTTCCTTAATGAAGTACTAAATGAATGCACAGTAACTAGCAGTAGCACTGGTGCATGGCTTTTTGTAATGTTTACTGTGCAGTAGCCTAACACAGACCATTAGGTTATTAGCATGAGTTTTGACCAGGACACTACTGCGTAGTGTTATTAGGCTACCGTGTAGTAAGCGTCTTGTGTAGATATGCCCTGCATTAAGTAAACAAATGCCATTTAAACTATATTTAACTTGAGGAGTATTTTGATTTAAATTACTTTACATATTTAGACACATTAAATGTCTCTTAACAATGTATGACTGGCAATGTATGTTGTCACGATCATTCTGAAACAGATGCAGTCCTCACAGTATTAACAACTCCCTTCCTTTTGGTGTCATTTACAAGTCCAGTATAGGATCATTCTTCAAGTGCATAATGATAATATTCCAATTAACCTAAAAGGGAATAGGGGTAGTTCATTCCAGATAACTATTGCTATTTTTAAATTATTAAAAAATGTATTGGTTCCAGTATAAGATGTTCTCAAGCACCATTCCTCAAAAATGTATAGGTCTTTAATTCCAGCCAAGTGATTTCCATCTCCTTAACATTTCTTGTCCATTTTATTCTATTATCTCTCCTATATTTAAGAAAGTGATGATATAATAATTAGGCCCTTGCCAAATTCACAGTGGAAGTGGGCTATGCACTGCAGCTCCTTTAATCTTGCAGGTGCCCCATGCCACTGATTGTTGGAGGGGCCATGTTTGCAGCTTGCTCCTGATCAGCAGGGAAGCAAAAACTACTGTTTTAACTGTGGCTTTTTTGCTTCCCAGCTGATCAGGAGCGAGCTGCAAGCTGGGACCCTCCACCAATCAGTGGTGGGTTAGGGGGCACATGAGGGAACCTGCAAGATTAAAGGAGCTGCAATGCAGCCCACTTCTGCTGTGAATTTGATAGGGCCCTAACAACAATCCACCATGTGTAAATTTCTTTAAAGCTTTCTTAAAATCCAGATATGTTAAGTCTATTGGTTTCTTCTTTTACTTAGGCCAACAGTTATTTCATTAAATAATCTGAAATGAGATATATTTCAGAAATGTACAGTGACTCATGCCTATTAAATTGTTCTTTACCAAACTGTATGCATCTTTACGCCTCTCAAAAATGTTGCTAACATGAAGCCAGGTTTTGCCACACTTTCTCAGGCTGTTGAGCATCTCAGTCCATGAGCTGTTCCAGTCCCAGAGGAACTTTGTTTGGAGTAAATTATTATTCTACTTGAGGAAAGATGGCAGAATCTGTCTCATAGGTCTTATTCTTCATATCGTGTTAATGATAACTGCTTTTGAACATGATCTATTTAGGTATTTCTAGCTTGTTTTACTTCTCAATTGAGCTTTACATTTGTGTTCCAATGCTTATTTAGTGCTCAGTGGAAAAATCTAGCTTTATAAATCTAGTTCCATTAGTCTTCATCTGTAAGCATGAGGTGCTGGACATGTTTATATATTAATCTAAGGAAACAATTTTATGAAGCAGTGCAAACAAAAGAGTGGCTATAAAAAGGTGATTGAAATTCCATGGAATAGTAAATTTGTTATCTTTGAAAAGCAGAACATTTGCCCATTTTTAAAATGCTGTTGACTTCAACATATGACTGTCATAAGCAGGCTTGCTCTTCAAGGCTGTTGTTTCTTTACCTTTTTAACTTGTCTCATTTACCATGCATTTTTGTATGACTTTCCTGAGACATGTTGTCAAAGTTGGTAAACATACCTAGAAAATTAATGCAAGACTTAACAATCACAATTGCTGTTAATGATTTGTCCTGTTTATACTGTACTTGACTCTTTCTCTATTGTAGTTATTAAGTTAAGGATCCTCTCCTTTTAATACAGCCACATTTCATGTTGGTGAGAAAATTCGGAACATGGTGTTGTCAGAGATAGTAGTGAGTTAGACTACAACAGTCTTCAAGAAAATGGATATAAAAGGTAACAAGTAACAGAGGTAGTATCAGGAGAATGAATCAGAGAAAGGGTCAGTGGTGTGCAGTCCTGATTGGCTCAGGAGCTACATGAGCAGTCAGTGTTAACCAAAGAGCCACAATGTAGGTCTGCCTAGGTGAGCAATAGCAAACACACGCCATTTCTAAAGGAAAAAACCCCTCAATTGACAGTACATTAGTTAATATGTACGCAGCATATTAATGCATGTATTTCAGGAAAGATATACCCAATGTGTGAGTTAAAAGTAAAAAAAATGCTAATAGACTTGGCAAAGAGCACGGATGTTAAAACGAAGAGCCAGTTGTGGCTTAAGAGTGGCAGTCGGAGTGTCACTGGATAAACAAAAAAAAGTTGAGAGCAGGGAAGTATTGCAACTGTAGTACAACTGGAATCATAACTGTTTCAATTAATTTTTTCTTTTGCCCCTGACAGCTACACTTATTTTAATTGAATTTGAAGGCAGTCCAAAATTCTCTTTAAAGTCCTTGTGGAAAAATCATTTCCGTACAATGCAGAGATGTTTATACACGATGAAGTACAGAAAAGACAATATTTGGCCATGGACAGGCATGCATTTGAAGCACTCCAAATTTCCTCTCCAGTCTGGAGCACTTTGAATTTGGAAAGCTTCAAGGCCATAGAAATATGTAACCATCCCCCACATTTTTCTGCCACAGTGCTTCAAAATTACTGTAACAGCGGTGGCGGTGCTCTCCAGCTAGGGAGCACAATAAGGGTTGCTCAATTCTTTGGTATCCCCCAGTCTGCGGCTTCCCCCAGCCCTGCGGGAAGTAAGGGAGGGAGGGAGAGTCAATGAGAGCACTCCTGTGTGCTTGGCTGGAGGCCAAGAGGCAGGCAAGGATCCTGCTCTCCAACCACCCTCCTGAGGCTACCCAAGCGCTCGTTAGATGTCCACCCCGCACTCTGCTTCTCATAGCTGGGGCAGGGAGACAGAGCACTATTTGACACTGAAGGACTAAGCAATGCCCTTTTGCATTGTGCTGGAGTGTACAAACCACTTCAAAAGGGAGCACTTCAAAGGTGTCCCTTATTTTCTGAAGATCATTTTTGAAGCGATTCGCCCATTTTTGAGATGCTGTTTTGGCCACGCACATCTGTATGCTTGTTGTTCAGAGCACTTCAAAGGTGTTTGGAGTTCTTCAAACAGCCCATCTGTTCATGGCACATATGTCAGCCAGCGCCACCTACTTCAGTTGGGTTTTTTTTATTAATACAGATTTTTAAAACAAAATGCACTCCTTGGATACCATCATTAACTCAATGAAATTAACATTTTAAAAAAATCAGTTTTCTGAGCACTTCTTTCTTGCTTAACTTTTTGCAGTTCAAAGATTGTTTAAAGAATTTCAGAGAGCCAGAAGGCAGGTTATAGTACAGACAGTCTGCTTCTGGACCATTTCATTGTTCAGGGAAAGTTTCTCAGATGATATATTCTGTGATGATAACATTATGAAATAAATGATGGATAGAAAATGTAATGAGTGTTAACAGGTGTGACAGGCTATGAATGAGATTATGAAGGTCATTGAAGTCTTCATACTACACAATTATGTATTTTATCTAACTATGTAAGTATGTTTGTGTATACCTGTAATCCTGGCCTACTTGCACTATCTGTATGCCAGGTCTTTATATTTAGTTTAGCCCAGTGCAGGGGATAACCTTTTGGCTTGTGTGCCCCAAAGTAGGCCCACACCTTACCCAAGTGCCACTTCAATCTTTTTCTTTTGCCCAATCAGTTTCTTTGTTTTTTGGTCCCTGTCCTATGTTCCCTGCCCAATCAGTTGCTCTATTTTCTGCTCCCTGCTCTGCTACTGTGCTGCCTGTCCCCTCCCCAGTCTGCCACATATCACATGCAGAGGCTGCCCATGCCACCCCTGATTTAGCCTATGTTCAAACTTCAGTTTCACACACTACCATATTTTCTCTTATTTATCCAACCTCCCTTTCCTTTTAAGATCAGATTGAAATCTCTTACAGGATTATATTTCTATGTACATTCTCCCCTGACTCACTCCTTCTTCCTCACTGCCACTTTGATCCATTACAAACCTGCCTTCAGTGAACCACACATTTTCCTCTACCTTCTGAACTGACAGACTATTAGGCTCCTAGTACCAGGTCAACAGCCTGTTCCTTATTTTAGTTAACAGGTCATCACTTAACTGCACATGAAATACCAATATTTGTGACCAAAAGATCCAAGCTGGGGCCCAGTGGAACATTTGGAGTTTCTTCCTAATAGTCAATAGGTCGACATTCCTACTAGTAGGTCATTTGAAGGACTGCAGCTTCCAAAGCTTGTGCCAAAAACCATATAAAAGAAAGAGATATCTACAGAAATATTTTATCCTAAAAATATACAGTTAATCAAATACAGCAAATGCAAGATAAACAGCTTGGAACAGAACGTATCTAGCCCAATATTTATTTTTAAATAAATACAATATTATATAAACTAAGTGTTAAGGTAATAATTAACTGAAAGGACTGCATTTCCATGAACTTAGTTTTTCACTAAATGGAACACAGTTGGTGAACCATGTCTGACAAATAAGACATTTTGAGAACTAGGTTGCAAAAGGTTAGTGTTTTGGGAGGAAGGCAGAATCCACTTGAGTCTCCCTTGACAAATGAGAAAGGCACAATATTTTTTTAAAGCTCAGTCTTTTAGTTGGACCAGATTAGTGTGTCGCACATTTTAAACATGTGTCATGTATTTAGACAGAAATGTTTTACTGCCACAGATCCCAAGTGAATCATTTCTTCCAGTGCTACACCTAGTACTTTCATTCCCTGACCTTTTCCTCCTCCTCTGCTCCCCCTCAGACTCTTGGGATCCATCTATTCTTCCCCCAGTTGCTCCAATAGATATGTGCACTTGTACTTAACTGATGACAACTGCACAGGGAGGATAAGTTTCTGATATACCATATACTGTAGAGAATGACCCTTGTCCACCCCTCGTACAGCAAATGACCCAGTAAGAAATCCTTCATGTGTCTAATTTCTATAAGCCAATAAGAGGAAAGTGTAGTCATTACCTATTGTTTGAGCAGCACTTTATGCTTATAAAGAACTTGGTATAAATGCAGTATATAAAAATGAAAAAGCACTGCAGATAAGCTGCCATTTGGAAAGGGGAAGGAACAAAAAATCATCTGTGCCCCCTCTCCCCCTTCCTCATTGGATTTTCCTACTTGTAAATTCATGTCAATAGCAAACAAACCCTCACAGTGCAATAAGCGCACAGATAACAGCTTTCAACCTCCTCCCATTCCCTCTCCACAGAAATGTATAAAGCAGATTCCCCTGAGCGTAACATGGTTTTATCACAGAGTGGTTTGTTAAAATGGGGCTCTGTTTGATGTTCAAAAGCAAATTCTTCGGCACTGGCATACACACCATTTGCAAAAGCCAGACATTCCACTGGGCATGTAGATCCTTGCAAGAGCGGGGTCTTACACAGGTGCAGGAAAATGCAGAACAGCCCCTTATGCCCATGTGGGGACTGATTACATGTTTACAAGAGAAAGCAGTGTGAAGTGTTTTTCACTGAAGTACAAGCAGCTGCCATTATCCGGTGTTCCCAGAACAAACCTGACAGACTGCCTCTGAAACAAAATATAATTTGCTTTTATCTTTCAGCCAAACACATAGATTTGATAGAATAAAATAAAGAAAAAAAGCCAGTGTTAGAAACTCTAGGAATAGTGTGTTTAAAAACCAAAAAAACCCAAAACCAAATTCCCTCTGCCATTGACACAGTTTGTGTTAGATTTCAATGAATCATAATCAATTGTGATGAGTACAAGAATTACCTCTAAAAGGTCCCTTCATGAAGCTTCTGTAGACACTAATCCTTCCATTCACTTGAGACAGAGCTCTTCTGCTGTTGCTGAAGCTTTAATAGCTCAGTCCAGGCCATAGCATAGCAAATAGAGGCAACTATGCTGGCTAAAAGTCAGCAGTTTACATTTTGGAAGAAACATTTGGACTGAATACAACTAAAAGCTATGGGAGACGCTGGTTAAAGTGCAGTCAAAGGAGTTGTGGGAACCAGGAGGAACAGAGCCTAGCATATTGAAAACTGGCCCTGAAGAAGTATCATCAGAAAGTGTGGCTGATGCAAGGGCAGAAAGGCCTTCCTTGATGCTACTACTTCAAGATTTTGGGTAGTATAATAATGGGAAAATACCCAAGAAATGCTTTGCCTAATTGTGTTAGTGTTGAGGTGATGTTGTTGCCATGATAACAACATCCAGGAGACAAGTGTGAGGCAAGACTTTTTGTTGGGGATATCTCTTATTTGACTACTCGATGGTTGGTATAGACATAGGCAAGCTTTCAAGTACTACAGTGCCCTTCCTTAGGCTTCTGAGACAGAAGCAGACACCGCTACATAACCTTCTGCCTAATTCTTGCATCAATAAAATATTTAGAAAGTTCATGTTAACTACAACCACCACTGCTGCCTCCATACCCCATGCCCTACAGGGAATAAACCCAGAGTGGTCTAGCTGCCAAGGAGTGTAAAGAAAAATGCCCCAGACCAGCAACATGACCTGAAGGACAGGAAAAGAATAGGTAAATGACTGAAAAAAAATGACAGAGAATAAATGTAGTATATATTTAGCATGGATACCACAACTAGAAAAATCAAGCAGGCAGGAAGTAGTAAGAGTTACCATGGAGAGATGACTCAGCCAGCAGAAGAGTCTGGTTTGAGGCTGACCTTGTTGTGGAAGTTAGTAGCGGAGGTCAGTTCTTTTGTCAAGGTTAATAAGAGGGTTAACATCTACCAATTCCATCCTTGAGGTATCCCAGGCCTGAAGTGCTAGTACTTAGGAAAGGCATGAAGGTCACAAATTGTACAGGGAACTTTCAGCTTCAGTGCACACATCTTAAAGAGGAGAAGCCAGTGCAAGAAACAGTTGCTGCTTGCAGAAGAAAGGGGGTGGGGAGGGAAGGATACTGAAAGTATGTCGGGAACCAAACAAAAACAGAGCTAAGAGTGTCTCTATGTTTTCAACCTTAAAAAAGGGGCATTGAGCATTCCACCATGGCTACAGTGACCATTTTACCCCAAGAAGCATCTAGCATTGGTTTGCTGTGGCTCACAAAGCTGAAATCATCACACTGAAGATTCAAAGTCAAAGATGACTTAGATGAAAACACAAAGATTCCTTTTTATTCCTGGTTAGAAATCTGGGGGAGCAGTCTTTCAGTGACACAGCCATAAGGGGAAAGTCTTCTTTAAAACTAAACAAGCAAAATAATCAGCCGTGCTGTTTCAGTTGAATCCCATCTCTGTTGACTTCAGTGGCATTTTGCATAAGTGAGACAAGCAGGATTTAACCCTCCATCAGATTTTATACTCCACTAAATCACCATCTTTTGACATCACCCAAGAGAATCTGCACTAACGCTGATGCTAACTAACTGCTTTAAGTCAGTGCTGCTGTGTCAGATCAAATTATATTTTACAATGAATATCACTAAGTGAAGATTTCCTTCCATATGTTTGAGCATCAATATCGTTTCTCAGATTTTAGAGAAAGCTTGCAGTGTGAAACACAGAGGGATTCTGGCACTCACCATGGATGTTTAAGTTGTTGTTTCTATATAATCTGGACCATATTTTACCCTTATCCATGGACACAGCTATCATTTATTGCAGTTTATACAAAAATAAATGGCAGATGTGTCTTGGGTGTTTCTCCAAGACACATCTGCCAACAATTACAACAGATTACTAATTAACAGCTAACCCCACAACAGCAAAATTCAGAAATTCCTCCATCACTCTGACCCTCTATTTAAAATATAATATTGTCTTCCAAAACCCCTCTGACATAATGATGTGACACTATATCATAGCCCATTTTATTTCAGAATCACTTTACTCCTCACCCTGAGTCACAATATCAAGATTGCTGTAATTGAGTCAGTCACTCGCAAATTCAAAAAGCTCTAGCAATTGAAGTAATCTATAACAGACCTTTCATACTGCTCAGAACTATATGGAATCATCTTCCTTCCTGGTAGTGATGGTCCTTCTGATGATCCTGATCTTAGTCACACAAGTAAATGAATGGCATTCACTTGCCAGTCAATCTTCTTCCTGCCTGCTCATTGATATTAAGAAAAGACCTACATTTGCTTTCATGTGACATTTATATGTAAAATGTGTTTAAAATTAAACTTTCCCCTTAAGAAATATACACAATCCTTCTACATAGCTTAGTTTTTAACTGCTGGAATTCCAGTTATTAAGCATTAATTTCATAAAATGTTAAAAGCTCTTCGAATGAATAAATCACATAGCTAACCATACATTGGCTTATAAAGCAATCTCTAATCTAACTATAAGGAAAAAGGTTAAACATGTTTCCATGTGCACTATTGTTAAGTTTTGTCTCTCACAGGAAGATATTTTGAATAGAGTTGCTACACCAGACATTCAGAAAGGAAATGAAGTAAGGCATTCAGTCATTTTCCTTTTTTAGTTTCCATTATTGTGTTATGGTTAAGGTTTGTTTCTCTTGAGGCTATTAGCTGTAAATAAGCACCTGAGAGCACTTATGGCCATGAAGTTATTTTGGTTTTTTTCCCCTAAGCCTCACAGATGTTTTAAATTTAAGATGCAAGTTAATGACGCGCCTTACAATCTAGTAGCACTTAGCATCAAGTTTTAAAGGTCATTCAGGCTAAGTACAGGCGTTCAAGGAACCCACAGCGGAAGTGCTCTGACTTTCAAGCTTTACTCTAGGCACCCCTATTTAGGTCAGGAGGAAGCAGAACACACATTACCCCTTGTACGGGGGGAGCTTAAAGCCTGCCTGCACGGCCCGAGTGCAGCAGGTCGTGGGAGCTCTCACATGCCTCCAAGAATGCCCCGTGGGCTCTCTGGGCTGCCAAAGACTCTGGAGAGGAGCCAAATGGTCAAGCCACCCTTGACTGGCTGGTGGGGTCATCACAGCCACCCATCTAGACCTGATAAGGCAGTAGCTCATCATGGCCATGAGCCAGCAACTGGCCATCCCATGCATGCCCACCCAACACGCCCTATGCCTGCCAGGTATGCGAGCATGTCCTGGATGCCTGCGTTGTGTGTGTATGTGTGTGATATCTGGGGTCTGTGTGTGTGTGGACGTATGTGTTCTGGATGATGGAGAGCAGGCACTATGCTCCTGGGGTCCCTGATTTCACCATCAGTAATGTCATCACCCCCATAATCCTCACTGGAAAGCCAGCCTACTCTCTCCTGTCCTGGCTCATTCAGCCTTATAGAAGGCAGCAGGACCACTTCAACTACTGAGTGGGCCTGGCACCACTGCTCAGCATGGTAGAGAAGACAAGCCCCCACTGATGGGTGAGGCCCTGGCCCCACACTACAGCAGGCTGTCCAGATCTGTGAGGCCCTGGCCAACTGTCTCCTCACCCAAGTGGACTGGAAGCCCTCCCTTGATGTGTAGGGCCAGAGGGCATTGAGTGCCCACGCCCTGGCACTGGGCCATGGGTCTCCTGCCACAAGCACCACTGCCTACAACCCAGGCTGCCTGGACACCGTTCTCTTTCCCCTCTCCCTCTGCAATGCCCCACAGGGGCACACAGTGTGGTGCAGGGAAATGTGGCACAAGGAAGAGCCATGCTTCAGTTTAAAACGTAGCTGCTGCCAAATGTTTCCTATGTTTAATAAAGAAAACCTGTTGAACATTGCCTGCGTCTCAGCTTGGTCCCTCCTCCCAATTAACACAAAACAGAAAACCTTTGGTGGCAGCAGGGTGGGGTGTGGGGTTTGAGAATGGGGTGACAGAACCTGGAAGGGGGTTTGGGGTCCAGGGGCACACTGCAGGGCCTGAACTCAACCAAAATGAAACCTTAGAGGGGAGGCACAGGGTACGGGGCTTTTGACTTGGCAACCTTTCAGGGGTCCAGAGTCAAGACCATGAGCGACTAGTGCCTCCTGAGTCTGGGGGGGCACCAGATCGCCGACGGGGGGTGGGGGGGAGCAGCAGTCAATCACTGAGCCTGGCATTTCCTGGCATGCGTGCACCTGCATGCACCCCCTACACATCGCCAATGGTCAAGACCAGGGACTTCTCCATGTAGGAGCTGGACAGCTGTGTGATCCTGGACTCAATGTCTGTCTGACAGGTCAGGAGGCATCATCACAGTGGGCACTGAAGACTACTGATCCCACATGGGATCCCCAGCCCCTTGGCCCACGAGGCCACGTCTACCCCTTCAGGGATCACGGACTCACACCCCTTGCTGATGCCTGAGGCTCATTTCAGGGAGCCAGCCTGAGCTGGTGGGCTGCTTATTCCAAGCAAAGTTGCCTTTCTCCCCTGTAGTGGGACTTGGGCCAGCAGTGGGGCCACAGGGAACAGGAGAGCTTCCCCCTGGGCCTCCCAGTAGGGGAGTGAATGAGCTGGAGCTACTAGACTCTGCTGCTAGAAGATGCCTCAGCAACTGCTTGGTCCAGCAGGTTGTGGGGACACTCTCCCTGCCTCCTCCCCTTCTGAACAACCCCTTCAGGACTGGCCTGGACCTGCTTGGGGTTCTTGCACCTATGGGGCAACCAGCAGCAGTCCAGGACCATGTGCATTAACTCCCTATCCTGGTGCTGCAACTACCTCAGCTCTGCTATGCCATGGGGTGTCTCCTCCAAACAGGGTGGCCATCTGGAGCCCTGGTCATGTGCCTCAGCAGCCCGTATGTAAGCAACCCCTGGGCTGTTCATTTCCCCTGTACACAGCCCGATTTGTTACCACTGCCAGTCTCAAAGCCCCTGGTGACAGAAGTCTGTAGTGTGCGGTCTGAACTCAGAGGCTGTGACAGGAGCTTGTAACATCTCTTCTTCATTTTGCTGGAACCTCAGATGCATACCTTTCATTCACTCAGCAGGTGTTCAGCTGTCCATCCTGGACAAACCAAACTATCTACTGCAAGCTGGCCTTCTGTGCACAGATATGGAGCCTGAAGATAACAGGGAGGAGTTGCTTAGTTTTCAGGGGATGGGGTGGGGCAGGTCTTGGGCTGGGATGGGCCTGTGATTATGGGAGGGGGCTTGGGGGTTGCTCTGAGGGGTCAATACAGTGAGTGCCTACACCATGAGAATCAAAATCAGCCAGCACCCCTTGGACCTCACCCACAGGTTGGATCAGAGAGGAGTGTAAAAGATGCTGTTGGGCCTCTCACCAGCCTGTCCAGGTGTGGAACCTGGGAGCCACCCTGGCAGTGAGAGCCACGGGGACGACATAACGGTTCTCACATGAGAGTCCTTCCATCACATGTGTCCCTTTCCTAGATTGGGAGAGGGAAGGGGAGGGGAGGTCAGGGAATTTTTTGACAAAGGGGGAATTTTTTCTCATTTCTGCAATGGTTGGCAGACACAGTGGTGTGGTATCTCTTGTCCCTGACCTGGGGGTGCTCTCTGCAAAAGCTGTGTTTACCCTTTTGACTGCTAAGCTCAATAAACATTATCAATACCTTTCCACAGTGCCTTGGGGAGAAGGGGAGCTATTTATGCTCAAGTGCCTGAGGTATCTGCACTTATGCTTGAATCTCCCATGAAGTGCAGCACGTCCCTGACAGAAAGCACGTGTCAATTAGGCAGATTTATGACCCCATTAAATGGCACACGCTCTCTTAAGTGCTCAAGAGTGGGTGTGTGGAGAGGGGGGGAGACTGGAGCCTTCACTGGACTCCAGGCTTCAGCAGGGGAAGGTGAGGGTGGGGGGGAAAGTGGGTGATTCACCTGCCCCCTATGCCCCATCATTCCTGCTCCACCCCACCCCTCCCCTGGCCCTAACTCCTTTGTGGGTTTGAGAGAGGGCTATGACCACAGGGGATTAACTGTGGAAGCTTCATCTCCTCCCACTGCCCCTTTCTTCCCCCTTACACCCCTTAGGGCTTTCACATTTCTCCCAGAGCCTTGGGCCCTCTCTTGGTCGCATGGAGCTAGGCGAACCTTACCATCATGGGTTACTCAGCATTCATGCACATTGCCTGACTCATCAGGAGAAGTGTTGGGAGAACTAGTTGTGGGACCTGTGGGTTGTGCCAGCATAGTGGCAGCTTTGCTGGTACTGGGGGTCTGGTATGCAATCCATGCCTCTGGAAGGGGTGCAGAGACATGTAAGATGACTTGGTCCAGAACAGCTGCAGCCCCTGCATGGGAAATGGTGTCATGGAGCCTATCTCTGTCTTCTCCCCCTCCGGTGGGGTCCTTGTGGGTGATTCCTCTGGAACACCCCTGGTCTTGCAGGCACAGGGGGTGGTGTCTTCCCTGTTCTTGGCAAGAATATGGGACAGGTCCTTGTAGAATGGCACGGTCTGCCCCCAGCCCACAGACAACTTTCTAGCATCAAGCATGAAGTAGTAATGCTTCATCAACATGGTCTTGGTGAGGCACTGCTTCCAGTCTCTGTTGTGACCGCTCACCTGCATCTGCTGGGTGATATGCTTGAAAACATCTCTGATTTGATGCCCTATTTGGAGCTGGCGCTGAATGTGTTTCTCATCCCAGATGATGATGACATCTTTTATTTCCCCATAGTGCCAGTTCTGTGCCTGGGTTTGGCTGGTGGCAGCAGACAGGCTGGCTTTGCCCATGGTCCACACCACTGCCTATTGGGGTCTCAGTGTCTGTGAGTGGGTGATGCTGTGGCTGTGAAAGGACAGGTGGAAGGCGGGATGGGTGGATGGATGTATGGAAACAGCAGCAGACACGCAAGGGTGCAGTTCCTGGCATGTGATTCTCGCTCTCACTTCAGAGGATTGGGGCCCCTGCTCCCACTTCACCTGGGCTCTGCTCCTTGGGTCTCCTCCAGAATCTCAAATTTTCCAGGGGCTTTCAGCCAGTGCCCCATGATTCTAGCAATTCCACATGCCTTGCCCAGGTTGTAAAATTCAAGGGTCCATAGCCCATGTCATGCCTTAGGATTATGGGGTGTCTCTCTGCTCACCACAGCTTGAACGTTCAGTGTCTCCCCAACCACATCCGCCCTCACACACACAGCTGTTTGATCAGTGGGGAAGAAAAGTGGGAATCAATCTGCATTGAATGAGAGTGAAGGACATGGTAAGAGCCTTCCCTCTGAATTTATTTTTTTAAATTGACAAATATTTAGGGCCCAGCTTAGCCACCCTTATTTAACACACTTATAACATGGAGGGCTTTAGTACAGTGGATTCTATTACTGGCATGTTATGACTTTCAACCTCAAATAATACTTGCCAAATTTTATTAGATTTAGTTTTTTTAACTTTTACTTTTTCTTTCCATTCCCTTAACTGGCACTGTATAAAGTCCCTATTTTGAGGAGATTTCAGTATAAATGTAGATGTCACAAGTGAGGAGGCACAAAGCACCACGCTGTCAAGTGGTTGTTTTGCATTATTATGAATTTATTTTGATACTTGAAAAAGAAATAAATACATCTAGATATGTAGTTTATAAACCTGAGCAAGGTAGAAACTTGGGATGACGCATGGTGGCAGATGTGGCATGGAGAGGCATGAGATTTTAAAAGGAAGAAGATTATGGAGGAGGTCTGAGACAGAGATAAGGAGAGATCGTCTCCTTTCATTACTTTCCATCACCTAGAGCTGTAATCCTTGAAAAAGAGACATAAGTAGAAGTATTCTAGTGTTGGAACCAAACTCATATGTAAGGTTCAGATCCAAGTCTAATGCTTGGATCTGAACCCCACACAACTAAATTAAAATTTCATATAAGGGTGCCTGTAGATGTATGGGTTGCCTGCTCTGATGTACTGTAATTACAATTAATTGAGTCTGCTGGAGTATGCTAAGTAGTATGTTCCAGCAGCCTTGGTGTCTTGTGTATTCAGTATCCTGCGCTTCAACAAGTTCTAGTTAAAGAGCCCCTGCTACCATTTGGAAGCACATTACACTGAATACACAAGACACTGCAGGCACTTTCATTTGAGTGACTCCTGAGAGCTGCTCTAATTAAAGTGCCCCACCCCCAGAGCACATGTAAAGATGCCCCTCTCTATGAAAAAGAGATTTTTGAATTAACTAGGGAAGCCAAAGAGAGTTTTTAGTTCAGAGTTGAGAACTAGCCTAAGTCTCAGGCAATCGCAAACTTGGTTTGAACGAGGCGTTACAAAATACTTCTGAGTATAAGCAGCCACTTATGGCATCAGATGCATTTGAAATCACTTTGGAGAATGCAGGATGAAGAAAGTAGATAGTATGGATTGTAAGAAATGCAGATTACTTTTTTGTTATTTTTTTCCTCACAAAAACCTTCATCTGAAAAAAGTGGAGAGCTATTAAAATATTTCAGACAAGATTTTACTTCCTAATTTACACCCACACACATAACTGGTTCTTATTCTTATTTTCTTTGCAGGTGTATAGATCTCAGCACTTCATCTGATAATCTTTAGTTAAAATCATAGAATCAGATTTAGTGTTGGAAGGGACCTCAGGAGGTCATCTAATCCAACCCCCTGCTCAAAGCAGGACCATCCCCAACTAGATCATCCCAGCCAGGGCTTTATCTAGCCAGGATGGAGATTTCACAACATCTCTGGGTAATCTGTTTCAGTGTTTTACTACCCTCCCAGTGACAAAATTCTTCCTAACATCCAGTCTAAACTTCCCTTGCTCCAACCTGAGACCACTGGTCTTTGTTCTGTCATCTGCCACCAGTGAGAACAGTCTAGCTCCATCCTCTTTGGAACCACCTTTCAGGTAGCTGAAGGTTGCTATTAAATCCCCTCTCAGTCTTCTTTTCTCTAGACTAAATAAGACCAGTTCCCTCTGCCTCTCCTCAAAATTCATGTGCCCCTGCCCTCTCACCATTTTCATTGCCCTCCACTAGACTCTCTCCACTTTGTCCACATCTTTTCTGTAATGGGGGGCCCAAAACTGGACACAATACTCCAGATGTAGTCTCACCAGTGCTGAATAGAGGGAAATAATCACTTCCCTTGATATGCTGGCAACACTCATACCAATGCAGCTCAGTGTGTTGTTAGTCTTCTTTCCAACAAGGGCACACTGTTGGTTCATGTTCAGCTTATGGTTCACTGTAGCCCCCAGGGCCTTTTCTACTGCCTAGCCTGTCAGTTCCCAGCCTGTACCAGTGTCTGGGATTGTTCTATCCTAAGGGCAGGACTTTGCACTTGTCCTTATTGAACCTCATGAGATTTGTTTTGGTCCAATACTTCAATTTTTCTAGATCTCTCTGAATCCTAACCCTGCTCTCCAGCATATCTACAAGTCCCCTCAGCTTGGTGTCATCTGCAAACTTGCTGAGGGTGCACTGCATCTCACCTTCCAGGTTGCTGATTGTAAGGAAAACTTACTGGGAACCAGAGAGAGGCGACAGGATGCCATGCCAGCAGGCGATTGTGGCAAAAGTGAAACTGCGGCAGCTCCAGCCGCTGCAGTCAATGATCAAAGGAAAAATCCATGGCAGAGCCAAGAGGAGCTGGGAACAGCTCCCACGTCTGCCTGGGCGCACTTTATAAAAGTGTGCCAAGGGTGATTGGCTGGGTGGGCAGCCGAAGCCCGCAGAAAAGACCCAGCCAGAAGGAAGCCAGGGGGACTGGAAGGAGCATCCCCAGCTGGCCTAGAGGGGTCAGAGCAGCTGGATAACCCAGAGGAGGAAGCTTGGTGGCTCCCTCGGGCAGGGAGCAGGAAGAGAACACTGGGCCAGCATGGGCCCAAGGAACCACCGGTGGACCTGACACGGACCAGAGCCAGTAGCCTCAGCGACTGGGACGTCGATGAACACAACGAAGACGGGACCCTGACCTGAACGACCGGCAGCAGGTACTGAACTCGGGGGGTCAATGATGAGTCAAGGGAGGTGGGAGCCCAGGTAGAACCTGGCTCCATGTAAACTGAAGAGCAGAGAGAGGCCGCGGAGAGCACTCAGCACTAGCAACACCAGTGGCCAACAACCGCAGCCTCAGGGGACCGAGTGCAGGGGAGGGCCCAAACATCGGCCCCAACAAGTAACATCATGATTGGCATTAGGCGGGATGTAGGGGAGGTGGAGCCCCAAGAAAAGGCAGTCACGAGGATGGCCAAGGGAGGGGCAGGACCAGACATTGTCTTCCCGATTTGAAACCCCTTATCATCAAAGACATGGCAGGAGAGACCCCTGGGGATCTGACCCAAGGACACTCCCACTAGCCTGGCTGTGCAGCCCAAGAAGCCATGGCGAGATTCTTAAAGAACCCAAACACGCGACGCTCGGGAGAAAGGCACTGGAAGTTACACTGGTGAAGATACCGAACAAAACTGGCCCCAGGACTGACCTCTGGGGTACTCCCCTTGATAACAGCTGCCAACTAGACATAAAGCCATTGATTATTACCCTTTGAGCCCTATGATCCCACCAATTTCCTATCCACCTTACAATCCATTCATCAAACCTGTACTTTCTTAGCTTGCCTGCCAGAATGTTGTGGGAGACTGTAACAGCAGCCTTGCTAAAATCAATGTATACCATATCTACTGGCCTCCCCACATCCACAGGGCCAGTTATCTCATAGAAAGCAATCAGGTTGGTCAGGCATGACTTGCCCTTGGTGAATCCATGCTGAACATTCCTAATCACCTTCTCCTCCAACAGCTTAGAAATGAATTCCTTGAGGATCTGTTTCATGATTTTTCCAGGGACTGAGGTGAGGCTGGCCAGTCTATAGTTCCCCAGACCCTCTTTTTTCTCTTTCTTAAATATGGGTACTATATTTTCCCTCTCTTGATTGCCATGAGTTTTCAAAGATGATGGCCCGTGGCTCTGCAAGCACATCAGCCAACCCCCTCAGCACCCTTGGGTGCATCTCATCTGGCCTATTGGACTTGTATGTATCCAGTTTGTCTAAATAGGCCCTAACCTGTTCTTTTGCCACAGTTAGCTTCTCACCTCCTCCCCAAACTGTGCTGCCAGGTGCAATAGTCTGCTGGCTGACCTTGCCTGTAAAAACAGAGATGGCAATGAGTACTTGAGAAAAGGTAATGAGTACTTGAGCCTTTTCTGCATCCTCTACCCCTAGGTTAGCTCCCCCATTCACTAAAGGACCAACACTTCCCCTGATCTTCCCCCCTGTTACTGACATACTTGTAGAAAGCCTTCTTGTTACCCTTCATGTCCCTTGTTAGCTGCAACTCCAATTGCACTTTGGCCTTCCTGACTTCATCCCTGCATGCCTGAGCAACACTCTTATACTCCTCTCTAGTTTTTGTCCTGTCAGAGCTGATTTGGATCAGTGCCTCAACACAGTGGAACTTTCCAGCAGAAGGCACGGTAAGGCAGGGGAATTCTCGGCATGGTGAAGATTTCTGGCGTGGATAGAGTTCCCGCCAAGGAAATGCAGATTTGCATAACACGATTGGCTGATGTTAAATTATTCCCATGTGGCGGCTGGCAATTGGCTCGCTAGCCATATAAAAGGTTAGGGGCGTTTCTGCCCTAGTTGGAGAACTCCGCGATTCCCCCTGGAGTGGAACTCCAGCAGTTTGATCACCTGCCAATGACTCCCCGTCGTCGAAGCCTTACGACGTACCCTCTGTGTTGCATGCCCGAGTTAGACCCGAGCTACCCGGTCTACAAGAGCTCCTCGATTAGCGACTAGAGATTAGAATTGTTGCAACTACGATTGAAGTGTGAAGCCACTTCTTGCCTGCGCTGTATACAACTCTACAGTGTAAGTAAAACCATCTCTGTTTTTTCCAACTGATACGTGTCCCATCCGTGCCTAATTCCGCTCCGGTGATAGAGAGTACCCATCTGCCCGTCACGGGATTGCAGCCGCAACCCCAGCTAGCGTTCCTGAGGATTCCTGATCCTCGGTCCCCTCTTGGCCCCCACATGTCCAAGTTTCCATTTCTTATAAGCTTCCTTTTTGTGATTTAGCTTACTGAAGAGTTTCAGTAAGGTAGCTTACAGAAGAGTTGGCTTCATTCACCCTGAATGTGCTGTCTTCTCTCTCCCCTTTCCCCCAAACTGTAGAATTTTTGCATATTTGTAACTGCTTTTAATGATTACCCATCTGGGGAAGTGATTTTCCCCAGCTCAGGCAATTTCTCTAATGCCCTGCAAGGAAACAAAAATAAGGGCAGGCTAGAGCTGTACCTTATAGAATAAACAGTATAGTAAAAAGACCCAATCCTGCTTCACTTGAAATCAAAGAAAATTTACTCCAATTTCATATTTAAGTATTACTACATTTCAACAACTTGCATGTCACTGAAAGACTATGTGATAAACTTAAAAAAAACCCCAACCCCCTACAGAATGTTCTCTGCATTATCTATTAGACCACTTCAGAAAATGCACATTTAGAAGTGTAATTGCCCTGAGTGTGAATATTCAATGTCTTTTAAAGCCTTTGAACAATTTCTTGGTCTTGGCTCAGGGGATCATGGCTCTACTGCCTGTCCTACAAAAGAACAATGCCTCCAATTGGCTGGTACGGTTAGGGGACCAGCTAATTAGGCAATTCAAAAAGAACTAGTGGAACATTGACAAAGTAACAAATACCTGGTGATCCTATGTCATCCTTGCTGGGGCATGAGTCAGCAAATGGCCAACCTGACTGCTTCCACTCACTAGGGCTTCCGGAGAGTGACCCTGTTTGTATGGTGACTTTCAAAATACTGTACATCTTTTAGGGAATTTACTGGGTTCAGCAGGGAAAAATCAAATCAAATCACTGCTTCTTTTGCAGGCAGCAGATTGGTAAGGTGGGGAAAGAGTTTCCTTTAATTGAAGAACGTAAGGTTTTTCCTAAGGGGAAAATCATAGATGATGTGTCTCAGAGGGTTTTTTTTTAAATGGGGGGGAGGGAGGTGTTGTTCTAAGATGGAAACGCTACATTAAAGATAGCAAGACCATTGGCTATTACTATTCTTATAGCCAGGAAAAGTGACAACTAAACTGGTAATAAAACAAACACTGTGGGAGCTTGACCAAAAAAAAAGTTCCTGGAGCTAGCTGCCCTACATATATATTTGTGGGACTCCCAGCAGCGTACCTCAAACTCTGTAACAGACTGTCTGAACCAGCTTTCTATTACATGCACATGGTTCCAAACCATTACTTGAGTGACCAGAATTATTAGAAATTGGCTTTAAGACATGAGAACAGAGAAACATTCTCTGCTTCTTTATGGGCCACTGAATGCATCCAAGATGTCTGGGACTTTGGGTGTCTATACATAAGCAGTGAGGATGCTCCAGCATGTTGGAATTCTGTGCTCTAGTGGCCTCCTGCATCTCATGTACCAGTGTCCCCTCACTTAAAAAGGGTGCTGGGGGCACTTGAACTAAAGCTGATTGAATGAGCTTTAGTTCAAGCACCCTGCTGCCATTTTTAAGTGTGGAGATACTAATATATGAGATACGACAATGTTTTAATTAGTGCGGCTCTTGGAGCTGCTTTAATTAAAGAGCTGCCTCCCTCTACTCACGGAGCACGTGTAAAAGTGCCCTTTGTGTCTGAGAGCTGGACTCATGGGTTTCTGATAGGACTGTCCCTGATTCGGTGGTCAAATCTCCAAATCCAAATCGAATCAGGAGACCCTTTAATCTCTCCAAATTGAATCAAAGCCCTCTGAATCAATTCGGAGAGATTTGGAAAGATTTGGTGATTCAGACATAGACACAGCTTTAAATGTTTTATCTACATACCTCAAGGTACCAGGCGGCTTGTGAATATTGAGATGCTGGGGCAGATAGAGCATCCTACAGGAGCATGGGGGGCTTCCCAGCATGCTCAGCAGCAGACCTGGAAGTGAACCAGAAGCACTTCCGGTCCACTTCTGGGTCCACCAGGGAGCACACTGGGGGATTAGCCCTCCTGTTCCTGCTTGGCTCAGCAACTGGTGCCTCCTGGGTCTGGGGGGGTGGCACTGGGGTCTCCCTGCAGCTGATCGCTGAGCCAGGGGTGCACGGGGGGCCCTTCATGCTCCCCGGCAGACCCAGAAGTGGACTGGAAGTACTTCGAGTCCATTTCTGAGTTCACCACCAAATACATGGGGCCCCCCCCATACCCCTGTGGGAGGTTCCATCCACTCCAGCATTGCAGCGTTCACGAGCTGTGCCTGGTACTTCAAGGTATGTAGAAAAAACATTTAAAGCTGTGTCTATGGCCGAATCGCTGAGTTGCTGAATCAGCATCAAATCTTCACATTTGGATTCGGCCAAATTGAATCAGGGACAGTGATCCGAATCAATGAATTGAATCACTGTCCCTAATTCGTGCCAAATCCAAATTGAATACAGTCCATTTTGCACACCCCTAGTTTCTGGTTCTGCATCCAGTACCAAGCACAGGCAGTGTAAGCGATTCTCGCAGTCTATATTTTACACATATATTCAGCTTCCCCAGACAAGTTGAAAAGTAGTAATGTTACATACCTATATGTGTAGGTGTGCTGATACATATTTTGGGTGTGTTCACTTCCATTAGGGAAGGGCCTCGGGACAGAGGTTTTTCTGACTCTTGTCCGTGACAGCCTGGAGGTGGGGCTGGCCTGACAATCAGGCAGACCACATGAGCTCTGGCCTAGGCTAGACCACCACCCTGTGAGAGGGGGTAAGCAGGCTGCCGCAATGTTCCATGTGATGTTGGTAGAATGCAACCTACCTTGAGTTGCAATGGCATGTGGTATAGGTGTTCTTTACAGTGCTCTAACCTATAGTCCTGAAATCTGATACTACATCTAAGGGTTATCTTAGAGTAGGATCCATCTTTTTTACAGTGCTTTATGTGCCCTGACATTCTATTCAGTTACAGCTGTACAACACTTTCTGCATGCCTATCATGCAATAAGTTTAACTTTTGTACTTGGACTCATTTAATTAGAAGGTTACCTAACAAAGGAGAAAACATAACTGAAGTCTCTGTAGAGGTCTTTTATCTTCATATGGGACTTACACCCAGGAAACAATAACTTATTTCATAGCTGCTTATATCTGGGATATCCATGTAAAGATAGATAAAGCATCAGGTACTTGTAAGGATGGGGTTTGCTGATACAAATGAATCAGCAAGGTGTAGATATATACATCAAGAACACTTGATCACTTGTAGTCACTTACTAGTACCTCTAAAATTACATTTAGTAAATACCAAATAGAGTTTATTTAGAACTGCATCCAATAGTGTCATTAAGAGGAGGCAACTAGGACAGCAACCCCAGGTGTCAACTTAGGGGCACTAGGTCACAAAAAATAATCATTGCTGCAGATCTGCCATTTACCACGGCCTGCATACAAACTCTTGTCCTTAGCATTCACTCTCTGCCACTGAGATACTGGATACTGAACCAGATGGACCAATGCTTTCACCCAGTATGATACTTATGCATTTAATTTGTACAAGATAACCTATGATATGTTTATAGTGCTCTAGTACCATTTTACAATTAGAAATTAATTTGGATTATTTCAAGTTCATTTGCCATGTTGTAATGATTAGCTTTTTCCTTCTCTGACTAACTTTTTTTTTATCAAGACTGACTTGTGCATACAGCCAGTACAAACAGTTCCTTCTTCTCTCCCCCATTTTCAGCTTGCATTGCTAGAGTTCTGTGAGAAAAGTTTCTTTCAGTCTCTTTCAGGCATATTATATTTTAACAGCCAATTCTCGTTAGAATGTAATACATCCTTCTTTTGTAATCCTTCTGCATTGAACATGTCCAAGATACAAATTGTTATTGCTAGTATTATTACACAGCTTCATATTGTTTCCAGTGGTGCACGAATTCTGTGTGTGAGCATACATCCATTTCCTATTAGTCTATTTCTCCCTATTACTCAAAGGAGCCCAGAACATGGATTATGATTTTGCACTTCAGTTTTTGTTCCAATTATTATACTCTAGTTGCAGCATTTATTTCCATTAAATAAAATTCATGGCATATGAACAAACTGCTTATTAATTAAACCCCTAGCTTTTAATGCCATCTTTATGGGCTAATCTTTAAAAACACTGGCAACCAAATCAGCCCTCAAACTGGTCTAGCATGCAGAGGTATGGCATAACAACACATTTTCCCTTATAATGTTTTATATTCCAGAATCACATGTGTTTAAAGTCAGGCTTCTAGGGCACTTTTATGCATGCTCCGGGGGTGGGGTGGGGGCAGCGCTTTAATTAGAGCGGCTCTAAGAGCCGCTCTAATTAAAGCACCGCTGCATCTCCTGCATCAGGAGCTTAAAAATGACAGTGGGGGTGCTTAAACTAAAGCCCATCAAATGTCTGGATTATCCATGTAAAGATAGACAAAGCATCGGGTACTTGTAATAATGAGGCCTGCTGATAAAAATGCAAGCATTTAAGCACCCCTGCCACCATTTTTAAGTGCAGGGAAACTGATACATGAGAAGCAGGAGGCTGGAGTACAACAGTTGCCACGCTCCAGCAGACTCGATTAATCGAGTCTGCTCTGATACACTGGAATTCCAATGCATTGGAGCAGCCTCAGCACTCATGTATAGTTACTACTGTTGCAAAGAAAACTCTGAAAAATGGGAATTAAAAGCAGCAACATCTGTCTGAAGCTACAGAGAGCCTATAGACATTGTTTACAGTAGTTCTAAGCTGTATGAACTTGGGAGCAAAAGATGATATTTTAGTTTTACTAAGACTGTTAATTGTTTCAACCCTAGAGAAAGCATGTGAAAAGGAGGCATTTGAAACTTGCACAGTACACTCAGGTCATTTTGGCAAATCACATGGGAAGAGCCTGGAATACCATTTTCTTTTCCCTCCAGTTTGTAACCTGAACTGAAGTTATTTAAATCCACATTTAGGCATGAAATTAAGTTATTTTTTATTACACCAGAGACTAGATGTGCTAGGCACTGTACAAATACATAGAAAGAAAAAGTCCTTGAATCACAATGCTTGCTGTATATATGGACAAGAGAAGAGGTAACGCAGGCACAGAGAGTTGAAACAGGAGAAATGGTCTCAAGTTGCAGCAAGGGAAGTTTAGGTTGGATATTAGGAAAACCTCTCTCGCTAGGAGGGTGGTGAAGCACTGGAATGGGTTACCTAGAGAGGTGATGGAAGCTCCATCCTTGGAGGTTTTTAAGGTCCAGCTTGAAAAAGCCCTGGCTAGAATTATCTAGTTGGGGATGGTTCTGCTTTGACTGGGGGGTTGGACTAGATGACCTCCTGAGGCCCCTTCCAACCCTCATTTTCTATGATTATATGATTAACACCAGTGCTAGAAAGAGATACCAGATTTCTTGATGCCCAGGTCAGTGACCAATCCACTGGATCTCAGTGAGGAGCAATTTTGAAAGTGACACTGTTAATTTAGGTACCTAAGCATGGTCACAGGAGCCTAAATTTATCTTTAGTTTCCAAGTTTTGAAACTCTTTACCAGAACAAAAGTATGGATGTAAAAAACCCCCGAATTTATTGATTCTCTTGTGACACTTTACTTCTTGATCACTGGCTCAGATTCATTCTAAACTGGTAGCAAACAAGGATCCAGGTACCAGTGGATGATTATTCAGTAGGGTACATGCAATGGATGGAGTCATGGGCAGATCCAGGATTTTGTAAAGGAGATGCAGGAGTAGCAAATGCAGCTGCAGAGATGGCTGCATCCCCCTATTGCGGCAGAACGAGCAACCAGGGCTCTCTTTTAGCCAGGGATTTCTTCCTCAGATCAGGTAAGAATCCCATCTCCCCCCCACTCTTGGAACCTACTCTCTTCTCCTACATGTGCAGTGGCACATCCCTTCCCCTCCCATTCCCCTTACCCTCCTGTTGCTGCTGCCACTGTCCCTGCCTGCCCTGTGGACCAGGGGAGCTCCAGAGCTTTTCCTGCCCTGCTCCAATGTGGGGAGCTGGTCTCAGCTGGGGACAGCAGCAGCAGTGGTGGTGGTAATTGGCAGGTTCTGGCTCCCTGAGCCAGGAGGGCTGGCAAGAAACACTAGGGGTAAAAAGGCAGGAAGGAGGAACCTTCCCAGTGTTGCCACTGCTGCCACTATCTGGAGTTGAGCCTGGTTCTCCATGTAACCTGACTGGAGAAGGGCAAGAGTGTCTCTGAAGCTCCTCCACCTGACCATCTAAGGGCAGCAGCAAGTAGGGGATGGGGGAGTGAGAGGGGAGGGGATGTACTGCTGGGCACAGATAGAAAGCGGTGGAAGATTTTTTCCCTGCTTCAGGGACTTAAGCAAAATCCTCAGCTGCCAGCATGGTCCAAAAGGGGCATGTAACTGAGCCACTGTACCCTTTCTGGATTCAAATGGTATCCAGAGTTATCCAGATCACAAAGAAAATTATTTCAATGGAGCCTAAGTAGACATGAAGAATAACGTTTTTACTAAATCAAGCAGTGGTCCTTCCAAGATAAAGCTATGGCGCATTAGCAGGACAGCATGATGAAATTTGTACCACTGTTGCTTTTAAATTTGTGGATAGAGGCCTTGAGACTTCATAACTCTCAATCCATCATTAAACTCACTCAAAAATGGAACATTCCACGCAATATTAATCTTTTTAGAAACAGCCTCGTGTCCATTAGCTCCAAGCTGGGTGCGAGACACTTCAGAATCATAAAATCTGTAGCACTTTAGGAAGACTGGCTGCTTCAGCTCACACCTTTTGCACTGGTTGTAGATACATTGGCAATGACAGTTCAGGGTGAACTCTGGAAAAAAAAACGTTATTTAAGCTCAGTACAAAGGTTAAGTCTTCAGTTCCCTTCTTTAATCAAGAATAAAGTTTTGGGAACATGTTTTGGAAATGGCATTTTGTGAAGTGAATTTAAAAGGTGCCTTTTAGGATAGTCAGCGAGACAAGAGACAGCATTACATGTATTGTGTGGGAGCCAGAGCTCATGCACAAAGGGCTTAAGTCAGATTATGAAAAAAAATTACATTTGTTGCTGTTGTTGAGTTTTATTTGTCTCCAGCTGAATTCCTGCTCAGCAACACTTTACTGATTGTGGTTCTTCTCAATTTAATTTTGCAGCTCTCATCACAAGGGAAAGGGCTGTTTTGCAGGAAGGAAAGCAAAAATCTGATTAGAAAATTCTTTATTCTATTTGTGCCTTCACCCTTTTCTTTCTTTGAATACACTACTCTTGGGTTCAAAAGGAGAAAACAAGGAGTGAGCTGCAAGAAAATGGAACACCACTTGTAGAGAGGGGAAAAATAGGGGGGGAGAGAGAACCATTCATCCACATAGGCACTAACTGTGTGAGGGTAAGGCTTAAAACTGCCGTGAAACATAGATGGGAAGCTGAGAGGACTAGAAACACATTTACTTTGTCAGGATCAGATTGTAAGAAAACAACATCAGTTGTTTGGTCCAGGATGCATGTGTAATGCATGCACATCTCTAAACAGATACAGAATGGCAGCAGCAAGTGTGATGGTGATCAAAGTTTACTCCTGTTTATTCTGCTTTGCCTTCAGGGGGGAGGGAGTGAGATTGACAAAATCCCTCATCTCTTAAAAAGATATTGCTACCTTGTAATCTTGTCAATTTAAACTAAATTTAAAGTGGTTCCATGTCCCTATGAGTCTTGCCCATTTTTTTTCTGTGGTTTTAAAACCAAATTTTCCTATTTCTATCATTTTCTCTCTTCAATGGTTGTGTGAAAAAACCCTGTACAAAGAAAAGGGGACACTGATTGCCCATGCAGAGCAAAAGAGAAACAGATGATACATGAAAATGTACATATGAACAAAACAAACTGAAAAAAGATTGGGAAAGAGAATATTGATGTTTTCCCCTTTAATCCAAGGTGTTACTTATAACAATGGGTAATTTTTTTTTTCAGTTGGAAGTGTGATTTTTAAATTGATAGTGTTCAGACAGCAATTAAGAAGTCAGAGCTCATCAGTTCTCTTTGCTAGAATATTGGCACATTAAGCAGAGTAAAAAGTGCAGGGACTGTATACTAGTCTGTGTTTGCCCGTATCATCATATCAAATTAAACTCATGCATGGCTTCCCTCTTGCAGCTTTGCAGGAAAACAAGTGGGAGTCCATGTGGTTTGTGGTTGTGGGAGGGAATGCATGCGGCTTGGCGTGGGGATCTCTGGCGACCACAGGCCACCTGGAGCAACCGCAGCAATGATACTTGGGAGTGTAGGGTGGGGGCTGTGGGGGATGCAAGAGGCAGGTTGTCTATTTGGGGGAAGCTGTGTGGTGCAGGCATAGGGCGAGGAACATGGCAGAACAGAGGGGAGCTGTGTGGTGCAGGGATGGGGGATGTGTGGTCTGGGGGTGCAGTAGGGGTGTGTAGAGAAATGGCTGGGGCTGTAATTGAGTAGCTAAAACAGTAATGGGGTGGATTGGTATGTGGCTCCCCCTGCAGGCATTTACTGGGAATTGTGCACTGAGCTTAATTCTTTGTAAAGGCTATTATGGGCAAACATTGACTCAACATTCTAAAATAAACTATTTTAAATTTAATAAGTTTATGTAACTTAATGAGGATTAAACCCTGTTATGTGTATAAGTGCCCTAAGGCTCACTTATCTCAGGGAGAGTTGGGAACCTCCCTGATTCCTGAAAGCATCCTTTCAAACCAAACGTGGAGGAACATTTTACAGTCCAAAAATATAAATGATATACATTGTGGTTGGTGTTTGTTCTGTTCTTGTACACCTTACATTTTAGTTGTCCAAAGTTGGTTATCTGGTTAAATGGAAATTGACAACTCTTCTTAGCATATTAATATTTCTATCTGTTCTCCACCTTTTTTTAAGATATGCAGGAAAAGTCACATGTGACACAAATTCATTGATGTAGTGTACAGCAGCTCATGTTGCTCCTTACTTACTTTTAATATGCAACAACTCAGGGGTGGATCTGGGGAGGTGGGGGGTGCACTGGGGCATTTGCACACCTCATTGGATTCCTGCACTACCCAAAGTTTAAAACCAAGTGCTTGGCAGTGGCACCAACATTTGTAGTCAGGCAGTGCTGAGGGAGTCAACTGACTTCATGGCTTATTGCAATCTACCTGATCTCTTCTAAATTTTTCATTCCACAGGTGTTAACAACGCTTTTTTCTTTTTAATGCTCTTGATGGTCTACCAATCAAGCTCTCCTTTGTTCTGCAATGCTGCTATCTGTTAGTTGCTCCTGTTAATGAAGCTCCTATTTCACAGCCCTGCAGATTGTTTTAAAATTCCAATGAAGTTATATTTGTTTTTGCTACAATCTTAAACTGAATAATACAGCCCTGGGCGCCTAGCAGATTAGTAAAGCTTCTAGTTTATTTTTAACAGGAAGAAAATATGTTTTTTTAATATGTGACAATGCACCTTACCATCTGCGCCCTCTTCAGTTTGAGATCCACCCCTGCATGTACTAAAAAGCTTATGAACAACCCCAAAAGAATCTTCTATCCTGATTTTCAAAGATGCTGACCATCCACCGGTCTGACTGGCTTCATTGGTGGCTACAAATTCTTAAAGACCCCTGAAAAATCTAGCTTCAAGAATACTTCAAAACATTTCTTGTTCATGGCTGATTACATAAAATACTTCTGCATTTTCAGTAGGCTTACATTAGCCATCATTTTATATAATTATACCTCAATTCCTATGAAGCATTTCAGATCTCAGTAATTAACTGACACTAAAAGGCACCATTTAATTTTGCTTGTACTACAATCCCCAGAGCTGTTAATGTGTTGTATAGGGCATTTTTATATATGGAACTCAGGAGCCAGCTCATCATCTTACATTTTTGATAGGATCTATGTCAAAGTCCAAGAACAACCATCTTTCATAAATAGCTCAGGTAAAAGAAAATCCTTTTCAATGAGCGTGATATATATATATTCAAAGGATCACTGTCCAGAAAGATTGGCAAAATTTTGTCTCACAGAGCAAACAAGAGCTTGGGGTAAAACACACAGCACAACCTGTCTACTCTGAATCTTACCCATCTGGTTCATAAACAAGGAGATTCACAGGACATGTTGTTTATGCTTTGTCTTAGCACCCTCAATCACCTCTTTTTTAGAATCTCCTTTAATTGTTTTGGCAAGGGTATCAGAGACCACCTGTCTTGACTAGCTGTCTTGCAGACTGACCTCAGCTGCCTTCCCTCAGACCCAGACAAATTGGGATAAAAACCCTTGCGCTTTATCTCTAGAAATCAATCTGACCCAGGTTTTACTAGCAAGGATCCACATATGTTAATCTTCTTAATTCCCCAGGAACAGCACAGAACCTTCTTGGGCAGAAGCTGGTGACCTTTAAATGTCTGCAAATCTTTCATATGGCTAACAGTTTGGTCATGCTGCAGAAAACTATGTTTAAGATGATATCCTGTGAATTGCTCCAGAACCCATATTCAAAGGAGAGTTCGTTAGAGTCAGTTCTGTGTTAGTAGAGGTAAAAGTCAAAACACTTGTTAACAATCTGAGATCCTCCATAGTAATCGCAGCCAGCTAACCTTACACTAGAAAAAAACATTTTTCAAAATTAGTAGCTAAAACATGAACTTCTAGCCCAATACCAATCAACAGGCATTGTCTTTGTCATATCTTACTGTAAGATGAAATACTGAAGAAGGAAATTGCAGTGTACCTTATATATCTAATGAACACTGAGGATGAAATAATAACTGCAAAGATTTCTAAAGCAATGCAAACAGAATGTTTACCCATTATGTGATGGAGCAGCTTCAGTGCTCCGTCACTTTAAGGGCTGGAGCAGGCAGCTGGCAGGTGTTTGATTAGGGTGGCCATTTTAGAGCCCAGCTCTCAGGGCTGAGGAGGCAGTTTGTTAGCAGCTGTCCTGGGAGTAACATCACCTGGCAGGGCTACTGCTCCTGGAACATCTTGGAGGTAAAGGCTGGGGCTGTGGGGAAGGAGACCTCATGGTCCTAGGTATGACTGGAAACTGCACCCTGATGGGAAAGGGTGGCTTGGTGGGACTCCTTGTGGTGAGGGAGTCCCCAAGAAATGCCAGGCCCGTTACCATCCCAGTGAAAGGTGGGTAGGGGTGCCTTAACTCCAGCCTCCACCATCTGGTGGGTTTATTAATGAGAGTGGTGAGTCAGGCACACTGAGTAGGGGCACCTGAGCCTATGGGGGTGTTCAACCCCATGCCCTGGGGAGGGGGCAGAGTTGAGATGCCCCAGGGAGGGGTGTTGAAGAAGTTAGCCGGAGAGAAAGGCAAAGTGACTCAGTGACAGGATTGGCCTAGAATTTGGCTAATCACCCAACCATTGCTCAGAGGGTTTTGGGAGAGATAAAAGGCTGCACCAGGGCTGGCTGAGTGCAGAGTCAAGCCTGAGGGTCCTCCAGGGTTGCTCAAGAGAGCAGGGCAGGATGAATGGGGCCCAGGACAGGCAGTGTGAAAGAGGCTTGGTGAGAGCCGGCAGAGTGAAACAGGCCCTGGCAAGAGAGAGGTGGTGTGAGTGTGACCCAGAACAGGGCAGTGTGATAAAGGCCTAACTATGTACTGAGTTTGGCCTGGCCTCAAGTCGGAGATTTACCAAACTGAGTGTGTTATCTGTGAGGCATGGGACATGTTAAGGGTAGGTCGGAGCATGTATGTCACCCTGGGACATCAGAGTGCTTGAAGGGCAGCCTCTCACCTAATTAACATCTGGATTGATTTACAACAAGGCGTGGCAGGAGAATGAGGCAGGCAACTTGCCCATAGAGAAAAGGAGCAGGCCAGTACTGAGACTGCACCTTGGGAGTTTGCTCCTTTTTGTCACACGTTGCAACACTAGTGTTCTGAGAGATATGGCTCATCCTTGGCAAGTAACTGATGATGAGTCTGGAAAACATATGGCATAGTAAAAGAGTTTTATGTTGCTGTATGCCCAGATTTCTGAACTTTGCTATATTATTTAGCCCATCTCTACAAGTTTAGAGATTGGCAAAATGGGGCTGGTTTGTTTTTGTAGAGCCACATCTGCTAGTTGTGGTTTGGGATTTTTTGAGGAGAGGAGAGAAACACAAGTGTCAAGGTTCATATGTAGGTTCCACTTATCCAAATTCTAACCAACATCCACATGTGCTTTTCAAGGGAAGAGAGGTTCAGATAAATGTTTCAGGTTTTGAGGTCATCTCTAACAGGATTAAAAATATTAACCAGATCATAAATTTGTTTTACCAGACTAGCACTGCCTGACTGAGCCTGTATCATTTTTATTGCTAGCTACAGTTGTGTTTATTGACAGACAAGGATTATAAAACGATGACACAAAGCAGTAGTTATTTTGAGTTCCAGCAGGAACAATAAATTGTGTGCCTCTAGTTCTGGAAATGTTTCAAGGCTTTTTCTTCATGAATAGTTACTCTATAAAGCCAGAACTGGGGAGAGGGGGGTGTCGACTAGCGTTATTCTTTTCCTTTCACCTATACAGCTCCAATCAACATAAATGAGACATAGAGAATAATGATATATTAGTATAACATTTAAAGCTTTAAAATGGAGGTAAAGGTCAAATTATTTTGGTACCTTCTCTGTGGCAGAAACAAGATCAGGGTTCAGTCTATGTAGGCGTAGTAAATAAGAATTGTGACTGAAGCTTCTACCTAGAACTGACAGTAGGAAAGAACCAACTGCAAAGGCAGGTTGAATTTCCTTAATTTCCCAGAGAAATCAACCCTTAAATAGTGTCTTATTTCTATTTCTGGGAAATTAAAGAAACTCACCCTGCCTTTGTAGTTGGTTCTTTCCTGTACACGCACATTTGGTAGTACTTTGCACTTGGCAAAAGTTAAACCATACGTTTCTTTTATTTGAGGAACGATGAAAAAAAATCGAAGAAACATGGAACCCATTATTTATTTATATACAGGAAAATGATCAAAACCTATTAGTGCACCAGGAGGTTGGTGACCTCCACAGTTAGCTTATGATAAATTTACACCATGCATCACAGTACAGTCTAGCCTTGGTAGCATGGAGCTTCACTTGGATTAATTTGTTACACCAGTTAGATTGCTTCTGGTACCTGAGATTGCTTGGATACCTCTACATTGCACTTCAGTGTGCAGTGTAGATATCTCCTTAGTCTAACCATATTCCCCACATACCTAAATCCCAGTCATAGGTCTAATTAATTGAGGGTGTTGACAGATGTGCAGCTTCCCACTGTAACTCATGGCACTCCACAGGAAGTGCCATGAGTTACAGCATTCCCCCGACCCAACAGATATTCGCTGTTGGGTCTAGGGGCTTGGGAGACTGAGTTCCAGTTTGAAGAGCTGCAGGTCTGCAACTGCTCTCTCCTAGCTACTGCCCCCCCCCCCCCCCCCAGTTCTGGTGCTGTCTTCAGAATGGGAGGGGGAGCAGGGAGAGGAGGGAGTTCTGGCTGGGGTTTGCCCAGCCTGCGCTAGAGGGTGAGGTGGGTGGATTGGAGCCCCCCTACTTCAGTTGTGCAGGCTGGGTAAACCCCAGATAGAACTCCCTCCCCTCCCTTCTCCCCCTCCTATTCTGAAGATAGCACCAAGGATGGGAGTAGGTAGTATCAGCCCAGCCCTGCTCATGGTATGTGCTGACAGATGTTAATGAAGGCACTCTGCTTTGGAGCGCCAGATTGACGTATGATCAGGCCCTTTTAAAGCACTCTGCAGTCGTGCTCTTCTGGAAGGGCATGGCTGTAGAGCAGGGTTCCCCAATCTTTTGCAGCCCAAGACACACTTACATTAATAAAAACATTTTGTGGCACACCTGTTAACACCTCCCCCATCCTCATACCTATTGTAGCTCATTGCCATGGCAAAATTTCATGGCACACCTGTTCATTTCTGACAGCACACTTTTGTGTCACGGCACACTGGTTGGGAAACACTGCTGTAGAGTGCTTTCTAAGGGCTGATCGCACAACAAATGTAACTTCTGTTTGTGCCCTCAGTGACAGTCAAAAGGAAGCAAGCAGAGAAATATATGCCTGGAAGAGATCTCAAGGAAAAATATAGTCCACCCCTCTGGCACTTAGGTGAGATGAAACACCAGCTTTGATTAATATTTATCTAACCTGTTTTTAAATACTTCTACTGAGGGAGATTGCACAACCTCTCTGTTCCAATGTTTTACCACTTCTGTAGTTAGAAAGATTTTTCTACTAGCCAACACACATCTCTGCTATTAATAAAACAGATTTCTGCTTATCCTCCCAATGGACATGGTGAACAATCGATCACTGTCATCTCTATAACATCCTTTCACAAAGTGGAAGACTTATGCCCCTCTCCTCCTTCAGTTTTCTATTTCCTAAGGGAAAAAAAAACAGTTCCTTCAAACTTTCCACTTACTCCCAAGTCTCTTATTGTTCCCCAAGCTCTCCTCTGGACTCTGTCCATTCTGAACACAGAAATGTAGCAGAGATCTCATCAGGGCAAAGTATAGCAGCATAATTGCCTTTCACATCTTACTAATAACACTTGTGTTAATACATGCCCTCCTAGTTTGACAATGAACCATTAAATAACCAAGCTGTAAGTGCATTTTCTCAAGCAGACCATACGTTTCAAGTTTGCTTATGAGGATACCATATGAGACAATGCCACAATCCTTACTGAAGTCAAGATATACCACACCTACTACTTCCCTCTTATCTGGTAGGCCAGTTATCCTGCCTAAGTAGTAAGTAGATTGGTTTGACATGATTTGTTCTCGACGAATCCATGTTGGTTATCTTGAGCTGCTTATAAATTGATTAATCAATCCTGTTAGACTATGTCAATCCAGTGAGAACCACTCACATGCTTCCAACACATGTAGCCACCTGAGTCCAGTGGCAGCGCTGCATCATGACTAGTTGTTCAGTCTCACAAATACACAAGGTACAGAATATTTGGCCTGAAAATTCAGAGCAAACAAAATCTTTTGGTATAAACTGAGCTCACTCTCTGTGTGGGTTGGTAGGAGCATATTCTAAAGGTCTAAGACAGCTCCATCTTCCACTCCCAAGCGAGCTTGGATTTCATTACCACAAAGAAACCCACTAGAAGAAGTCTGGGTGACCCTCTCATGCCAGCATATCCTGCATAATTCCTATCCTTTTTTCATGAATACAGTAACAGTAACGTTCTGCTATCATTCATGGAAAGGAATTCCAACCAAAGCAGCAAAACTCACTAGATGGAATTATTGGCAAGCAATATAATTCATGACATGGGCCAGAATTGACTTGTCTTCTTTTTCCCTATAAACTGAGTAAAGACTTCTAGCCTTCTAAGCCTTATGACCCTGCAACTTTTAAATTTGGAATTCAATATTCAATACATACAACATAATTACTTTGATTAGAAAAGCCATATGAATATTCTTCAGAGCCTTTTAATTCAAATAGTGCAACTGGCATGTAAGCCCCAACCTTGTTAAGATTTAAGCATGTATTTACACTGAACATAAGTTTCATTGCATTCATTCCTCCCACCCCACCATTTATTTAGCCATTCTCTTGCATGGTCTGAGACCCAAGCAATACAGAATATAATAGAAACATTTTTATAGAAACTGGAACCTTTACAAACTGAAATAGCCCACAGAATAAACAGAGTACATTTTACTTTCAACATTTTTAGTTAGTTGCAAGGAATATTTTTAAAATGTGTGTCTGTCTCAGTGACATTACAAAGACCTGATTCTGTAGTCCTTAAACTGGAAGATAGCTATTGAAGTCAGAGTAGGAAGATAGATTTGTGGTTAAAGCACTGTTCTGGCTTGCAGGAAAGGTAGTTCCATGCATGGTCCTACCAAGCTTTTCCTGTTTCACTTTGGTCAGGGCTCTGATATTGTGAAGATCTGTGTATATGCTGGCATTAAATACATGGGCAGCCCCTTAGTTTCACTGTTCCTCATCTCTAAAATGGAGATAAATAATATTTTCCTAACTCGCAAATATTTTGAAGTGCTCAGATAGTGTTGTAAAGGAGGCCATTTAAGGACCAAGTTAACAGGAAGAGTTGATTCCTAAACAGAAAATGCCAAGTACTGAATAGTACATTAAATACCTATATAAAAACAAATTGATCTAAAGAGACATTGCTAAATAGAGCAGAGTGAAATGCTTCTGAATAATTTATTCATTCCCTTCCACTTATTCCTGTGCACCCCTATAACTCCCAGCATGAAACTAACTATATATTTTGTGGACACCTATTTACTTCAGATTCCTAACAAACTTTTGTGAGAGACGATCTCTTTGTTAAAAATTTAAATTCTCTGCCCTTTTCACAGATAATGCAGAGGTCCCGTTTCTGCTTTCTATTTCTTCCGCAGGTCCCCTAACAAAGCATGGACATTAAGAGTAGATATCCTTGCTCTATTGATATTCAGAACTAATACAGAGTACTTGTTACTGCTTTCAAAGCCAAACAAATGTGGGAGAGAAATGAAAGAAAGGAAGGTGGTAGAGTTGTTAAGCCATCTCACTCAAGTTTTAGAGGCACGAGTTCAAACCTTGCCCTTAACTTGAGTTAAAGTCTCCCCATAATCAATGCAGCTATAAATGAGTCCCTGGTTATTCAGATGGGAGAATTTAGGCATAGAACTTCCTTGTGTGCTTCTGGCTACAGAAATTGCTCTGTCTTAAACATGCCAGGATTATAGGTCCTTTAGGCTTGAGTAGGCCTTTTACTCCCTTTTTTGTCAAAGTGCAAAGATGTACTTCAATCTGATTACCTTTAAAGAACAAAGCCCCAAATTAAGCAATTTTAATTGAAGTCTCAATTTTGGATCAGTTCCTTTTTTTTCCAACACAGTTAATCCACCCTTATAAATAATTGCCAATTGCAATCTCCCTTTGCTACTCAATAGCTGCAAGTGATTAAACACTGTTCTCAGTGCTTTGTATGCTCCTGTTGCTATCACTGATGTTTCTTGTAGACAGGCAGTCATGTTGGCTTCTGCTAAATCAGGAAATCATCAAGCTGCAGCATTTACCAAATAGAAGTATTCCAAAGCAGTAGGAAAATCTCTTATTTTTGAGCATTTATATTATGAATAACAAAGGCTAAATATTCTCAAATTCCGGCTGACACTGCATGAATTGCCCCTCATCACTATTTTATAATGAAATGAGAATGAAGATCTATTTCTAAAACAAATATATTACTTTCTTAAGGGAATATTTTAATGAAGACCTATTTGATGGGATAGACTCTGGAATGGGTAACTATGTGATACAGGACACATTATACTTTTACCTGATTTTGAAAAAATGATAAGGCTAAAACAGTTAGGCAAATGTAGCATTACTCTGCTTAGGTTACATTTGCAAAGGGAATTTTAATAGCACTTGTGGTAAAAATTGGCTGCACTTGATTAGAGAGTAGCAGAAACGTGCTGCAGTGGATAGCCACCAGGACATAGATGTGCAGGCATAAATTCTCTGATGCGTTTCTACAATTATAATTACAGTGTTATTATCATAATTACTCAGAAATTATTAGTGATTTGAATAGGTATAAAAGTTGGAAATTAAACTTGAGTCCCTAAATCTAAATCTAAATTAAACCAAAGGCTTATAATTATTATACTAACAGCATAGCTATGCTTTTGCAAGCCACCTAAAAATTTTCCAGTGTGGATTCAGATACAAGATTCTTGGACCATTTAGTTGTTTAAATAGTGTCTGGCCTAATTGGAGTGTTCCAGGCAGTATGTTGCTATACTTGGTGGGTCTTACAGACTGTCTATGAAAAAGTCATGAAATCTAAATTGTATCTCACAAACATGGTAAGTACTTAACTCAGTGTCAGCCGTATTGGTCAGTTAACTCAGTTTCACATGTGCATTATAGCATGACATTTAGATGTTTTGTTGAGAAGTCAAGCATTTCCAATTAGTGCTGTGAGAAGCTCTGGTTGCTGATTTGATTTGGCGGAGATTTGGCCTGATTCGGTGGCCAAATCTCCAAATCCAAATCAAATCAAATCAAATCAAATCAGGAGACCCATTAATCTCTCCGAATTGAATCAGAACCCTCTGAATTGATTCAGAGAGATTTGATGATTCAGACATAGACACAATTTAAATGTTTTTTTTTACATGCTTCAAGGTACAAGGCGGCTCGTGAATGCTGAGATGGTGGGGCAGATGGAGTGTCCTATGGGAGCACTAGGGGATCCTCAGTACACTCGGCAGCAGACCTGGAAGTGGACCAGAAGTACTTCTGGCCATGGACCTCCACAACAGGATGGGCTCTGTACTTCTGGTCCACTTCCGGGTTCATCGCTGGGCACGCAGGCGTGGGGGGAGGCCCCCATGCTCCTGTGGGATGCCTCCATCCATCCCAGCCTCACAACATTCACAAGCCATGCCTGGTACCTCAGGGTATGTAGAAAAAACATTTAAAGCTGTGTCTATGGCCTAATTGCTGATTCTCTGAATTGGCATCAGATCTTCAGATTTGGATTTGGCGAAATCGAATCGGGACAGTGATCCAAATCTATGAACCGAATCACTGTCCCTGATTTGGGCTGAATCTGAGTCGAATATGGCCCATTTCACAAACCCCGATTTCCAATAATAAAGTTGCGTAGCAAATATCAGCAGGATAATACTTCTTTCTTTTTCAGTGTGACATATAGACTAGTGTAACACCTATCATAAAAACACTTCTCCTTATATATTTATCTATATATGGCCCCTACCATACATTGAACTTAAGACATGATTAACCAGTCAAACATATCTTAAGTGGTTACCCAACCACATGTAAATGCAATCAATGGTGTGATAAAACAAGGCCTAAGCCATAAAGTTCTCATACATTCGTGCAATAACTGTGTGGCTGGTTCCTATCATGCCATTAATTGAATATGTGGCCAGGCTGACTGGGGCTCCCAGCCTCCAGAGTGCATGGGAGCCCCTGACTCCCTTGTGCTTCTGTGGCTGAGTATTAGTCACTGATTGCCGCTTTCACTCTTTGGAGCCTTTGACTCCAATAGGCCCCCAAATGTGCTTCTGAGGCTGGGAGCCATGATCAGCTGCCACTCCCAGCCACAGGGGCACATCAGAGCCCTTGACTCCAATACTTTCTTTCAGCTGGGAACAGCAGCAGATAGGGACTCCCAGCCTTCAGGGCACAGCTGGAATTGACTCAATGGCTGGGAGCCCTGTGAACTGATCTGGATTTCCAGCTGCAGGGATATACCATGCCCCCCCAGGACTGAAAGTTATGAATTGATCTGGGATTTAGCACTGTTCTGTTGAATCAGCCCTAGGCCAAGATGTTTCAACCACATATTAAGTTTCTCTGCAGCTATTGCTGATGGTGTGCACATGCAAAAAAATTACTTTGTAGTCATTTATTTTATTTCGGGGTAAAAATGAAGTATCACCTTACATTAGTATAAGCCACTCCATTTCAGGTTCAAGTGCACCTCCTGGAACATGAAGAATAACTATAGACCAGTGTAAGTTACACACACATACTGGTTACATGTCTCCATCCCTCTTCAATTTCATTGTGGAGCAACCATTAGCCCAATGCAAACCTGCTCTCATATAGTGGTCAGATGGCATAAGAAAACCTGCTGCAGGCTGCTACCTGAGAAAGATGATTGTATATCTGCTGGTTATATGAAATAAATTTACTCTAAAGTCAGTTGTAAGTTACTTTGTGGTAATTGTGTTGCATATCATGGGGGGACGGAGTTGGCTCCAAACGGCATATAATTTTTCTTTGAACCAAAGGAACCTGGAAAAGAGGCGGATGCTAGGGAAACCTTAAGAATAGTCAGGACTGATCAGGAAATCACTAGATTTATATTATGTTGTGAGATCGCTATATTGCTACAAAGCTTCATACAGTTTACTGTAAACCCTGTAAAATGAAATTTGTTCTCAGTGACCACTTAAAGATTGAAAAATATTACCTAATAGAGATGGTCCTCTAATAAAGTAGAATATAACAGTATGAAATAGGCTTTGGGGTAGTCTGCTAAGACAGATGGTTGCTTAATAAGACTGGTCTCTTGACCAGGTTTCTCTGTCTGTATTCCAGGTGCCTGCATTCAAGAGAACAGATCACAACTGCTGTTTTGAATGTGCATCAGTTTGCCAATGAGGCGATGGCACCATCTACAATGAAAGAATTGATTTGCTGAACATTTACGGACCACACCACACAAAGTCTTGACTCTGTTTCTTCACCCTAATTACTCTGGGAACCATCTGGAGTACCTGCTGTTGCAATAAGGCAGGAATAACAATCTTATGCCCTCGCTCCCCTTTCTTTTCCTTTTTTCCTCATACCAAGATGAATCTTTTAAGTGAACATCCCCCTGACATGGCCAGACAGCGCAGATGTCGGCGCAGGTGCAAACTCGGTCAACCATGCCTCCAGATGGCTTTTATTAAGTCAGCCAAGGTAATAACCACAGACAAAGGGCCTCAAAGAAAACAATAAGGCCATCTTCCAGGAACACATCAGAGTCAGAGATACAACTTGTGATGATCCTAATCAGCTTTGAATTCATGGCCAAAACAGAAGTGGTCAAGTTCCACTGAAATTTGTATGAAATGACAAATTGATTATGAAGCAGTCAGCAAAGTGGTAGAAACCTAAGTGTCCTAAGAGCTGATTACATAAGAATAAGTGCCAGTGACTAGATGCCAAAATGAAAACCACAGCTTGCTTTTTTCCTGCTGAGCAATATGGCATGAGACATGAGAAAGACACAGGGCAAAAGCAATAGGCTATTTTATGTTATGATGATTTCTTCTAAACACAACAGGAATCAAAGCTACCAATGGCTGAATTCTGTACAGGAAACTTTAGTGACTTTACCAACTTGCCACACATTGCAAAGACTGAAAAGATCAAAAGAAATGAGAATTAGGGTGGTAGATGGAAACTGAGATTAATTTGCCTCTACAAAGGCAGCTAAGCACATTTAGGTGAAGAAGAGACAAGCCAGAAAATCTCTCAGGAGTCTAGGTGTCACCTCCTCTTCCAAGACTGAAGCAGATTCCTCTTGGTAGTACGAGTCCTCTTTAGGAAGTTCTGGATTAACTTTACCTTCTCCCTCTTTATACAGCAAACCCTGTGCATGCACACAGCAGAGTTTGGATTGTTTAGGCTTTTTGAAACAGGATGAGAAAAACCATGTGCCCCTGCAGTGAACATCTAGAGCAGTGGTTTTCAACTGGTGGTCTATAGAACCCTGGGGATCTGCAGACTATGTCTAAAGAGTCTGCGAAAGGTGACTGTGATCAAGCAAAAGTATCTAAATACCCACACTTAAAATTCAAAGGGGTCCATACCTCTATTCAAAATTTTTTAAGGGTCCACAAATGAAAAAAGATTGAAAACCTTGGTCCTAGAGGATGTGGCACCTTAATTAACAATCCTCTAAAAAACACTAGTTTATGATCCTTTATAATGACAAAACTAACTTTAGCATAGCTGGGAATCAGAAGTTTAATTTTTACTAGAATGGTGGAAGAACAAGCCCAGAGTATATCTTTGTGAGACATAGGGTGTTGTTATAAATAACATAGGTCAAACTCTTTCAGTATTAGTTCATGCCCTCATGAAAATAACCTGGTAAGATGGCACATTCGTAAGAGGTCAAGGAAATTCTCCTCTTCCCCCTTCCTTAAAACTCCAGGCCATTTGCACAGAGATCTTGTGCCTCCACCTAGGTTCTGGGACCCCAAAGCCATCCTTCACTTCCTTCACTAGAGCTATGTCTATGGATTTCGGCAGACTTTCAGTTCCTTCACTAGAGCTATGGATCTACTTTGAAAGAAGCCTTCACGAAAAGAAGTCCCTAGAGGGAAGTTGATATAGCCTCCGACCATAACAACATTCCTCCAAATTCCCAATGGGTCTGGTATAGAATGGGTAAATGTCCCACTGTTTGTTCAGTCTGTCTGTCTCTGAGCAACATATCCCATTGGTGTAAAAGAATCTGGAAAGAGAAAATTATTTAGGGATTCCTGACACTGCAGGATTCCCTTCCTCTTTCCTGCAGGTAGAAATAGATTCATATGGAGAAGGCCACTTCTTGAGTGCAGACTGGGAAGTGCTCATAGGGGGGAGCTCTGGGGGTGTAGTTCCAAAGGAACTGCATGAACAGGAAGACACCAGGGCCCATCCTGTTGTGGAGGTACATGGCCTAATTGCCTGGATGTCACAAAGATACTTAGAGACCTGTGGAACTTCACTGTGGAGCAGGAAACTCATTCGGCAAGTTCTGGAAGGGGCAAAAATTACCACTGTAACAAAACTATGAATCTGAATCACAGTCTTGGAGGCTTAACATTCCACCAGTGCTGGAAAAACAGGTCTTTGGTGAGGTTTGAAAAAAAAAGATCAGTTATATTTCTTGAAATTTACCATTCTCTGAAGTTTCCTATGGGAGTTTGGGATACAGAATTATTATTTTTATGCTGAGAGGTATAGCCATGAATGACAACCCAAAAGTGCAGCTAGATATTGTACAAGCACAAAATGGTCCCTTCCTGAAAGAGCTTACAATTTAAGTAGAAAACCAAAGACAACATACAGAGACGGAGGAGTACAAGGAAACAACAAAACAATTTTCATCAGACTGATAGACAGTGTTCTTAGCATTCCTAGAGCCCAACTGTTCTCAAGATTTTTTTCTTTTGGTATCACAGAAAATAAGACTTTTAAGGATGGTTTTTGAGGAGGATAATACACGTAAAAGAGGAACACTTTCTTGGATTATAATGTTTCCAAAATTCTTTTTTTAATAAAACACATAGAGGCATCAAAGCATCTTCTCAAATCCCATATTTTGTGCTGTACTGTGAAATCAAACATCTCTCTAGAAGCCCTATTTTATTTACTGCCAATGCAATTTAGTATCCAAATGTAAAGCTAAACATCTTCTGTTCTTCCTGGAAACTAAACCAGCCAAACTGTTGAAAAGTTATTTTTAGTAGGGGAGGAGTTGCAGTGGACAGCTGGAGTCTCTCTCATACAGCTCTTTCCATGCTGCTATTTAGTCTTGTCACTGGGCCCAGAATGAAATAGCAGGTACTCATATTTTAATGAAATAGAGGCACATAAATTCCCATTATGAAGCTGTAATCAGCCCTTCTATGGGCAAACAAAAAGTCTGCCTAAATCTGTATTTGAATTTTGCCTATAAATATGTTGCTACCTTAACCTCACCCATGTCAATGGAGCCATTTGTCTTTTTGGAAAGCAGAGCTTTCAGTGGGTGATTTGATTTGTATGCAAGAGCCATGAAAAAATGCCTGTGCTTTTTAATGACTTGCATACTGAATGCAGGAAGCTCACTGGGCAATTTTTGACTGTGCTAAGGGGCAGTTATCACTGATACTGGGATTTTCATATCAGGGCCAGGCTACGCAGTACAGGTTTGTTTTACAATGTTGTCTCCTTTTGAGTTCACCATGATCTACAGTATGTGTATATCAGTTCACAGCCTCTCTATCATGCATTCCGAGCAGCTCGCATTGGCAGCAACACAAAGTACATACTTATTAGTGATATAAATCAAGCTTTTCAGCTCCTGAATAATGATTAATCTAAGCCCCATAACCAGGAATAGAAAAATCAAGAAAAAGGTCTGCTTTCAGGAAAATGGGAATGTTCCCATAGCAAATATTATCAAGGTATAGCTTAAAGAAGGTAACTCACCCCCCTCCTCCACTGTCATTTTGGAATGAAGAAAGATGACAGATCTGAATAAGATCCTTTTTGTGAGCTAATGTCATATTCTTATAAAATCTTAAGGAGCCAATGTACGGTATAGAGGGGGGAATTAATGTAGTCTGGGTACCTTGGGGCATTGAAAATTCTTCAGAAATTCTCTCAGTTAAACCAATACTGTTGCTCTCATACAGGCAAGCTTCTCAGTGACTTCAGGCACAAGGAGGCCAAATTCTCTCCTGCTAGAACTCTACTGATGCCAACAGATTTACATCAGCAGATCATTTTTCCTTTGATTTTTAGCAACAGGGGCTTGGCTCTCCACTAACACTTGTTTCTGTGCCCATGTAGTACTGTTGGCTTCACTAGAATTAGGTCTGATTTACACCACCATAAATATGAGGAGACTCAGACCACTAGCGATATAAATAAAGTCTTAACTCAGTGACAGTCGTGCTTCCGTGAGAACTGCAGAAGCAGGCCAAATGGTGCTAGCAGCTTTTTGACATTTGATGAGCAAGTTACCTTTATTTATAACGCAGCACAGCAAGATGAGTCACTGTGACTGACTTACAACAACTGCAAGGTCAGAAGTTTGATGCACTGAGGGAAAGGTGTCTTGGTAATGTATATCTGTGTATTGTGATGAATCAGGAATATACAAATGTTAAATAGGGTAAGTACAGAAGCTTGGCCTGCTTTTTTTTTATATCTGGAACCTGCTTTTTAGAAACTTCCTTGGAGGATATTGAGGAACACCTTTTATAGCAGAATGCTGAATTTGCCCTTTTTTGCCACCTTCTGTGACCTTTTCATGACTTTAAGGGGGAACCTACTTATGTGTGCTTTATAAAACTAGCAGCACAAAAATAATCCTGTCATCGAATCCACTGTATCCTTCTCTTTATAGATTCTTGAGAGGAGATAAGCTCAGCCAGGGGCACACTTTTATAATTATATAGTTATAATGATCATTTTGGCTTTACTAGATTTTTTTTTTCAAATAACTCTGCAATCTATTTATAACATGGATAAACAAGAGCACTTTTCCCCCTTAATAAATCAAGGGACAGTCTTACAGGTAGAGTGAAATCATCTAAATAAGCATCAGATAAAATAATAAAGCTACCAATTAAGTACAGTCTTGCAATAAATGGAATGTACTCAATATGTAACCTGTCACATGAAGGGAAAACCCCCTCCTCTTTTAGTTTACATAGAAATACACACATTTATGTAAATTCTTCACATGTGGTGACCCTTCATATGGACTATACACTAATACCTGCTCTGAGACAAACACTGAGAAAGAAAAGCCATTTCTGAAATACTTTGGTGCACACCAAGGCTGTGATTTTAAAAAAGATCTCCATTTTATACAGCTGGTTAGTTATATGATACGTATCAGCTCATTTGCAAAATTGGATTCTGTAAGCAAAAACAAATGAGGAAATATAGCAGCAAAGACAATGAAAAATGGAAACACCATTTCAAGGATGCCAAAGCAGGAGCTTTGGGTGAAGTATGAATACAGTCCCAAAGACAGGGCTTATGGGGTCTTGGTAACTGTTACCTAGCAACAGGAATATTAACAGGGATGCTGAAGTCCAGTTTAATACATTTATCCAGTTCTCTGAAGGACAAGTAAGTAACATAAAAATTCCTCATTTTATACAAGGTTAATAAGTCGGGTTTGTACCAATCTGCACAAGAAAATAGTTTCTAAACAAATGTTTCCTATCTATATTTTTTTATACAAGGCCTTTACCACTGGAACGGGAGACAGGTTTATTTATATCTGCTTTCCTTATTTAATTAGGCACTATTATTTAATTAAACAATAGATTTAAACATATGATTATGGAAAAAGTAAACTAGAGTACCTTTTGTTCTGATTTTCAACGATACCCAGACTGCTAACCTCACAAAAATCTATTACGGTATTTATAACTGAATATAATAAAAGTCAGCTCATGACACAGCTTTAATATAGTTGAATGTAATTATTTTTTGCTTAGCTGTGAAATTGCTTTTAAATAAACAACTGCTGTGTTTTTCAGTTTTATCATATTTCTTCTAATATTGTTAATCTAGACTAATGTGCTACTTTCTCCATTAGAGGGGTTTTTTTTATTAAACAGATGTCAGGGTATAGCTATAAAGATACAGATTATACAACAAGATAAAGACTTTAATATTTGTTGTACCAGAAGTTTATTTTAAGGCTCATAACCAACTATCAATAGAAATAACCAACAAACCCAAAGGCAAGGTAATACATACAAACTGATCCTTTTGAAAAGGAATGTAAGATTTTGCTTTAAGATAAAACAGAAAGCTTTTATTAAAACAACTTTACTACTGCTTAGGCTTACAAATCAGTTACACTATTTATGCACATTTTAAAATGACAAATAATTACCTTTTAAAGTGAAGGGAGCTAAATCTTGGAAAGCATGAATGAAGTGTTTCAAAAGATGAGTGCACAAAGTCACATTCTGTTACCATCTACACCAAGGAAAACTCAGAGTGATTCCACCAAAGCTATCATAATTCATATTAGCGTGACTGAACTCAAAGTGAATGTGTAGCTCCATGGGGCTAGTCCCACTGGGCACATCTACACATACATATTAATGTGAAGCAATAAACTCTGGAGTGCTGTGTGCATGCACCATTTGCATATGCGCACAGGAAGGAAGCACACTGAGCCAGGTCGGAGCACCTGCAGTTGGCAGGAGGTCCTGGGGGTCAGCCTGTCAACCTGGGGCTGTTCCACCTGCCTCAACATGCTGCAAAGGGACTGGCTGGGCCCAAGGGTGCTTTGGTGCAGGGCTAGCTAGCAGGCAGCAACCTCAATGAAGCAGTCTTGTACTCCAGCCAGCCAGGTCAGCGTCTACACATGAGCTACTGTGGAGTAAAAAACTCCGCAGCAGGATAGTACTTGTATTGACTTTGTATTTGAATTTGTTGGTTCTTTCTATTGATAACTGGTTATGAGCTTTAAAATAAACTTCTGGTACAACATATATTGTAGTCTTTATCTTTGTGTACTTGTATTTACAAGTACTATCCTGCTGCAGAGTAAATTAGTTTATTCCAGCCTAACGGGGTGCACTTGTGGATGTATGATATTTACTGTGCAGCAAATTAATCTGCTTCACAGTAAACATCTCATGTAGATGTGTCTAGTGACCACTAAATCAAGACCCATACGGTCTTCCCATGGTTCCTGTTGCAGGGGTCTTCTTGACTGTGCTCTCTATACAATTTGGGGGGGGGATAGAGGCAGAATACAGGTGGATAACATGTACTACATTCTTGTGCTGCTTAGTCTGAGGTTTCTAGTGAGCATCTGAACAAATATTGCAAGAATTTGGTCCATTGGTGATGCGTAGGGGGTGCACACGGGTGCACGTGCACCCCTGAGTATGGCAGTGCACCTCCTATGAAAAAGCACCTCCTACTGCGGGTGGTTGCCACTTGCTGGCCCACCCCCTTGCCAGCCCACCCCCCTGCTACTGACACCAATGGCCGCATCTGCAAGTGGTCAGCGATTGCTGCTGGCTGATGCAGCCAACGGCATCTGTGGGTGGTTGCCAGCCCCTGGTTGGCACTCACTGCCCCGCCCCACCACTGACAGTGCCAGCAGCGTCTGCAGGAGTTCCTGCTTACTGCCTCTGTGCTCCTGCCGCTACTGTCACGCTCCCGCTGCTGTGCTCCCACCACTGCCAACGAAGCCATGCTCCCCCCACCCCCCCCAGCTGCTGGGGGCACGTGTTGTTCATGATCCTACATTTTCTGGTCAACTGCAGATTCAAGATTTTGGGTGTATTTTGCAGCACTCTAATAGTTTTCCTGTCTCAAGGAATAAGATCCACCCTACTGGCCTAAAATAAACATAACTGAGGGTCATTGGTAATTCTTCCTTCTTAAAATGGATGAGAAATTAAATGGTCACACTTACAAATTTATAAAACAGTTTTAGAGAATGAAATAACTCCCCTTTCCCATTTAAAGTAACAAATAGCATTTCTTAGGGTATAGACAGACAAATAATTATGCCAAGTTAAAAGGAAATGACTTACCAACATATTATGGTGATCTTCTATCGCTGTTTCATGTATTTATGCTATCTCATGAGTTTCTGATGCTAAACTGCAGTAATCTAGCAGCAACCTTTTATGTTTCAGTTTCCACTTCTGGCAAGATAGAGTGGAGATGCAAAAATACTTTCTGTGAATCACTGATGGTAAATCCTCTTATCCTTATAACTCAATACAATTGTTTCATCTATCTAGATCCTAAGTAATTAGAGAGGCCCAATGGAAATTGCAGACACAGGCCTTATCCAAGGCAAACTTTGCAGATTTATAAGGAAACTCTTACTGTTTCTCACTGAGCACGCATTCTGTTTGCTTTTTGGAACCTCTCCCATCGTCCTGCATGATGAGCCTGACTGTCTCACTGTCCTGGCCTACCTGTACATCCTTTGTAGAAATTGATTCATATGTTTAGTTCAGTTGCCACTGCTGGATATTTACATGCATGTTTTTTCAGTTTTGCCTTCATTTCTCCCCGTCCTCCACCGAGCAATAACAGCAGCGGCAACTGAAGCAGAAAATTATCACTCACCACTGAGCGACACTCCATTATTTTTTTTTTACCAGTAAGATGTGGTAGGAAAAAGTCCTTTTCCTATCATTACTTTCAACTCTGACCAGCAGAGGAGGGATATGGGCTAAACTCCCTCTTCATTTCCTCCACTGTACTCTGCTACTCATAACTGTTCTTTTTCAGAGGCCATGTAAGTCTGAGAGCTACTAAACAAGGGCCATGGGCACAGGTAGAACAGCAATGGAGGCCTAGAAAGGAAAATGGAGATACTTGCTGGTTAACAGAAACACTTAGTGATGATGTGCCTTCTTGCATCCCTCATTTCTAGTTACAAATTCTTGTGCTGGAAAGCAAAGAGGCATGACATAATGCAACTTTAGTTCCTCCTTCACAAAGGCCTCTATGGGATACATCTTTCCTAATTTAAAGTGGAAGTTAGGGTCCACTATTAGCCCAGTTTTGGACAACATAATAATTTTGCTAAAAACTGAATCAAGGATTCTGGCAGACAGTTAATCATATTTTAAGTAGTAACCTGGCCACACATTCCTGCAATTAAAGGCACAATAAAACATGGAATAAGCCATACAGTTATTAAATAAAATATGCATAATAACTTCTTGGCTGGTTCCCATTGCACCTTAAATTAAATGGGTGGCCAGAACCAATCACCTAATTAGCACTCCCAATTTGCTCTGGTGAGTGTACCAGAGCTTTGAAGGACCTCGGTGCATTCCCATGGCTGGGAGTGCTGATCAGCTGATCTGTGCTTCCAGCTCTTGGAGTGCATCAGAGCCCTTCCCTCTGACGTGCTGAGGCTGGGAACAGCAGTCAGGTGATTGGTATTTCCAGCTGCTGACCATAGTCAGCTGACTGGTGCTTCCAGCCTCAGGTGTATCCCATTGCAAAGAGCTCTGTTGTTCTCCTATGGTATGGAGCACTAATCAGGTGACTGGCATTCTCAGATACAGAAGCACACCAGGCTCCCGGTTTGCTACTTGCTAATTCAAGAGGATCCTGGGATCATAATCTCTTTGCACTGGCAATAGGGTGCAGTTGGGATCCCGGATGCCTCCTGTGATGAACATGTGGCATAGCAGGAGGTACAATTGTTGGGATTGTGGATCACACCCTATTGTGTTTTTAATTGAACATCTGTCAGAAGCCCAAGTGTTGGAAACACCTCTCTGTACTGAAACACATTACCTATTTATACAGAATTTGCAACTCCTGCTGATGTTGATCATTGCTCCCAGTGTCAAACAACAAAGGTACTCCTTACCTTAAAATCCTTATGTTTGAACACCACTGGCATATCTCCACAAGTGGAAACGTGCGTTTCCCCAGGGACGAAGAGCACTGGCACAATATGTAGCTGCTGCTTGTACCTGGGACATGCCTGTGCACACATGCTCTGGTGTATGGCATGTTGCCACAGGTGGGGTAGGGGAGACTGGGGCCAGCACCTGGGCTGGCCCTAGCAGCCTTACCTGGGGCCCTAAGGGCCTCTGGGGGCTACAGCTGTGGTAATCCCTCAGCACAGAGCCTGGCCAGCAACTGAAGTATGGCTCCAGCCAGCCAGCCTCTGGTGGCACACACTGCTGCCGTGTGTGCCACCCTGTTTTTTTAAGGCATGGAGTTTGTTTGTTTTTTTTACACCAGCATCTCCCAGTGTTAACCACTCCCCACTACTGCAAATTAGCAGAACGGGTTATGTCTGCATGTGGAGTTTATGCAGTGTGTGACACCACAGATGGGTCTGCAACTTGGCATATGCACATGTCCACACTCATATGGATGCACCCCATATCAGGCAAATGTAACATTAACATAAAACAAAGTATAGAAAGAGCAGATGGAGCCCTGACGTAATATATTATGTGAAACAGAGAGTGTTGTAACTAAGAACTCCAGGAACTAGTTATGATCCGTTCCTTACCATGCCCTGATGTTTGAAAGATGATACTACTTTCCACTAGTATTATCTAGCTGGGATTCTTCTTTTCACAGAACCAATATTTTGGTGAACTACAGGTGTCATTCTGCTGGGATGGATTCTTCACAAGGGAACAAATTGACAAAGTGTTAGATGAAGAATGTTTTCTATTTGGCATATTTACAGATTCATATAAAACATTTTTTAAAATTAAATAATAATCTTTCACTTTCCCGTGTTGTTATCTATCTAATGCTTTATTACCTTCTGAAATCCTGAACTGAAAAACCTATGCAATTCTAACTCTTATATGCTGGTGAGAATAGTGCAGATCAGGATCCAAATGCCCTGAGGGAACAAACAATTCAACTCAGTTGGCCTGAATTTAGGAATTTACTCCAATCTCTGCACAGATTGCTACCAATTACACTAAAAGGGTTAAACAAGATGAAGAATTACACTGTGATGTACACAAATTTTTAGTAATACACTTTGCTTTTTCTGAAAACCAATGAGAGCGTAACAGAAGATTACAGACAATGGATTCTGGTTTTCACTCTGGAGGGTTGGTATTACAAGGTCATCTACGGCTCTCTTGTTGGGGCTAACTAAGGATTTATTTGACAGTGCTTTATAATTACATTTGTAGCATATGTTGCTGTTTTTTTTAAAGTTCCTTCATGTTTATAATACCGTTCTGATTCTGCTTAGTGCTATTTAGTGATTTGTCTGAGTGCCAGTTCAGACCCTGGTCACACCCTACATAAAACAAGACAAATTCTCTCATCTTTGGGAGAAGGGTTGTTACTGGTATGTGCCTGGCACATAAAGGAAGGAACACCTATAGATGGCCAAGTAAAGAGAACAGCTAGGAATAGTTGATATTTGCTTATCTATTTATTGCAACAGTTATACATGCACAAACATGCAAACTATGTAGATCTGATTGCATCTCCCTCCTCCTTGCAGCCATCATATATAAATTATCTCCTAGGATTGTAGTCTTTGCACAACAACCCATAAATGTGCTTGTAAAGCAATTACTTCAATGGGGCCTGGATTTGGAGTTGAGTCTCTGGGTACTACAATAATATGTCCTACATATTACTGCAATAATATATATTATTGTATTACTACAATAATATATATGAAACAATAATATATATTACTACAATAATACTAATAATATATATTACTACAATAATATATATTAAACATGATTAACATCGAGCCTTAATACTGGTTTGCAAAACAGGGGCAAGGACACTTGTCAGCTTCTTTACTCTCACTAAAAGTACCATGAATTCTTTTGAGTCCATGCAACAACAGGCAGTTGAACTCTATGCTATTATGCTACCACAGGTGCAAGTCAGTAAAGATTGCTGATTTAGCAACATTTTATGTCCACTGTGCATAGGGGTAAATAACTACACAAAAGGAGCAAATGGACGAGAAGTTCCCCCCCGACACACACACGCACGCACACACACATACACACACACTTTAGTTCTGCTTCTAAGTTCCCAGCTGAAGCATTCTCTGCAAACACTTCACAAGACTTTGAGGATGAACTGATCTGTGAAGGTGTGAGTTGGCAATTTGCATCTTTGTTTCCTTAGAATCTAGATATTCCAAAGCCAATGTTTAGGCTACTAAGTGCTCTTCTCTGTTACGTTTGTGGCCATAACTCCTGTCAAAACAAGACCATAGTAGGCTGAAACATTTTATTTTGCAGGCAGTGCTGACCAAAGTTGCTGACATCATTGCTGGCAGATCATTTTTCTCATGAAAGTCTTGCACAGTGCATTATCTTGTTCCCGGAGCTGAACGGCAACAGCTCTATTGCTGCCATGACAATTTTTCAAATTAATTAAATTAAAATAGAAAAAACAAGAAGATAGTGATTTCCAATAAACACAATTAATTTCATTTCCTTTGGTAGTAAAAGGCCTGAAAGTTACAACGCACTAAAATGTATACATTTGCAGCAATTCACCTTTAAGGAACATGACAGGAAACTTGGTGATTTTGAATACATGATGTATTTTATTTTTTATCATGTTGGAAGTGTGCCCGTTATTCAGGATCACAAAACTCATGAATTGATGGTTCGGAGAAGGCTCTTTTACTATCGCATCTCGTGTGTTGTCTCTATAAATATTTTTTTATTATTATTTCTGCAGTTTCTAGATTTAGTTTATGGTAATGGTTATTAATGCTGTATGTCTGCCTGTTAAGAGAATTCATAGCCCTATTAGAAGTTTGACCTGTTTGAAAGATTTGCTTGTGAATATTTGATTTCTTTCAGCAAGCCAATCTGGTGTTCAGGGAGAGGTATATTCTTCCTTTGATGCCCAGACATAACTCTGATTTAAAAGTTAGTGGGAGTTATGTTATAGCATCCAGCAAAACATACTCCTGACAGTTTAAATTAAAGTGTTAGTTGTGCTAGCTATTCCCCTCTGCATAGTCTAGCAAAAGTACATAGGAGGCCCTCCCGCTAGCCCTTTATTGTTACTTATTTTTGGTGAAGTCTTTGAGAACAGAAATTAGATATATAAATCTCATGTGTGTCCAGTTAAATTACTGCTCTCAGAAGCTTCCTAATTGTTTGTCTAGCCATTGGATAAGCCCTGCTTTCAACCTACTCAACAGTGCCAGATAAATGAAAACTATGATACCATAAACACTGAGCTTTGTGTGGATAGAGCTCCATTTTCTCTTGTTCTTCATTACAGGATGAGAACACACACACACACATATATGTGCACATGTCTGTGCACGCACGCATGCACGCGCACACACACATACACACTTAATTCCTAACTTTCAGGAGCTTCTGGCAATAGTAAAAAGCTAGAAAAAAGTATTTTTATACTTTACTTATGTCTGGGAAGTATTTAAGAGACAATACTGATGGAAGTGAATGACACAAAATGACAGTATCTGTTCCAGAAACATTGTGGCAAAGACTTTAGCTTTCAAAGCAGGCAAAACTGTCATGAAATCTATGTTGTGCTACAGTTTATTTCTATAGTGCCAAATAAGTCATGGATATTTAGTCATTTTATTAGACAGATTTGGTGAAGTAGTTTGACAGTCAGTATCCAGCTGCATTGTGTATGGCTTACGGAACAAACGTAATGGAGACTCATTTATCCATTAAGGTAAACTTACTCATAAAAGCACAATATGTCTTTTTGAAAGTGAAGGAGGAAAAGGAAGGAGATAAAGTTTAGCTTGTCTTTTCCCTTGAAGCAAGTGACTTTCACAACAAACACCTGTAGTTTGCCTTTGATTAGCAATAGCATTTCAGGAGGGTTTTCACCCACTAAGTTCCAGTAGTGGGGAGAAAAATGTTCTTTAGTGTTTCTCACAGATTCTTGTAAATGGAAAGGTGGATGGATTTCCATTTACCTAGAGAGACAGACCCCCAAAGGACCAGAGACAGGAGACAGTTGCCTCCTCCCTCCCCTCTCCCAAGATAAATTCCAAGTGACACAGTAGTGAAACTCTCATTGACATCTGTGGAGCTAAGATTTCCCTTTTTATCTCTCATAGATTTAACAAGAGCTTCTGGCATGAAGCTGCTCAACCAGTGCCATCTCTGCAGAAAAAAAAATGGAGGCTTTTTGCCACACAAACACCCACATTTCCAGATAGTGTAGAGCAAACTGTAGAACTCATAAAAAGGACCAAACATTTTAGGCAGGACTAACAGGCCTAATCAAGCTCCTGTTGAAGTTAAAACAACTGACTTCACTGGGAGTAAGAGCAAATTTGATCTATCAATGCAGCATTCAGAGAATTACATTTCATCCCCTTAAAGGCTCCCTTAAAAGGCATAATATGGCGCATCATTCTTCATTTTCAGGCTACAAAATAAAGAAGCCAGAATGGCCTAGGAGAGGATTAAACTGATCATTGCAAATTGATTCATGCAGATTCCCTGGTGAGAGGATGTGCTACTTCCTCAGGAGTGAGAAATATGATGAGGTTGCAAGGCTTCCCTCAGGAGACTGCCAGGCTAACAAGAGCAGACTAGTATTAATGTAGCTGAGAAAAGACCTTTTCCTATTTAGAGCTTTTGGCAACAAAGTAGGGTGGGAGTTCCTTTTCTTAAGAAATTATGGAATTACATGCATAGTTCATACCTTCATGTAGTGTAGGGAAAGTAGGAAAGAAAATGAAAACAAAGAACAAGAGAAGTATGAAATTACTAAATCCTTATTACAAGAAAAGGGAGTGCTACATGCAGCCTCCAAAATACCTAGATAGGAAGAGCTGGGCAGGAACCTCTTTTTCTGTCCCACAGACCTTCTCAAATTTCCAAAACTTTCCTGTTCTGCATAAGGAGGAAACCAAGATCTTTCAAGCCGAGTAAGATCTACCTGCAAGTAGCTAATTATGTGCTAGTTAGGATGTTCACCAGACACAAGGGAAACCTAGATTCCAGTCCCTGCTCTGTTTTCCACATCCCAAATGAATGAATTAACCGCTGGCCTATTTACTATGGGAGGGACGTATTCTCTCTCTCTCCTTCTTCCCCTTTTTCCTTTCCTCAGCTTCACCAAAGAAAAAATTTTGATTTGCACAGATTGGCATTTTCTGATATTTTTACTGCATGTACTCTTTTGTTAAAAAAAAAAAATCCCAACCAGCTCTATTGAAGAAGGCAACGTAGATGCTTCTCCATAATTTACAGAGTTAATTTAAAGTCTTCCTACATGAAGTTCATGCCCACACACACATATGCAGATTGCATTCTGATATACAGAGCTCTGTGACTCTCAAGGTAAAGCATGGTAGGAAAGGTCTCAGTAGTAACATAATGAAGGGGTGGGAGAGTGAAAAGGGAGAGAGGGAGGAAGGGTGACCTGGGCCCCATCCCCATCCCCAGGCACTGGTCTTGGGGGTAGAGGACTGCAAAAAAAATAGGAGCCATTCAGCATCCACTGAAAAGCCACTGATGCTGCCTCATGTGCTGCTGTCACCCAGGGTGTTTAAAGTATCTAGTTATTCCTCTAGGTGCCAGTGTCAAATGAAAGAGTCTAAGAGAGCTTGTCTGAACAGTCAGATTGTGGGAATAACAAGGTGAATGAGCTACCATGATCAAAATTTGAGTATCAGAGGACTGGGGTTTATAATTGAGGAAAGCAAATGTGCTTGATTATAGAAGATTGCTTGTGGATTTTTCATGTAATGTTTATACAATAGGAATCTGGACATTTTAAAGCCCTCCTACATTCAGGATATGAAGTTCATAACCACACACCCACACTTTCTGGCAGTGCTTTGTGGCATTCAAGGTAAAACAGAAATAAACTGAGTGCATTTATACATGTGGAATTTAATTTCACCTTTGGAATTTAATGTGCAGTAGACTATTTTAATGTGCATTAAAGCATTGTGTAAAAAACTGTGACGTTACACTAATGGGCAGTAAAATAGTCTACTGCACATTAAACATCACTGAAAAAACATGCAAATGTGCACTGCGCATTAGCGCAGCCTAATGTGCATTAATTTAGTGCCTCACATTGGAGGTACTAAATTTAATAGACATTAGAAAAGGAGCATTAATGCACATGTAGATGTACCCACTATTACTCAAAAAAGAGCTAAATAATCAAGAATAATTATCTGAATTCAGGGACAGGGCCTGAACTGAGGAGTTATTTACACCAGGGGTTGTGTTTTTTTTGGTAGATACAAAGTTTCTGCAGATTCAGCCTACAAAACAATGTGCCATGAAACCCTTTTAACTCTTTTTGAATCTGACATTCATCAGAGGTTCGTGAAGTATGAAACCATAATACATTATTCATTGTGTAAAGAGGTGAGAGGAAAGGACAACCTTTTAAAGTAGAGAAGAGCTAATGTTAGAATCTTAAGTTCAACCCCTCAACGTGCCAATGTTAGGATGGAAAATGATTTTGGATCTAAAGCTCTAGATTTAAACTCATTCCTATTGTTTAAGTTTTACGCTGTGGGCAAAAGAACCCAAATTTTTATTTTTGAATGTGGATGAACTCTTGAATGACTGGCTGGACAGGTAAGAAATGGAACCAAAGTGGTTCAAATATAATTTAGAAATTTGTGCAGGACCCGGACTAGATGATCCTTAAAGTTCCTTCAAACCCCATGCTCCTATGTTGGGTGGACAAACTGGCCAAGTCTGCACAAGACGCTGATTGCACAGTCATTACTGTGCAGTCATTTAGTGCTTGTATAAACAAGTATGAAAAGACTGTATAGTAACTGTAGTGTTGCCAAAAGACTACTGTGCAGCAGTGGAGCATCACACTTTCTGCCATGCAACACTACTGTGTAGCAATCAGGGGCTACTGCGCAGTCAGTGTCTTGTGTAGATGTGGCCACTGATAATGGAATCAGGTCTCTTTGATTCAAGCTAGTTTGTCTTGCAAAAAAAGTACAAAGTCCATTGTCCCTAAATATAGCAAGAATCAAAAAACTTGGAGTTGTGAACAAATAAACTCTGTCAGTCAGTGCTCAACACAAAAGCACTTAGCTTTTCAACAGGGCCACGCTCTTAGCCTTTTTATGCCTGATGTTTCCTTGCTGTCCCATCTCTCAGATTCTCTGGCCTTTATGCTCCGTCTCTCATGGACCCCCAAACCTTCACAAACAGCAACAAATGAAAGCTTTTCTTCACCTTTGTTTTGGGCAGTGACGTGTCTGTGGTCTGACTGGAAGCCACTGCTGTTTCACCTACCTAGTAAAGAAACGTAATGGCTTCTTACAACAGTTATAAATGAATGTTAGTAGTTGTCTCCACCCCAAACTGTTAGTTTAAAAAAGGCTGAAGGCAATCTATAATAATGCCTCCCAACTCACCTTTTTACCCATTAGTCTCCTGATGCAGTTTAACATGGGCTGTATAGAAATGAAACTTTCAGCCACTTTAAAAGGAGGGGAGTTGCTGTTTGGGAGAACATAACACACCATCTATTATTGTATAACCTGTTACATCCACAGGCTCTTATACTAATACCAGTGAGCTAAATTGCTGCCACTTTAACCTTCAATGAAACAAAGTTGTAGGATTATGCTGACTTGTACCATTATAGGAGGATGCAGACATTACAAATACATTGTAACAGCTTAGACAGACAAGGTTCCTTGGGTGAATTTGATAAAAGATATCAAATTCACCTAAGGAACCTTGTCTGCCTATGTCCTTAGACCAACACGGCTACAACCCAAACCCTTGTAACAGCTTATACTTTTATCATTTAATATCAATATAATTGTGACATTTATCTATGCAACTGTAACCCATCACACAGATAAAAGAAATAATTTAACTTTTTATAACTGATATAATCTTATGTAGTTACAATGTTTTTCTCTGCTGGTGGTATAAGAGTATCCCAACCCAAACTGATTTCACTCCCAGTCAAATCTCTTTGTAGTCTTTTACTCCTTGCCTGATTACCTTTTTGGCAACTAAGAGAAGCCATTTATGCTGTGCCTTTAAGCAATGGCTATGGTTTTTGTGGAATTTATTGTTTGGGATAGGTTACATCCATTCTGCTCCAGTGGGTGAATGATGACTGTCACTATGTTTCCAGCCATTTTCACAGCTGTCTCTCTAGGTTGGCAATCATGCTGAAAGCCTTTCCTCTGGCACCTTCTCCAGTGAGTTTTATAGCTCTTTTTGGGTTCAGTTCTGGGGCCAAACTGTATCTTGCACACTATTTAATTTATTCTGGTCAGTACTTTAGCAGGTTCCTCCCAATGTTTATTTAACTTAGGGCCTCTATCTTTTTTTCTCTTATGACTGTGGAACTAGGCCAAGTAAAGTTTTTGCCTATGATTTTACAAGAGATTTCCACCACCACCGCCATTTTGTCAGAAGCTATCCTAAAATTTATACTAGCATAAGTGTGATTTTTTTAAAACTTTGGATTGCAAGGTTCCTATGTTGTCCAAATGGTCTTACTCAAGGAACTCCACATAAGAGGCTTGCTAGGGTTCCAAGCTCAAGCCCGAACATAGGGCATGTCAAGGTATAGTTCTCACTGTTGTCATCAAGGGAATAGGATAGGCCTTTGATACTATTCTGCAAAGGTATCCAACTGAATCCTGAAAGTGTGATTAAATCTTTTCACCATCCTATCAGATTGTATGTTTGCTGGAAGGTGTGGGTCTTGTGGAATCCTACTTTGCATTCAGAGTGGACTGATATTTTTCCCTTGATCTGTGTGGGCTTATCTAGGTCTCCATACATAGAAGCTATGCTACTGTCACAGCTTTAAAAGGTTCCTTACTGGGCTAGCATGAAGAAGTAGCAGTTTGCTCAGTCTTTGGTAGACCCCTTTTTTGTAGTTTAAATATTGTATTTCCTGCACCAATTTTCTACACCCCGCTTCTACTTTACTCAATAGAAATACTCTCTTAGCTTGGCTAAAGTTTTTGTAGCTTCCAAATGGCCACCAGTTTTAAAATCATCACATGATCCTCAATGCTTCCTTTTTCAGTGCATCAGGTACAATCAGTTGGTAGTAGTTGTGAAAATAAATTAATTAATATTTGTAAAGAAGGCAGTTACTATAGTGATGAGTGAAAGGCTCAGGAGAAAATTAAGAACTCTCTATTCATAGAAGGGTTTGAATAGTGTGCAGTACAAATAAGGGATGGGGCTATACAGTGAAGAATGAGAAGAAAACAAAACATTGTCTCTCCCTTTTTGCATTTAGTAGTTACCAACTACCCTTCATTTTGCTATCAGTTATGTCACACAAGAATTACTTTGAAAGGTTTCTTCTGGAAAATGCATTACTAAAGACGTATCATAAGGCCAAAAGGAAGTCAGATGCAGAAACAAATCTACATCCATTTCAGAGAATTGAAGCTCAAATAAAAAAACCCAACACTAAATGAAATAGTTTATTGAAAAAAAAACTTGTATTTTTTGTAAGAAGACTGATGGAAAATGGCTATTTCTTTTGCTCTCACATAGGGCTGAAAATTTAACATTTCCCTGCTAAGCTCTTGCCTTGAAGTATCATGCTGTGGCTAATACCCTTCAAATCTGGATGAATGAATAACATTAGATTCCTGAGCTAGGCAAACACAGCAACATTTTCCATGCATATTCATTTGAGTCTTTAAATTGAAGCTGCTTTGCATTTCTTTTGTTTTCACATCTATGAATAGTTTCACAAATAATCTATGGGCAGAACTGTTTGCCAAAGGAGCATATTTTAAACAAGGATAAAAGATTATTAATGGAAATCAAATTTTAAATTAACAATTGCAATCTAATGTAAAACACTATTCAGTATAGGTAAGGAAACATGCCATGCATCAAATCAAACCATCTTGAATTTCAAATATTGAAAATTCACATTGCTGTGCTAGCAAAGACTGAGAAATGTTCACTGTAAATAGTTCTGAATAAGAAAGAGATTTGAGAAAAATCTAGAATTTGTTCATTGACTATTTGCAAATAGAAAATAGACAGCCGAATACATTATTTCCAATGAAAGTATTCTCCCAGTTCAATACTTAAATAAATCGTTATTAAGCAATACAACATGGTTTTTCCTTTTCCATAACCTCCCTCCTTGCTCATGGAAAATCAACGGGCAAGATATTGTGCTCTGATGACCCTTCTGTGCCAATCCCCTGCTTATGCACGCAGAGTGCCACCAATAAGCCCCTGGGCTGCTTCTTCAGGCACTGGCCAGAGAGCTAGTATACAGGTAATAAAATTACCCATGAGTATCCCTATTTCACCCACTAACCTAGATCATGCTCATCATTTCTAAGGGTGCTGTCCCAGTGATATTTTTGCTCCAGTTAATCACCACTTCCAGCACTGTACCATATGAAGTGACATTACTTATGCTAACACAGATGGTAATTAGCGAGTTGAGGGTTTGATTATGCCTCTAGAGGTAAGTAGTGTATGTGTTTGCAAAACACCCTCTCTATCCAAAGGTTGACAACTCTGGGTTTGTTGGTATCTAAATGCTTAAGGGACTACTTGCAAAAATCTTGGTTTTCCTATTACTTCTTTTCATTTTTTTCTCTCCTCATACTTCAGCAAAAGGGAGCTTAGATAACTGCAGAAAAAGCCTTTGAGAGTGCTGTACTTTAAAAGTCTAGTCTCTATTTACTTTCTGTTTGGAACTACAACAGAGACTCTTTTCATAAAATATATATGCTATAGATTTTACACTGTGCAGCCTGATGAAACAGCATTATGCCCTGAGACAAGTAATTCCTGGTACCCACAACAGTACTCTGCAACTTTCTCAGTACAAATTGCATTGAAATGTTTGGTTCAGAATGATGTTATTGAACATGGAACAGCATAATCTGGGAATTATTTCATCTCTCACTCACACAGGCAAACCCATTTATCAGCTGCTTATCATTTATCAGCTGTATTATCATTTCCTATAAGACAATATGTTTCAACATGAATATCTTCAGTAGCTCTAACCACAGTGTACAAAACAATAAACATTGGAGCTATCATAGAAAAGCATCTTTCCTAGCTTTGCCAGCAGAGCTTTTCTTTTGAGGAAACATCTGTAGACAGGATGCCACTCCTTTTCCTTCCCAATGACCAGGAAGCCAGCATTTGTCAGAGGAAAATGTACCTCCCAAACATTTGTGATTGCTCTTACCGCTGGTACACATGGGTTAAGCTTAGCCTATCTGAAGACTACTGGCAAATAAAATGTTCAGACATATCTTCTGCTCCTGTGGATTCTGGGTTATTTCCTCCTCTGTGCAAGTGTTATTTCAGCTAAATGGAAAAAAGTCTCACTTCCGAATTTGTTTACATCATTGACTTCCATGTAATACCAGATCTGGCAATGCTAACCCTGGTCTTGCTCTTTCATTGTCGTCACATCAGGATTCAGGAGTCTAATAGTTTCTGTTTGCAAACCTGCGTATAGGAATGCAACCCAAAACAAAAAAGGGACCTTAACACTAAGCAATATTGACTTTTGAATTAAATTTTGAATAAATAGCAAGGTAAAAGTGTTTATCTGTGAATGTCTGTAATCCAAACAAATATTAACCGTTGATGTTAATATACTGCGAGAAATTGCTTTTTCTATCATTTCTTTTACTGAAAACAAATTACCTTTCCCTCCTTTCACCCATATTTGCTTTCCACAGGTGTATCTGGGTAAATAATCAAAAGTGCATGTGTGAGGTTATACCTTTTTTAAGTGGCTTCTTGAACAGTTATTTCCAGGGATACTGGTTTTCTCTGATGACCCCCGCCTCCCCCCCCAGTTTTCTGATTAAAAACAGTAACCCAAAATCCACATCCACAAACCTGGAGAGGGTCCAGAGAAGGGCTACTCGTATGGTTAAGGGCTTGCAGGCCAAGCCCTACGAGGAGAGACTAGAGAACCTGGACCTTTTCAGCCTCTGCAAGAGAAGGTTGAGAGGCGACCTTGTGGCTGCCTATAAGTTCATCACGGGGGCACAGAAGGGAATTGGTGAGGTTTTATTCACCAAGGCGCCCCCGGGGGTTACAAGAAATAATGGCCACAAGCTAGCAGAGAGCAGATTTAGACTAGACATTAGGAAGAACTTCTTCACAGTTCGAGTGGCCAAGGTCTGGAACGGGCTCCCAAGGGAGGTGGTGCTCTCCCCTACCCTGGGGGTCTTCAAGAGGAGGTTAGATAAGCATCTAGCTGGGGTCATCTAGACCCAGCACTCTTTCCTGCCTATGCAGGGGGTCGGACTCAATGATCTGTTGAGGTCCCTTCTGACCCTAACATCTATGAATCTATGAATCTATGAAAATGATTCATAGATTCATATACTATAGAGATAGTATATATCTCTATATACTAGTGATATTTCATTTTGATCATGAGAAATGTGGATTTGGGGTTACTTTTTTAAATCCAAAAATTGGGGATTTTTTTTGTCAGAGAAAACTAGGATCCATGGTTTTTACTCCATTCAAAAGGCTGAGACCCAAACGGGGATATATAAAATTGGGTAACAAATTCTACCTTTGGTACTGTGATCGCCCGCCCAGTTTGGCAAGAAACCTATTTGCCAAGCTTTCAGCAAATGAATAGTCCCACTGAAGCCAATGCATGTATTCATATATAGAATGATACGTGTGCTTATATAGCTTGCTGAATCAGATCCTTAAATAAGTGGACAATTTTCAGATGTATTAAACACTCTACAACACTACAATGCTTCAGTTAGAACTAACCTTTTAGCATATGATGAGTTTTTTCACATAAAGTGTATTTGACTGCATCAAAATTATTTGAAGTTCAGTTTTAATTTAACCTTGCAGAATATGATAGTATCCAAATGACAGGCAGAGAGCCATGCGCATGGTATCTGTACATAATAATAAAACATTCACTGTAACTTGATGGAAGAATTTAGAAAAGATATATTGTGTGCTAATGTAAAAAAGATTTCACTAACTAGTAAACTTGGAGACCAGCCCAGAATAGGAGTGGGGACTGTAGACTTATGTTCTTCAAACTTAAGAAGCATCTTGAGAGTGATGGGAAAAGGGTGTCAAACTGAAGACTGAAGAGAAAAGAAGTGGGCATACTAATGTAGTAGTTACATAATGCATAAGGAAGCATGGTGTTGCCTTTAGAAACAATGGACCACCTTTTTTGGAAGTTTGGTACTCCTCAGCACAAGATGGGATTCAGGGAAAGAGGTGCAAGTAGGGGTCAAGGACCCAGAGGTAGGATGAAATATGGAATCTGCAGAGAGGGTCAGAAGGAGGAATGTCATGATTCCTTCTGGACAGAGCTCTGGAAGAAATTGATGTCTATGGGGGAAGATGGAGACAGGTGGAATGGTGTATGTATTGGTGAAGAGATTGATAGAGCTTGTTCAGACACAGGAGCTAGCAGAAGGAGTACAGCCAGACCTGAATCGGTCAGCTCAGTCTTCAGTGCCTCCTGACCCACAATAGGGATGCCCCACTCCCCAAGCACCCAGGGGGCTGGTAGGATGAGTCTGCTTTGACTACTGGGGGTGCCCAACCATTCAGGTTTTAGTGGGAGAAAAAGGGAATGTGAAAAAACCCCAAATGCTGATTGATACTGGAGCCTCAATCAGTATTTTGCAATAGCAATGGGTTCCAGGTAGGGTGTTGATGGACCCCAATCATTTGCAACTGAAATCCTATATTGGAGAATTAGAGGACTCACTGGTTACCCAATCTATTGGGATTCAAATGGGAGAGTATGAACTGTTGAAGTTCACTCTCCAATCTCTTACACTTATTTCTTAATTCAACTCTCTTTTCCACTGTTGCCTTCTGTATAAATGCTATGGTACTTGGCTTCACCTCTTTACAAAGCATGATAGAAAGTAGCCTTGTTTTCTGCTGGTTTGTCTTTTGTTCTGTAACTCCCAAATGTATATACATATCAAAATGGAACAATCAAGCTTAATGATACCAACATACACAATTTTCATATTGGGGCACAAGGTATGACCCTGCTTCCAAAAAAAAAAGACAGACAGAAAGATCTAGGATCATAGGAAAGTAGGACTGGAAGGGATCTCATGAGGTCATCTAGTCCAGCCCCCTGCTCAAGGCAGGATCATCCCTGTCTAAAGCATCCCAGCCAAGTGTCTATCTAACTGGTAAAACATCCAAGGATGGAGATCCACAGTTTTTCTAGGTAGCCTGCTTCAATGCTTGACCACCCTCAAAGTCAGAATGTTCCTTCTAAACTCCAACCTAAATTTCCCCTGCTAAAGTGAGAGGTCACTACACCTAGTCCTATCCCCTAAGGCACAGAGAAAAGCCATGATCACCTTGTTCTTTCCTACATACTTCATAATAGATGCCTTGAGGGCTTGCTGTATGATCTTTCCTGGTATTAAGGTCAAGTTGACTGGTCTGTAGTTCCCTGGATCTTTCTTCTCTTTCATAAAGGTGGGCGCTATATTTGCCCTCTTCCAGTCATCTGGGACCTCACCTGACCTTCACGAGTTCTCAAAGACCTTGTAAAATGCATTATGTCTTGAATACACACAAATGTGTTGTTTGTCCTCTGAATTCAAAGATGACCATGAACGGTCTATGGCACATAGAGCAAAAGATGCCGTTTTGGGTTGCTTGATCAGCAGCTGACATTCTTGGCCAAGACTGATAGGTGATTATTCACCAGGCATATTGGCTGATATCCAATTGATAACTGATTTGCAGGAATGCAGCCAGGCAGTGTGGTGAGTAGCTACATACAGGTAGGTCTGTGGAGGGGAAGTAAGTCTGTGGAGGCTGCTGTTGTGAGATATACGCTGTTTGTGTTTCTGCTCTGCCTCAGCAGTTCTTCTCTGCTCATAGATTGTAGCTCCAGTTTGGATGAGGCTTCACCAGGTGAAATGATCATGAGCGAGATCTTCCCAAGACTTCGGGTCAACATTGAAATGTTTCAAGGATGACTTAAGGGAGTCCTTGAAGAATTTCTTCTGGCCTCCCTAAGCATGCTTTCCCTCCTTTATCTCATCATAAAAGATCTTCTTTGGTTGTCGCTCATCCTGGTGACATGGCCTGCCCACCAATTTGTGTGTCCCAAGATTTGTGTATCCTGGGACACTCAAATAAATAGGTATCCAAAAGCAACAAGAACATCTACTAATACTTCAATGTCGGCTATTAACTATTCTGCAGTATCTTTTGTCAGGTACTCACTGGCATTACACTCACACATGCGCGCATACACACACACACTTTAAAGCAACAGTGTGCAACAGCCTGGGCTTTTTGCCAAAAAATGGTGTTCGTGTCAGAACACATATCAGAAAAGACAGACCTTTTTCCTCAGATTACACCCTTTAATTTGCATGAGCACACCAACTTTTCCAAAGTGCTGGATTCTGGATGCCCAGAGGGCAAATGGGATAGCAACCTTTTCCATCCTTCACAGAGATATGACTGGTTCTTCCTATTTTGTATACTAAAACCTTGGCTGTTCTGAGGGGAGTATAGTGTGATTTGTATACTATTATTTTCTTTTATGATGAATTTAGGAGCAGAGGCCATGACTGGGAAAGCAACATATATATGTCTCATATTTATTTATAAAGGGAATGGAACCGAAGAAGACATTTATTTTTTAATTGCTCATGATGCAGCTATGTAGCAATTCAATAAAGCATCAATTTACTATGTTTCCAAAGTATATGTATTTTATGGTTTCAATTGGAGATTGAATAGTGACTACATACAGAATGATGGTGTTCAAATAAGCAAATTAGACAAATGAATGATCTTTCCTAGACAGTAACTTTTATTTAATATATTTCAGAAATTTATGCACAAATTCAGGCCTGGACTTATGAGGTGCAACTCTATTTCTAAAATGTACTTGCACCCACTGGCACCAGATCTGAACTTAGCTAATCGTGAGAAGATGGATGCAAACAGGCTTGCAAATGCCAAAATGAGATCTTGGATGCTGAGCTCCTTTCCCCATCTTGCTGCAAATAACAGCTTTTCTTATCATTTTCAACAGAAAGTGTTTGGAATGCTCATTTTTGACTTCCTGAGATAAGTGTGCTTGACTCTATGCAAGTGTCTACAGTTACCAAAAGCAGGGAAACATAATGATATGCCTCCACATGAATATTCAAGCTCTTTCAGGAGGACACCACTAAGATCATTATAATTGCTAATTATAAATGTGGTAGCCAAAACTCCAGCTTCCTTCCATTATTCTTACATCCTGCAGATGTCCTGACGTAGCCAGCTAATCATTAGATTCTTTTGGGAATCATCTGATTGCTTGGTAAATAAATACAAAAAATAAAAAAGTTACATACGTTTGTAGTATTTGTTTCCCAAATACATTTTATGGTGATGTCTGCATATATTAAACACATTAAAAACAGAAGCCCAAAGACATATTTTGGTTTCTGGGACATTGCATATCCCTTAAGTCACAGTAGACACTTCATTGTGCCTTCAATCATAACACCACCTGCTGGCCCACTGGCAGAGCAAGCGCTTCAATATCTGCCATTGGTTTATGTGTTCTGCTATTTTTGTTTGCCCCTGAAAACATTGTTCCCACTAGACTGTCCTTGTAAGAACTGTTAATATCCCTGGATATGTTTGTTGCCTGATGCTATGCTGTTCTTTCTGCTACAGCCCTTGTAAGGTGAGGTTTTGGACAATGATAACAATGAATGATGGGTCAAGACTATTCTGATCATTCTGAGAATATTATACTACCTGGCAGTGATGGATATTTGAATGTCATCTTATTTTTTCAGCTGTTCTAACTGTCCTTTAGCTAATCAGACAGCAAGTAATCTGTCACCCTGTAACCTGTGATGAAAAAGGAGGTAAAGAGTGAAAAGGGGTTGCAATATAAAACCACAGTTGAGACGGCCTAGAAACACTCAAATAATGCATTTTACCTACAACTGCAAGAGACAATATTTGTAAAGCAGTTATGCTGAACGATGTAAAGTATTTATGGTATGGATTCATGATATTGCATAATTAGACAATTTGAAAACTCATATCCTTTGAAAAGGCTGCTAATGGAGAAAGGGAAGAGAGATAATTACAGGAGTTGGCAGAGATAAAGCACCAGATCACAATAGCAAATTTGGCCACAGAATTGATTAGCAGCATGAGGGAGTCTTTTGTAACAGAACAAATTCTATTATTCTGCCTCCTCTATTTCCAGTAAGCCAAAGAGCTCTAATCTACAGTTGCTAGAGGATGTTTGGATAGCATTCTCTCTCTCTCTCTCTCTCTCTCTCTAACCTCTCTCTTGATATTTTAGTAAATACAGTTACCATATTAGTTACTAGCAAAAGTTATTAGTTATTAAACACTGTGTAGGTTGCTGAATTATTCTATCTGAAGAAACACCCCTCTTCATTCACACATATGTGCTATTTTATTGTTAAGGATTTGACAGATACAATCATATTTAGTTTGCTTGGTGATTTTCAGTCCTAAAATTGCTGCTAGGTCACCTTCCTAGAGCACTGGAAATCACTGTGCAAAGGCCAGCCCTATGGGTATGAAGCAGGCTTTTCAAAAGTGATAGTCAAAGACCTGGGAGAAGAGGAAGCTTGAGAAAGGAAGAGCAACGTGAAAAGTGACATGGTAGAGGTGAGTGGTAAAAAGGATAGGAAGAGGGAAGGGGAAAAAGGGAAGAAAGAGAATTGGGAGAGGAGAAAAAAGAGGCAGTAGGTCTAGTGAACCCTGAAGAAACCTCACAAGAATGCTGTAGAAATATGAATATTCATGTCCTTTTTCATTATTATTATTTTTTAATCTGTGACTAGAACTGATAGAAATATAAAATGCAATAATAAAAACTTGACCCTGGAATTTGTGCTATTCAAATGACTCACAGATGGTAACAGATTTCATAGATTTCATAGACATTAGGGCTGGAAGGGACCTCGGAAGATCGAGTCCAGCCCCCTGCCTCAGGGGCAGGAAGTCAGCAGGGGTCATAGGATCTCAGCAAAAAAAAATCCAAGTTTCTCTTGAAGGTGTTCAAAGTAGGTGCTTGAACCAGCTCCGGTGGCAGGCCATTCCAGACCTTGAGGGCTCGGACAGTAAAGAAGTTCTTCCTTATGTCCAGCTTGAAACGGTCTTGCAGGAGTTTATAACCGTGCGACCTTGTCATCCCTTGGGGCACTCTGGTGAACAAACGTTCCCCCAGATCCTGGTGAACACCCCTTATAAACTTATAGGTGGCCATCAGATCTCATGATGTAATCCTTGAGCTTTAACATATCTTAAATTAAGATGACCTTTATATAGGTTTATTTTTTAAAGCATCTTAAAAATTTTTTTTTGAATATGACATCAAAAAATCTGATTTAAATAAAAAAAATAAAAATTTTTATTTAAAAAAAATTGCTGATTTTTATCCACCCTGTCTACTATATGTGCATTTACTGGTCTAGAAAAACTGGTGGACTGTATTGGAGGAGGCCCAATATTATTTATCTTCATTCCTGCCTGTGAGGAAATGCAACATTGTGGAGAGAGGGAACTGAAGCTCAGATAGAGTTAGTGTCCCTGCTCCCCACTGTCTTTCACTTTCTGTCATCATTTCTATCAACACAAAATTCTCCCTGTATGATTTGGCAGCATATTATACCTGCTTTGCTCAACACAAGTGCAGAACAAGAGAAAAGTGTAACCTCTATGTCTCATCCAAGTTTATGCAGGAAGGCTGTTGCAGAGCCTGTATCAGAACCCCAAATGCCCAAGTCCCCTTTAAGGTTAGGGACAGAAGTTACACATGAACTGGTTTAAATGATCAGAAACTGGTTTAAACCTGTAACAGAACAGGAGTTCAGTGCACATAAACCAGTTTCAAAATGGCTGAAACTGGTTTTAAATAAACCTGGTTAAATGTGGTGTCAGACTTAACTGATCTGGGTCAAACTGGTTTATGAAACTTCTGTCCCCTTCCTGGTTCAAGTTAAATCACAGTCCCCCAGCACCCCAGCATGCTTTTCAGCCCCAGGCTGGGTTGTGCTGTGCTTTGGCTCCAGAGAACAGGGCTGGAGCAGCGAGGGCTGGCTGACAAGTGGGGGCACAACCCGGCTGGGGATGCAGCCTAGTCGCCTGTGGGGGGAGCAGTTCCCCCACCTTGTAAAACCCCAGCTGGGGCCTGGGGCCAGGGAGGGTGTTAAACCCCTTTACCAGCTCAAACTTACTGCTGGCTGCAACTGTGGACTACAAATCCCAGAGGTATCTGGAAGCAGGAAAAGGAAGTGATGAACAATCCTACAGAGTCCTGGTGCTGTGATTTTTGGACTGCAAATCCCAGAGACCTTGGGGGCAGCAGAAACAGGAAGTAAACATGCAGCCAGAGAGCCTTGCTCAAGCCTCTCCTCCTCCCCCCCAGCTTCTGGCCTGCATAAATGCAGGCATGTGGTTGCATTTCCTGAATCAAAGGTAAATGTCTGTTCACTTCTCTTTCAGTTTAATCTGTGCAGTTTATACTAACCTGGAAAGACTGAAATTGATTTAGCCTTGGGCTTTTTGACTGTCTGTACTTAGCCTAAACGTTTTTACCTTAGAATAGTTCTTCTTTTCAGACGTCACTGCAGTGCACCAGGCTATTGTGTTTCAGTGTAACAGCATGCTGTACATGAATGCAGTAAAGTTAATTATTGCACCCTGAACAGTAGTAAATCTCAAGATTCCAATGTACCCATGCTCTTATTCACAAGTATTTAATGTTAAACATAGGAGGAGTCAGTGAATGAGTGTGACTCAGGAAATATGGGCTCCAGCAGGATCCCCTACTTGCCAGTGAGGTAATTAGCTATATATTCTCTTGGGCCTTACCCCTATTAGGCAGGAGGGACTTGGCAGTCTCCCACCACAACTCTCTAATGCTAGATTGATTTCCCATCCTACTTATCACTCTTAAACTTGCTTCTTTGTATGGCATACTTTACCTCTGTCCTGTGTAGAATCAAATTCTTATAGTTTTCTTAAAGCTAGTTGAATTCCTTTGGCTAGATTCTGCTCTGTTACATCAATGCAACCCTGATAGTCTCATGTGCATGGCCAAGGATAAAACTATGTTGAGCAGGCCTGTCAGTTATCTGTTTCTCTCATATTGTTTTCTTTCTTTGATATAAATGTTGGCCTTGGAGAAATCCTTCTCTATTATGTATGGTTTTTTTCCTGAGACATAAAGAATACAATGAACAAACTTGGCCACACTTTAAAGGTTATTTAAAAACATGCACAAAAGTTTTTGAATATCTCAGATGTTAGAAAAGCATGTGTGCATTTGATTAACCATTATAGACAAAGATTAGAAAATTTAGAGAGAGGGGAAGGATGAAAAGCACACTCATCTGAAAACCTCTAACTTTTGATGAAAGTCAGTGAAATGTGGTTAACATATGAGACTAGTTTCCTGAATAATATCACTGTACTCTGAACATAAGCAGAGTTAGGAGGAAGATTTTCCATCACTTTCATGGATATCCCACATGTACCCATGAGTATAAATTTTTAAAGCCATGAAGTATTACAACTATATATTTGTGCCAGTGACTTGTACTTAATCTGTTTTGTAAATACTAGGATCTCTATAACCTTGGGCCAAATTCTGCCATAAGATGAACATATACAATTTCCATAGATTTCAATCGGACTTATGGATGAACAGCTGACAGTGTAATTTGATGTGTTGGGACTGATTCTGCTCTTAGCGGCAGAAAGCTAATGGAGAATAGCATAGGCCCAAATCTAAGTTCAGTTAAACCAGCATAACTCGGGGGTAACAACACTGAGCACAGGAGACTTGCGCCTATTAAAAAACACCTCAGCAATCAAGATCAGAATTCCATCTGTTGCATTTTAAATCCTTACAAAAAAAATTCTTCTGGACTGCATTTTGGATCTTGACAATGATGCTGGGTTTTTTATGTGTACAGAACTCCCACTGATGTCAAGGGTCTTTGCTTGTTGAAAGACCAGAATATCAAAATGCAGACCCAAGAACTGAATTTTGCTTTTTACTCCAGTGAGGGCCAGATTCTGATGTCAGTTACATCAGTGTGAATTAAGAGCAACTCCTCATCTCATTATTACCCTTGACTTATGCAGTATACTTGAGAACAGTTTGCCTCAACATATATTGCATATACTAAAATAATATTGTAATCATTGCCTGGAATTTACCAAAATTAGAGTGGCCACCTTCGAGGAGTTTTAGTTTGCTGCCCTACAGCTGTGGAACAAAGCACCGGGCTTCGTGCAGCTCCACGGCTCTGCAAGAAGCCCTGCAGGCAGCCTGGCAGCAGCCCGGGAGAGCAGGCTCCACCCAAGAAAAGTGGTGAGCCTGATTTCTCTCCTCTCCCCGTCTGAGCCTGTCTGTCTGCCTGAGCTATGTGGGGGCCCGGTGCATCCCTCCCTGGCTGTGGTGCCCCCTGGGATTGCCCGAGCCAGGTGCCTGCGGGTGGGTGCCTCTTGGGGAGGCCGCTGCTGATGCAGAGAGAAGCACCAGCCCCCCACCACAGTGCAGGGACCACTCCACCAACCGGCATCTTGTCCTCCCCTCCCCGCCGGAGAGAAGACATGATATCCTTTGAAGGGTGCTATGAGGGGCAAGGTATAAGGAAATAAGTAAGGTGTGAAGAGGTAAGCGATTATGTGCAGGCTCAGACTTGTCCCTGGCTGACCCAACACCCCTGCTGCCTGGCTCCTCTGCAAGGAAGTAAACGCTGTAATATATAAATTAGCTTTCAAAACTGGGTGCCATTCCATTCACAAAAGTTATGGAGAGTTGCCTTGAGTCCAGTGCAATGTGCCTCAAACCCAAAAGAGTTTCAGAACCAGTGGTTTAGGGGTATTTGATTTTTTTGTTGTTAATTATAAAAAAAGATAATGCCTTTTGCAAAGGTAGCATTTGGGGTTGGGCAATATTTGAGATTGGATGCATCTCTGTGGTATATTTGTAATTTATAGTATTGCAAAAGACTATAAAAACGTTGTTATAATTCAGTGTATGTTGCTACTATCTAAGGAAAGGACATCCTATTAGCAAAGGCACAAATACCCAATGTAATCTGAAAATAACACAGCATAACTGATAATACTTTTGAACATACTCATACTGAAAGAGACCAGGAGTTAATTGTGCAAAATAATATTATTGCACATCCAAATGCCACATCTAAATGTTATAGTACATTAAAGCATAGTACTACAGTGAATTAATAGCCCTAAAACAGTGATAACAAGCATGGCTGGATATGCGGAGGTGTACTCCAGCTGCTTTCAGTCAAATATAAGATATGTTAAGGAAATAAATGTACAATTGCTTTTGATAGGACTTAATGAGACATTAAGTAACAATTTAGAGTGAATAAAGCTACATTAAAAGAGCCTTTCCTGTTAAGTTTTTGCAAATTTAATAGCAAACTATGTTCTTGGGAAAACTACTGTAAAGTGAATGCACAGATGTTTGGAAAAAATTCTTGAAGAATAGTTATCAATAGTTCACTGTCAAACTGGAAGGATGTATCAAGTAGGGGTCCAAAGGGGTTTGTCTTGGGTTGTACATGAGTCAACATTTTCATTCTGACTTGGAATGCAGAGTACACTTTACATTTGCAGATAATATCAAGATAGAGAGTTTGCAGGCCCTTTGGAAGACAGAACTAGAATTCAAAATGGCCTTGACAAATAGGAGGAATAGTGTGAAATAAGTAGAATGCAATTCTATAAGGGCAAGTACAAAGCACTACATTTCAGTACGTATAATCAGCTTCACAAGTAATACAATGGAGAGGCATTGGCAAGGCAGCAGTTTTGCAGAAAAGGGACTGTAGACTACAAATTGAATACAAGGTAACAATGCCATGCCCTTGTGCGAAAAAGCCAAACAAGTAAACATCATACAAGGTTGTATAAACAGCAGTGCTGTATGTCAGACGTGAAATAATCATTCCATTATACGTACTGCTTAGGCCTCAGCTGTGGTATATGTCCAGTTTTAGGCAAAAGACATCAAGAAAGACACGTGGACTAACTGCAAAGCGTCTAGAGGAAGGCAACAAAAAGTATCAGAGGTCCAGAAAACATGCCCTTTGAGGAGAGATACAGAAAGAACTTGGCTTGTTTAGTCTAGAAAACAGAAGAGTGAGTGGAGACAAGATAATGGTCTTTGAATACATATAGAGGAAGTTAACAAATTGTTCTCTATTTCCACTGGGGATAGGAAATGTAGTAATAGACTTAAATTGAAGCAAAGGAGATTTAAGTCAGACAGTTAGAAATTTTTTCTAACTGTAAAGATAGATAAGCATTGTAAGTGATTACCTAGGGAGGCTGTCGAATTTCCATCATCAGAGGTTTTAAAAAATAACAGTTGTGAAGTTTTAGGTATAGCTGACCCTGTTTTTGAGTGGAGTGCTGGCTAGATGACCTCTTGAAGTCCCTTCCCGTCTTGTTCTCTATCAAACCCTTCACATTTCACTTAGCCTATAGGGAAGACTATACTTGTACAGGAAGCTGGTGCTATTTAGAGATGTTCATGTATAGGAAAACTGGGCTTTAGGGAGAGGGAGACTTTCAAAGGCAAAAGGTGCAGTTATTTTACCTTCACCCGCCGTTTTTCAATAGGAGTGGGACATCTAATTTTCTGTTATCTCTCTTTCAATCTACCCATTGAGACTGAAGGATGGTTTTGGATGTTCTCTGTGGGCAGTTTACAGCTGGCACATTTCTGTTGGACAGAGCTAAGACAAGCAAGGATGAGACTCCTGATTGGGCACGTCTACACGAAACACTTGGAACACAGTAGACTAATTCTACTGCACATTAGCACGGTGAGCAAAACCTGCGCTACTGCGTAGTACAATTAGTCTACTGCACATTAGCATCACCAAAAAAAGCATGCAGCATGGCTAATATGCGGTAGCCCCGATTACAATACATTAAGGTAGTACCTGTAATTACAAGTACTAAACGTGCCATAATTACGGCACGTGAATGAACATGTAGATATGCCCATTGTGTACTTTTTTCTGCTTATAGGTGCAGTTTTACTGAAAGATTCACATATTTTTGCGAGAGTACAGGAAGAATTATCTGCCATGTGCTTAACTAAGGCTCTGCAAAAAGACACAAGTCTGTTTTACTCTACTGTGTAGCTTCGGACTGAGGCCTGTGTGCTCCTAAACTTGACTGTACATCTTAGACAAACTGAATGAGTGAAGCACAGCACTATCTGCTACAGAATTAGCAGTCTCTGCTGAAAGGGGACCTTCTCTGGAGACCACTATACAAGGTACAGTTGAATGATTGCAGAGGGAAACAACATTTCTGCGACTCACCTGCATTTATCTTAAGGACAGCTCTACCAAATAATGAGGTGCGACAATTTACTTAGACTTGGGATCATGGACCTGCTGATATATTATTGCTGTAAGCGATAGGCTCAGAATAAAGCAAAGTAAACAACTATATTATGATGCAATGCACACTCAAGAGCATTGCAATTGTGAACATAATTGTAACAGCAGATTCATATTGTCCAGCTAAATGGAAAATCTGTAATTCAAGCCATGAAGACAGCAGCTTGGTTTGTGACTTTCAGTATCATAAATCTAAGGTTGGAATCTTGCCCTGAACATGCTACATTGCAAGGTTCCTCTATGGGTTTTTTAATTAATCTATAATAAAAATAGACTCAGATGTCAATTCACTGCTAATAGGACTCACTGGATACCATCGCAGAACTGTTCCTAATCAATTAATGTTTTTAACTTAGTTAATCCAGTACAAATATACTTTAATATCATTAACAAACCCCCATTCATCACTATGATAGTGCCATCATAATACCAGTTTCTGCTGCACTTAGAATTACATAGGGCAGGGAGGACAAAAATTGGAGCCTGAATAGACATATCATCTTGTTATTGAAACATCTTGATATTTTTACAAGCACAGTGCTATCAGAGGATAGATGAATGTTCCAGGATAGATAATAAATTAAACCCTTGTTTTCATTCCAGAAAAATATCATCACAAATTTTATATTGTCCCAGTACACTAATTGCATGGAGATTATAAGAATATTCAAGGGAAGGAAACCTTCCTTTTCAAACAAGTGATAACCTTTTCAGCCTCAGCTACGTTCCCTCCCAAAAATAAAACTGTAATTACAGAGTAAAGGGAGAGACCCAGATTTACAGTTTGAGGGCTGTGGAGATAATAATCCTAATAAATAGAGGACAGTGCCCAATAAAAATCAGTTATGATTTTGCCTTGTCCCTGACTGTAATTTTCTCATTCTGGTTGTGGGCGGACACATATTGCTTGAGCTACTCCTTCTGAGGATCTCCAAAGTCAATTTTTCACTCTTACATTTCAGCAGCCTACACTTGTAGCAAACTTACATTTAATCTAACTGCTGTGTATGATCTAAGAAGCCTTAACTGCAGGACAGAAAGCTGTTTAAAGTCTGTGTAGTTCATGGAAGGTAAAAACAATAATTATTTTTCATCCAAATGTTCTGATCCATTTTGCCCAAGGGAGACCAGCCAACATAGATTGCTTGAGACACAGCATTTCCAGATAAGGCAGTCTGGTACAGAATTAGTATGCAGGAGATCCAAGTATAATTTTTAGCTCTGATGTTGGTCTTCTATATCGGTGTTTCTCAATCTTTTTGAGCCCAAGGTGCACTTACATTAAGAAAAAATTTCCATGGCACACTCGTTCAGGCATTCCCCATCCCCATACTTATGAGCTCGTTGTAGCTCATTGCCACGGCAAAATTCTGTGGCACAGCTGTTCAGAGGCTCACAAACCGTGCATCCCCCATAGCCAACACATGCACAGTAGATGATTTTCCTTCTGCTCTGCTGGTTCTCTCTCTCCCCAACAGCCAACACCTGTGCAAATCTTCTGTATCTCTTTTCATTATTCCAAAAGTCTTGCGACACACCAGGGAGCTCTTCACAGCACACTGGTGTGCTGTGGCACACTGGTTGAAAAGCACTGTCCTATATGACCCAGGCCAAGTCACTTTATTTCCCTGCACCTTTGTTTCTATTCGCATTGTTCCCTGTATTTAGACTGTAAGCTTTTCAGGGTAGAGACTTTTATGGTGTTTGTACAATGTCTAGCACAGTGATTGTCATGCTATTTAGACTCAAGGCAACTCTTGGCTCTTAGATTTCACTCGATTTTTGACTACAGAAAAATAATGGAGTAATTCTTCTGTTGCAAACAACTCAGAAAAACCAGAACAGAGGTTTTTCTGAGTTGTGTGCAACAGGGCAGAACAATTTTTGTTTGCAACAGGGCAGAACAGTTTTAAGATTATGGATTCCTATTTGAAATTTCTGGGTTTATCTTGCAAACCATATTTACACACCTAACAGTGCTAATGTTGTGTGGCACCCTGCGACACCCCTGAAGGGACTACAGGGCAGCACCCTGGTTGAGAATTATTTATTTAGCACAACAGGGACCATCTAAAAAACGGCATTTTTTACAAAATTTTCTCATCCTTTTAGATCTCTTTTACCTGGAAAATTCTCTGTTGATTTCCCAGACAGGAGCAAGCCAGCTGGCTGCTTGGTAATTTGAAATAGCATCTTTTACCTTTTTTAGGGAGGTGGTATTTTTCTGTAGTGTATGCAAGGAGCCTGCATTCTTCTAGACTCTGGTATAACCCGATATGCCAAGAAGCTTCCTACTAGTTCAGCTGTAAAATTCCCAGCTATAAAACTGAGACACCTTTGTCATGTATTTCAAGATCTTTTGATGAATGATGCAATAAGTGTAGTTATTAACAGTAGAAATAAGCGCAAAGCACAAAATCCAGATCCATATATGTGGGAAGTAGGGATGGGACTTAATTTTTTTAACTGGGATTGAAGCATCCATTCAGCTTCTTTTCTCTTTTTTAATTATTGCTCATGGTGTCACAGGAACTCTATGGCTAAGTATGGACAGTCAAAAAGCCTGAGGCTGAGTCAATTCAATCTTTGCAGGTTAGTCTAAACTGTGTAGATTGAACTAATAAGCAAGTGAATAGACATTCACTTTTGATTCTGAAAATGCAGCCACAAGTCTGCAGTGGTCCAGGCCAGAAGCCTGGGGAGCACTAGAGCAGTAGTGTCCAACCTTTTTGAATGTGGGGCTGGATCATGAACTTTTTATCACCCAGTGGGCTGGCAGGAGCAGGCGCTTGTGCAGCCTGTCCAGTCCGGGCACAACCTGGGGGCGCAGGGGTCAAGGGGTGCTGCCTGACCCCTCCATGTCCTCCCTGCCACCTGGGCGGCCTCGAGGATGCTCTCACACCTGCGCACCTGGGTTCGGCAGCCAGGGGGACATGTGGGGACTCTATAGGGGGGTGTGGGATGTGAAGGGACACCCTCCTGCTCCCTCTCCCCTGGAGCAGCCCAAGCGGCAGGGGTCCCTCCCTTCCCGGGGTCTGCGACTCACCACCCCCCGCGCGATGTCTGCTGGCGCGGCGGGATGTGGGGAGGCGGGAGCGGCACCAGCTTCCCACCCCGACAGCTGCAGCAGCAGTGGCAGCAGCATCTCCCACAGGCCTGGCCGCAGCATCCCTCCACGCCGGCATCCGTGCCCCCTGTGCCTGCCACACTGCTACCTGCTCCAGCCCATGCGGCCAGTGGGGACTGGTGCAGGGCAGGGCCAGCGTGCAAATGAGGAAGGGAGGGGTGGGGCTAGGAACAGAAACCTTGCAATGTGGGAGAGGGGAGGAGCTGGCATGCAAATGAGGAAGGGAGGGGCGGGGTGAGGAAGGGACACCGTAAAATGAGGGGGGGAGGAGGAGCTGTACCACGTTGGCAACGTCAAGCTGATGCGGTGCGTGTGGGAATCTTGTCCCTTCCCCAGCCCTTCAGCAGCCATTAGGAAGCTGCTGGGGGAGGGACAAGGGGTGGGAACGAAAGTAAACAGTGTTTACTTTTATTTCCCATCGCAGCACCGTGGGCCACAGAAAATGGCTTGGCGGGCCACATGGTGGCCCATGGGCTGTATGTTGGACAAGCCTGCACTAGAGCATGCCTTCCTGCTTGGCTGGAGCAGACTGTTTGGGCCAAGCCTAACCCACCCACCCTACGAGGGGGGGCTTTCAGGGGAGGTGAAAAGCATCCTGAGATCTTGGGGGACTATGAGTTGACTTGAATCTGGAGGGGATCTGGGATAGAAGTTCAATAAACTGATTTAACCTGAATTGCTTAGGTTTGGTAAAGAAGTTAGAAGCACTCTTTGAACAATTCATTCACAAGTTATTTACCTTTCTTTTTAAAGTCTTACTTTGTTCATGAAAGAAGTATGCTGGGAGAAAATCAAATAGCCATTTGTTTTATATACAGCCTTCCAACACTGTCTAGGTAAAAACCTTCTATTATTATTCCAGTGATCAACAGCATCTTAAATCTTTGCTTGGAAGTAGCTAAGAGCCAATTTCTGTAAATGCTTATGAAGTTGAGTTCAATAAGACCACTCGCATAAAGAGTTACTCATAAGATTGGGCCACCAGTGAGGTAGAAAACAGCAATTTGAAAAAAAAAAAAGATAGAGTATTTCACCCTAAATGAGGTGTGAATAAAAGTAAAATAGGTGGCATCAACCTGCAGCAGCACAAAGTATTGACAGAGAGAGAAGGAGCTTGATGGGAAAGTCATGATCCAGAACCTCAATCTATAATCTCTGTGTCATCCATCAGTCAAAGAGATTTTTGCCACCAAGTCAAAGGGCTGATCATGGTGAGACAGCCAAGAGATGAAGGGTGAGGGAAATGTTGAAAAATAATGCAGTGAAACACTGAGGGAGGAACTGAGGAGAAAAAGGAAGTTGGAATATGGGAGGCATATTAAACAAATAGCAGAACATAGACTGGGAAAGGAGGATTAAAAAATTAGATTGTAGTGAACATAAAAGGGGCTGAGAGGGAGAGCCTGCAATAAAGTTGAGATTCAGAAAAAGCACGAATAGAAGGAGACAGTTTTCAATAAAGGGAGGTGAAAAAATCAAAATGAAAAATAAGAGTGAGCACCAGTGCAAGACAGAAGAAATGTAAATTGAAGAGGTAATGCAAATCCTGCAATCTTAACATGGGGACAAATGGGAAGAAGACCCTGGTCAGTTAAGGGTGGGGGAGAAACAATCAACCAATCAAGAAAGGCTGTTCCTTAAGAATTTCACTTCTTGGGAATTATGTTGAACAAAAGGTGTAAGATGAGCTGATGGACAGGCTCATGTGCGTCAGATAAACTAACGACTACTGCACACATGGGGCAGGAAGGAGATATTATTAACCCCTTTGCTTCTGTCTCATCCCTATTTCATGCATAGCATCTCCCTCTACTGTGATTAACACTTTAGCCTGCAGTAGTTATTGAATTCATTGTCTTTTAGGGGCCAGGAAGGAACTCCCCCCTTGCTGCCTGATTGAGTGGGATAGGATATATTTTTTCTTTTCCCCTTGGGGAAGATGCAGTAGTAAGTGTCCTGCAAGCTTTCTACTTGTTTAATAGGGGCCTGGCTCTCTAATCATAAACGGAAACCAGAACTGGAAATGACCCTGGAGGAAAACATTCCAGAAAGAAGCCAGAGCCTGGAGTTTGAGCTCCTAACACCCAGGCCTGCAAGGAGACAGCTCCTTTTCACCAGACTCTTAATCCTGTTACAAGAGGAGATGAGGGGATGGTTCCATCATTGTGCTATGGACCAGCAGTGAAAGGGTACATGGAAGGGTTTAATGGCATCTCTCAACCAGGTGAGAATGATTAAGGAAGGTATCATGACCTATGCTGAATGAGTTAGTGCCAGTAGTGCCCAGATGAGTTAAGTTAATAAAATGGCAACCTAATTATATCCTAAATCTTGTACAGTATTTTATCCTACTTTCCATGAGCCTAGGACAATTAACACACGATTGGGTGAAATGAAAAGACAGTTTTAGAGGGGAAAATTCTGACATTGATAAAGATGCATTAACCAATATATTTTAGCAAAAAAAAATCTCATGGGGAAAACATGAGAAATGACAGACAGAAATGACTGAGGCAAGGAGATGGCTAAGAAAGGAGAGAGAAATTGGTGCATAGGGACAAAAAAGAAAGGAAAACCAAAAGAGAAACAGAATTGCACATTAATTTGTAAGCGGTTTAAATGTGTGTTCAAAGGTGTGAAATACTGTATGTAAGAAGAATTATTATTGTGTGCTTAACTCTGTTCTAGGTGGTATAATGAATTGGTATAGAAAGGTTAGTTGCATATCTTTTGGTGAAGAGATCCAGCTAACCAGGACAAAATTCTTCAGTAAGGAAATTCTGTTGAATTCATTTCGCTTGTTCCCTGGATCCTGGTCAGTTACTAACAAACTTTCTCGTCTTTGGTTTCCTTTACTATTAAGGAGGACTTTTGCTCACTTACTAGCTCTGATAAATATTTAACGTGAACAAATAGTTTCCATGTTAAGACCCCAATTCTGCCAAGACTGATTCTGAAGAGTCTGTGGCAGTAAGCAGGACTATCTACAGTGCAACAAAGCTAAGCACACAAATCTTTGCAGAGTCAAGGCCCCAGATTTTTCTATTTGAAAGCCTGTGAAATGACTCATTTCACACAATTAATTTATTACTTTAAATTACTTTCTGTTTAGCATCAAGTTAAAAAGTAAAAACAGTTTTACTTCAGTATATGATAGGCTTTGCTTGAGGGATTAGCTGTGATTGGTCCCATAAGTCACATGGTCTTTCTTTTCTGTTCTCAAATGAATGGGTGTACCATATAATCAGAACAAGGACTTGCAGAGGCGTTGAGTTTTAGTAATCAAGGGAGCATTAGCAATTTAGGGAGAGGTAACAGATGTTAAAAAAGAAAAAATAGTAGAAATTATAAAAAAAAAAAATGGGAATCTTTTTCCTTACTGCAACATGCAGATCTCTTTCAAGGCATCAATCTTAGAAACATTAGTCAGATTTAACTAGCTAAGTTTGAATTCATTTTTGTTACCTTTTTATGGAGTAAAGGTGTATGAATAAATGACTCTGGCTACAAAGGATGTAACTGGCATCTTGTCTGGCACATGTGTAAATGACTGTGAAGCTCTGGTGAGTCAATTTGAGAAGGCTTGCACCCAGCTGTGGCAAACCCATGCCCTAGCCATTACAAAATACACTATTGTTAGTTCAAGTATTTGAGCTTGCAAGATGAAAACATCATAATTATTATTTATATGATTAAAGCTGCACCATTCAACTGCTGGCAGAAGGCAGATACAAAAGGAACATTAAGAGTCTCAGGTCTGGCATAGGAACACATATTACATGCTTTCTGGGGCAGGAATCATGTCTTTACTTGTTGAATTAGCTACCAAGCATTTTTGGCTGCTCAAATAAAGTAACAGTAGACAAATAATATATCTTTCTATGTGCCTATGTGCCTATCACTGCGGTATACAAGCATCATTGCAGATATGGGTAACAGACATTACAGATTTAGCTGTCATTTTGTTGTATCATTTTACCTTCTAAACCTGTCTGTAAGAAAAAAGAAAGAAAATGTTGTTTGACATGCATGCAAGAAGGTTTGTTCTGCTGCTTATGTATCTGTAAGATTGAAAGATTTCTCTTGGTTTCATTATTAGCATAATCAAAAACATTGCACTCTATCATTCTGTTAAAGTAATCCTTGTGGTTATTATGGAGATAAAATAGACAATGGAATAAACTCTCAGTTGCACTGGAGTAAATCCAGAGTAATTGCACAAAATCAGAATTCTATTGGGGTAAATGAGATCATGTATAACAAAAAGTTTGTGCATCACAGAATGTATAGGGATTGAAACTGCTATGAGGTCCACGTGCTGGGAAGTCGCCTTTTTTTATTTCTCTCAAACATTTTCCCTCCCCAATATATATGTATGGATGTGTGTGTGTGTATAGAGACAGAGGGAGAGAGATAAATGTGTGTGTGTGTGTGTGTGTGTGTGTGTACACCCATTTATCTCTCTCTCCCTTTCTCTATATATATAGAGAGAGAGAGGGAGAGAGATTTTTTTAAATGTAATATATATATTTTAGTGGTGACTCCAATTCAGGAGTCCCTTTTAAATACCTTCCTCTGTCGCTTTGAAAACAAAAACATAACCAAATTCTTCTAGCTCTGCAGATGGTAGAATTTCATGGTTCAGGCAGTGTGATGTCTAGGGACCAGCCAAAGATGTACCACATTTTTGAAGTGACAAAATGGTAGCTGAATTAGGAAAGATTCAATATAAATTTCAAAAGCAGATTAGCACTTTTCTGGAAAAAAGGAATTATCTTTTAAATAAATTTTGCTGGGGACTCTCCACTATGTGTACTTAAGGAACAAACAGCCTTGAGAGTCAGTGTCCCTGGAGAAGTTGTTAGTAGTCAGCCAGGTGATTCTAAAAGTACCAAATTGTTTAAGCATCAAACAATTTTCAATATGAAAGGAGTTCTTTTCCAAGAAATGTTATATCAAGCATCACAAAATGTTTCTTTTTTCTTCCCAGAAAGCCAACCTCCATCTGTTTCTCAGAAAGCTTAGTATTCATAAAGTAACAAAATATATTTCAGAGCATAGCTCTTTATCACTTACTAGTTAATGGGGCTAAGAAAGGATTTCATAAGATTCTCATGACTGCAGTAGAAGCTCAGTAGAAACAGACTGAAGATGCTACGAAGACATAATTGTTTGCTGACAAATTAACCTCTGGCATTCTCAGCCATAAAAACAGCAAAAGAACAAATGAAATTTAGATCACTACAGAAAAAAAAAGCGGCAAAATTAAAGGGGTCAGATTTTAACCGAGTTTTGAAGGCTGAAAGGATAGTGAGTAAACAGTAGATTTAAAAGAGGAGCAACATGGCAGAAAGCACTGAGAAAATGCAGGAGAGCAAAATAGGAGACAATGTCAAATTTAAGGGAATGCAGAGAATTTTCAGATAGATGCCTCTCTTGGACTTTTACCAAATTGGTATATTTTGACACTATACAGATCAGTTCAGTTTGGTGGCCATGATCAAGATTTGAAGGCAAAGAAGGACAAAACATGCCAACCTGTCACAGCAATATAAAAAATAATTTATGAATAGATTTTGCATATCCTACATATATATCTTAATATATAAAATATGATCAAAGAATATAAAAGGATGCCAAGTCAAGCACTCAAAAGTATGGCTGGCTGAAAATAAGAACTCTGTTTAATGTAAAATTGAAGAATTGCTCTGCATCAGGATAAAACCAAAACCTTTTGAACCTTTTTTGGGGGGAAAAAGCAAGAGACTCCCCCTACCCAACCCAAGAAAGCGCCAACAGTCCACTCACCTGAATGTAAGAATTGAAATTTTAAGTTCCTGCTCCACTTGGTTCTGGCTTAGAAAATATTATACCAAGTTAAACTTTTTAGCAAGAGATAGGGTGGGTAGGGTATTTATCTAGGATGTGGGAGACCTAGGTTCAAATTCCAGCTGGCCTGATTCTTTTTCTAACAAAACTTCCTAAGAAAGCTTTTACCTGAGGGAGACAAGGTTCCTTGGGTGAATCTGATATCTTTTATTAGACCAACCCAAATAGTTGGAAAACAATTATTAATCAAGCTTTTGGGTTCAAAAGCCCTTCGTCAGGCTAAGGAAGTTTCAGCAGTTGGTGTGCGCTCTTCCTGGATGGAATGACATGGCTACTTTACCTGAGGGATGCTCTTAAGCACTTGGCTATTAACTATTCTACAGTCTCTCTCTCGCCTTGTCAGAAATTTCATTCTAGACCTGGGAACATTTCCTGATGACAATTTTGTCTGAGCTGAACCATTTTCCCCAAAGGATGGATATTTCTTGCTGCATGGGGAACCTTTTATATCCTTATAATTCAGTGCGTAATGAATAATGCACACATTATGGTTACACACAGTCCAAAACCTACACAGAACACAGAAGTATTAATTTCTTCCTAGGATTTAATTTCCTAGGAATTCTCCTTAATGGAATTAATTTCCTTCTGGACCTTTCTAGCTGCTGGGAGTGCTCAGCACTACTGCAGATCTGGCCCTGCTGTCACAAGCTGAGCATGGAAAAAAATGAAGAACAACCAATCAGTGATCAACTGAAAAAATAGCTACAAGTGACTTGTCCAAATTGCCTAGGAATTCCTTGGTAGAGTCAGAGATAGAATCCAATTTCCAGAGCAACATTCACCTGTCTAATAATGAGACTATCCTTTCTCTTCCTGCAACTTGCTGTCTTGTTTGTCATGCAATTTCCAGCTTCTGAAACAAAATTCTCCAGACAGTGGTTCTCATTTAGTATGTACCATTGAATCCTCTGATCCCTTCCTTGAGCACTGTCCATCCTGTGCACTCTGTGAGGTAAGAGTTCTGTGGAAAAATAGTGTGGGATGGTGTAATTAAAAACTGCATTCGAATCTATGCTCAAAAAGGGGCCAAACTAGTGTTGCAGAGGCAGTCTTAGTCCTGAAATTTTCGAGCTTTTGAGTGTTTTAGTTTGCAACCATAACATCCTTCTAATGTATTTTTTAATGTAATTGGATACATTTTTAAAGAAAAGTCTCAAGTTTGAAAAAGCAGAAGTTCAATCATATGAAACGATACTGACCGCACACTTAGATGTCTTCAGTAGGGCTTGCAATACTGGGCTGGTTGTAGATGCCTTCAAATAATGCAAATGGTAGAAGACTTTTATCTTTCATGTGAATCAAACATTCCAGGGCAGAAGAATAAGAATGTTGAATGGCAAAAGAATGTGAAAGCAATCAGGACTCATGGTACAGGTGATATCTTTTATTAAAACCAACTAGATTTTTGCAAAAAAAAATGTCTTTAATTGCAAGCTTTCTGGCATGAACACCCTTCTTCAGGCATAGAAGAAGAGATTTTAAAAGTTCTCCTGTGTAGAAATGAAAGTTCATATTTCATAGGAGATTTGAATTCTGTAAGGCATATAGCTCAGTGATTATTAGGGCTGTGCAAAGCTTCGGTCCCTGATTCAATCTGGTGGAGATTCGGCTCGATTCAGTAGCTGAATCTCTGAATCCAAATCAAATCAGGAGACCCTTTAATCTCTCCAAATCAAATGGGACCCTCCAAATTGATTCGGAGAGATTTGGAAAGATTTCACAATTTGGACATGGACACAGCTTTAAATGTTTTTTCTACATACCTCAAGGTACCAGGTAGCTTGTGAATGCTGCAATGGTGGGGCAGATGGAGCATCCCACAGGAGCACAGGGGGCTCCCCAGTGCACTCGGCAACAGACCCAGAAGTGGACCAGAAGCACTTCCAGTCCACTTCTGGGTCTGCCGGGAAGTGTGCGGGGGAGGCCCCCCTGGCTCAGTGACTGGTGCCTCTTGGGTCTGGGGGGGCACCTGGGGTGCCCCCCATGGACGATTGCTGAGCTGGGGGGACACGAGGGGGGGGCTCCCTCACGCACTCGGCAGCTGACCAAGAAGTGAACTGGAAGTACTTCTGGTCCGCTTCCGGGTTCACTGCTGAGCACGCGCCCCTCCGCGCTTCTGTGGGATGCTTCATCTGCCCCAGCATCGCAGCATTCACAAGCTGTGCCTGGTACCTCAAAGTATGTAGAAAAAACATTTAAAGCTGTGTCTGTGTCCGAATTGCTGAATCAGCATCTAATCTTCAGATTTGGATTTGGCTGAATCAAATCGGGGACAGTGATCCGAATCAATAAATCGATCATTGTCTCCAGTTCAGGCCAAATCCAGATCTGAATCAATTATGGCTTGTTTTGCACACCCCTAGTAATTATGTACCTTCTTAACCTGTCCCCTTTTATTCTGGTCTGGATCCTGCCTGTTCATTCTTCCTGCTGCTAATCTAACTGGCTCTTCTCCGCTTCCCCATCCCTATTATTATTCACTTCCTGTCAGCTCTTGCCCATCCCTAGCTGTGTAATCATATGTATAAGGAGATGTATGTGCGTGGGTATATACACATGTTTTTAACTTTAAAATTTTTAGGGCTTCTGTTGACATTCTTTATTTTACATATACAGGAAATACACAGAAAGTTAAAACATGCAAATTTTTTCTGTGGCCACTGTATATGCATTCCCATATCCAAGTATTAGTGACTTTGGATCTCCCAAATTTTTGGTCTGCATTTAGAGGCAACTTTGAGGGTCTTGATATGAAAGGGTAAGTGATCAATACTTTTTTCTGAAAGGTAGACATGATAAGGAGTCTCAAGCTGTGCACCAAAGACCCAATCATGTCAAATAATTGATTACTTTTGAAAATGTGTATCTTTTTCTCGCTCCCCTGACCCACACAGCCCTGGGAACTTAATGTCAAGGAAGGAAAAGTTTGCTGTTTCTTTTAATGTAATGTACTAAGTTCTAGCCCTCCTGCCTCTGCACAACTCTGCCCCATTTACTGATCTAATCTGGTTTTAAACTATAACACCTCATTCTGCCACACAGGGCAACACCCATTACCTATTTGTTCCATGGTAGCATTTTAAAAGGCGTTTTCTCATGAAATTACACTTAAACAATCTCTAATCTATACACAGCTAGAGAAAAAGAAACTGAGAAAATATATCATTTTAGAAATGTTCTGAATGATGCTTTTTAAAATGGGAATATATACAAGAAGCCTTATGAGAGTAAAAGGTGTACAGTGTCAACTGATTTATACAGTGCCTATAAAAAGTCACATATTTGGAAGAAGAATCATAGAAGAAAGAAAATATTCAAAGGAAAAACGTGGCTAGCAGTAATTCTGACAAACCACACATGAATTAACATTTACCATCAATGTTTGCCTCCAGGGGCATTGAAAAAAGGATCAATAGGGAAGGCTACAAACAACACTACTGTCCCTCTAGAGAAGCAGCAAACTCTGTGGGTGGTTGTACATGTTACAGGGGTTTAATACTCACTAAATTAAACAGGTTTATTAAAATTGACACAGTGTGTTTTAATTTGTTCCGTCACTGTGTATGAGTGACAGTTTTTAAATCAAATAAAGCTCAATGTGCAAGTCACGGTATATTATAGCAGGGGGTGCTGCATAACAGTCCATGCCTCTGATCTCTTTGGCACTCAATCACAACAGGGGCTGCCAGCAAACCATTAATCCCCTCACTCCTGAAAACGCATTGCCTCAAAGTCGCAGCTGCCTGCAGGGAGCCTCATGCCCACTTCTAGCCTTTGGCCCTGGCCTGGCCGGAGAGGAGGAGATGCACACTGGCCACCCTGGATTGTAGCCTCCAGGTATTTTTTTTAATTGTGTGGGCATGACACCACAGCACAGTCAGACTCATGGGTGCTCCTTGATTGTTGATTGGCATCAGGCAGCCCCACCAACCCTCTATGTTCATCCGCCCCCCCACGCATGGCTTTGGCATGGGTATCCCCTGGCTCCCCAAGGGGTGTCCTTACTGACAACGGCACTGTCACCCTATAATCCACCCCTGGTTCCATCCAGGAATGAAGAACTGCTCGGCTGTCTACAGGAGGTTCCCTGGAGCACTTTCATTTGACTATCAGAGCAAATGGTGCCTGCCTGTCTACAGGACTCCAGCCCATAGCCTCAGGGCATCATTTTTTTTTCCCTTGTGCTACCATGATGGTCACAAGTGCACAAACTCACACCACAGTCAGATGCATGGGTGCTCCTGCAATGGTAGCATGAGGTGCCACCAAGCCTGCACAGTCATCAGCCCTCCGTCCCTTTCCACATGGCCCTGGCATGGTGCCCCCCTGGGCTGTGCTGCCCCTGGCTTCCCAAGGGGTGCCCTTATTCACAATAGCACCATCACTCCATAATCCATCCCTGGTTCCATCAGAGAATTAAGAACCGCTTGGCCACCTAAAGGGCTTTCATTTACTCCTCAGAGCAAATTGTGCCAGCCCATTCACAGGACTCTCCAGTTCCAAACAGGCTAGGTTCAAAAGACTCCCCAGGTCCAAAGTGAGAGGCATCATATTAATTTTTTTTTCAGTGTCCAGGCATCCCCCCACCCCGCCCCCACACTAACCCGCAGGTTTTTGAGGTTTTTTTTACCAGATTTACTGGTTCTACCAATTTTTCCTGCCCCCCTGTGGGTCCCTCTGCCAGCTGCTGTTGATTTGTTGCTAATTGCTCATATTCTGCCTGCCTTCAGCAGGCTCCTTCAACCAGCTGCCTCATCCCCTGAGCAGTGCTAGGGGGGTGGGGAAGGGGAAGCCAGGGGGTATTGGGCAGGGGCTGGTGTCATGTACCCACTATTTTTAAAGTGGCAGCACTATAGTTTTGTGATGGGGTTCTCAGAACCCCACTAGTCACTTTCATGAAAGTGGTCAGAGATTTAATGGGGTTCTGGGGAAGGGGCATTCAAGCTGTAGCTGGCTAAAAAGTTCTTGGGGTGACCTGGCCAAAGTTTACCTTCCCCACCAACCCTGTAGTTGCTGGCAAAACTTGACATAGCAGACAGGCTCCTGAACTGTTGCAAGTGTTGGTGCCAGACACTGTGGTTCACTGGGGCATGTCTGGGTCGAGGTGGGGGGAGGCTCTGCCTCAAGCTGCAGACACTCAGTTCTTGTAGTGCCACTAGGCGCTGAGCAGAGGACTGAGTGGACAAACCCACTCCTCTGCTGGTGGCCTAATGCAAACAGCCGGGTGCCACTGCCACCTGCAGGAAGGGATAATTGTGCCCCCATGCATGTCTATGGCTAGGGTGCCCCTTGTGCCATGCCACTCAATCCACCCCTGGTTCTTGTGAGGACTTAATAACTGCTTGGGTGTCTAACGTGAGCACCCAGGAGTGCTTTCATTTGCCCTTAACAGCAAATGGCACCCTGCCAGTCCCACACCCACAACGCATGGCCCTGGCCAGGGTGCCACCCTGGACCACACTCCCCCTGGCTCCTCACATTTATTTAGTCACCATCCCGGAAGCTTATCTGCAATTTTAACTAGTTTTTACAATTTTTACAAACCCCTCTATGGGTGCCTCTGTCAACTGCTATAGCTTTTGCAAGTGAGGAGAACAAACCCAGCGAGCTTGGCTTGAGCATTTGATAATGAGCAGCACTGAAAAAAAACAAGTGCCTGCCCATCAAGGTTATGCAAGTCCCTCCCTTTGGCCAGTACACACATGGAACCTGAAGTCAAGCACACAGAAACTGTGAGGTTAAATCCTAGCTACATTCCTTACAGGTAGGTAAAATGTCACACAATGGAACTATGATATTTGCAAAAGTCATAATACATAGCATTATAGACAAGGCATTGCTTATAATGTAACAACGGCTTTAAGTGCTATTCATCTGAAAAAAAGTGAGAGGGAGAGAGAGAAAGCATGCATTTAAGGAGAGACAATACATTTCTTTGGGTCACTTGGCATAACCTGATCAGATTTTCCTTTCAATTTGCTGCAGTCCCACGTGTAAGTCAAACAGAACACTACACATGTATCTGCAGCAACCACAGCAGTAGACTCTTCTTTGGACATTGTGTTTTTTCATATGGATAATTTTGTTATTACTTCAAGAGAGGGACATTCTCTTGGGGTTTTTTTTTCTTTGTTTTTTTCTTTTTAAATTTTTAATAGGATACATTTTGTCCTGGCAATGCAGTCCTTGTATGGTTTAAAGAGTGTGCATTTACCCAGGCCTTGCTTGTATTTTTGCACAGATACTCACTAGCAGTATTCTCTGAAATTTGGGAGACAAACTAAAGAAAAGCCAAGATTTTCAAGGTTATAAAAAACTGATGTTTTGCCACCTTTTTACAGGAATTAACAATAGCCAGAGATAGCTTATTGATGTCTGTACTACCTGTGGCTAGTCCTCCTTGGCCTCCTCTAACTCAGTTTGAGGAAATAAAGAAGAATCTCTATTTTCAATCTAAAATAGCATTTATCTCTTTTCATTGAAAAGGCAACTGAGAAAACAGAAACCTGCATAACACCTCCACTACGATTGAGTGTTTGTCACTCATATTTTTATATTTCACTGGTTATTCACAGTCCTCACAAGGCCAGAGCTGATCCTTTGGAACTGTGAAAATGAGGTCTACAGGACCCTCAGTTGTGAGAATGGCAAAAAGGCTATTTCACAATCCTATATCTCATTTTTATAATAACCATGTTACAAGTCTACAGAGCAATCAGATAGCTTGTAGGACTTACTAGTGGTCTGGAAACATACAGAACTAACATGAAACAGACAGCTTTAACAAACAAAATATAAAACAAAACACTCATGTCAAAACCAAGCAGTAATGATTCACTGGTTTGCTGCTGGAGATCTTGTTGGTTCTATCAATTTGGCAAATATCTCAAAACCAGTTCTGAAAGCAATAAACCATTTATACCCTCACACAGAAAAAGGTGTGCATGTGTGTGTGTGTTGGGGACGGGGAGGGGGAGGGAAGCTACATACCCTGGTCACCGCTTTCAATGCAATTAGACTGTACAGCATAGATTCAGTAACATTATATTGTTCTTCCAGGGTGCCTGAAAAAGTGATTGAGAGCATCCTTCCCTTCGGACTTTCCTTGCGTTCCCCCTGTTAAATATTCAGCAAGCAAAAGTTTGTATTGTTGTTAATGATATATGATTTCCCCTACCTTTTAGTTCTCTCTGGGTGAATCTGGGGACAACCTCCAGAGATAGCAGAAGAGTTGAAAGTTGGGAGATAAAGATGCTGTAAGTTGCAGATGTAAATGGTTTTGAATAAAGAAAGGAATTGAAAACAAAAACAGCATCAGCTTAGTATATTTTCAACTTTTGAATTCTTGTTCTTTGTGAGGGAAAAAAGAAAAAAGTTAAGAAAGCAATAGAAGTTATCTTATGCAAAATCAGAAAGCTTTAGGCTTTTGAATTAAAAAAACCCAGCAAACCAATGTCTATGTATGATTATATGTTTAAAAGCTGAAAATAATAGCCTGCAAGCAGCACTTTTATTGAGGAAGAAAAAATTAAGATCCCTCCCTATTCAGAAAAGAAGAGGTTTGAAATACAATACTAAAACAAATTGAGCTGAAAGTAGTTTTGTGCCAAAATAGAGAAAAAATAATCAGCTTATAATGCAACATATATGGGGACACCTGCAGGTTAAAAAAAATGAAGGAAGGAATAGAATAGAAGGTACATGAAAAATGCAAGATACAATTGACCCTGAAAGCTTTTGTGATTTTGACAGATGATGGCAGTTGCATATGAATTGTAGGGTATTTTTAAGATGAAATCTAGAAGCATAGTTTTTTGTATGTATTTTTGTGGACCTAAGACAGGGATTCTGGTCTTTATATATGGTACATCTATTTTCCCATCTGTGGAATGGGAATAATGCTGCTTATTTCCATTGTAAGGTTCTTTGAAATCTCCTGATGAAAGTACTTTATAGAATCTAGGTATTTCTTAACTACTATGACTCATTATTATTATTATTATTATTATTATTATTATTATTATTATTATTATTATCATCACCACACTCATTATTATTGTTATACTCTTGTTGAAGAGTTTGTTGAATTTCCTGCAATTTTTGCTGCAAATATAGTGTTTGTCTTCAAAAACCCTCAAACCAAACAAAACACTCCCTAGCTTTTCAGTATAATTCCTGGCTTAACACAGAGCATTATTTTGTTTGTTTTCAGAGGAAAAAAAATCTGTAAAAGTCCAATCATTGCAGTATGGTGTATGAGAACAAGAAATTGATACTGGGTGTATCTACGCATGCAATTAAGGTGAAGCAATAAACTCCAGGTGCAGCATCTACATGTGCACCCAGGACAGCAGCAATTTGAGCCAGAATGAAGCAGGCCCAGGCTGGAAGGGGGCATAGGAAGTCAGCCCTGGGCTCTGGGTGGTAGCATCAGGCAAGAGAGGGGCTGGCTGGGGCAGAAGTGTCACGCAGAAGTCTGACCCCCAGCTGGCTGGGCTGACAGGGCACTATTTACACCTACAGTCACTGTCTACGTGTGTGTTTAACTGCATGTAATTATTCCACTGCAGGATAGTACTATCCCCAAGTAGTATCACTGACAGTACTATCTTATGGCAGAGTGAATTAGTTTACTACACCCTAATACCCTACAAGGTGCACATGTAGACTGTGACTAGGGTGGCCATCGTAGAGGACATTCCAGTTTTCTGCTACTCTGTCCATATGAAACCAGATACCTTTATGTCCTCTATTTTTGTCTTCAAGAAAAGGCATCCAGTTTCATATCTGTAGAGGACAGAGGACAACTGCACTGTCCTGTATGATGGCCACCCTAACTGTGACGCTTTACTATGAAGCTAATTAGTCTATATGTACATGCACCCACTGGCTTCTAACTATGGCTAGGTACAGACATTCAAAAAGCCCGAGACACAATCAATCTAAGTTATGTAGTTTTCTGTAAGCAGTGTAATTTAGATCAGTAATGAACAGAACACACATTCACCCTTTAGCAGGGGTGTTGAGGATATGTGCTGTGGGGCTTTGGTCCTTTGTGTGTTGACATCTTTCCTGTTTTTGGTGAGCCAGGAGGTATAGCCACTAGGGGTGTGCGAAGCAGGCTGTATTCAATTCAGTTTCGTAGTTTCATAGTAGCTATTGAAGCAGTTTAGGATTCAGACAGATTTGGGGGACAGTGATTTGATTAGCTGATTCATATCACTGTCCTGATTTGATTCAGGTAATCCGAATCTGAAGATTCAGTTCTGATTCAGAGAATCAGTGATTTGGCCATAGACACAGCTTTATATGTTTTTTCTACATACCTCGAGGTACCAGGCATGGCTCGTCAATGCTGAGATGGTTGGGTGGATGGAGCATCCCACAGGAGTGTGGAGGGGGCCTCCCCGCATACTCAGCAGTGGGCCGGGAAGTGGACCGGAAGTACTTCTGGTCCAGTTCCAGGTCTGCCATCAGACACATGGGGGACCCCCCCATAGCCCCCTTACTTGGCGATTGGCCGTGGGGGGACCCTGGGTGCCCCCCTAGACCAGTGGGACACTCCATCCACTCCAGCATCTCAGCATTCACAAACCGCCTGGTACCTTGAGGTATGTAGAAAAAACATATAAAGCTGTGTCTATGTTTAAATCATTGAATCTCTCTGAATTGAATCAGAGGCTTCCGATTTGATTCAGAGAGATTAATGGGTCTCCTGATTAGATTCGGATTTGGAGATTCAGCCGCCGAATCAGGTTGAATCTCCTCCAAATCGAATCAGCAACCAAAGTTTCACACAGCCCTAGTAGCCACCACTTCTTTCAGCCCTTCCCTGATGTTTTATTTTTTCCTGCTATGTCTTTGATGTTTCTTAAGATTATTATTGGGAGGATATTTCTCAGTGGAAGAATCAGCTTGGACCCTTGGCTGGACCAATTCATGGGGCTTCATCCTCCTCTTCACCCTAACCTAACCACACCTTAGTTGAATCTGACACACAAAACCACCAGCTGGTGTAACTATTTTCTCTGGACTGGGGTAGTTAAGCCCGGTTCTAACAGACTCACAGTCCTAGATCCCAGTCCTCCTGCTAGACCCTCTGGGGTCAGGCAGGCTTATTCAGGTACAGACCCCAAACACAAATATAAGCTTTCAGTGGAGGTAAGTACAAATGAAAAAAAAAACCAAGGAAGAAAAAAAAAAGGAATCCTTCAGAGAAAACAGGAAATATAAAGAGGAAAAAAATCATACTTTGTCTGTTTAAGCTCTCAAGGAGCAGTCCTGCCCTGCAAAAGGGTTGAGCTCACTGGCTCTTCCCTTCCCCCTTTCCCACCTACTTGTGGGTGAAGGGTTCCACCCGGCCTGACCTGGTCACGTTCAGTTCCAGCCGCAGTATCTCTGCTGACAGAAGTCCTCTGACCCCTTCCATATGCTGTCTGACATCCTGCTCCAGCTCTGCTCACTGTAGACATACATTGGGAGGGGAATTCTCCAGCACCTCTCCTTCTTTGATGCTGGACAGGCTGAAAGTACTCTGTGCAGCTCATCCCAGACAAATCCAGAAAGAGTACTTACTCTGGAAGTGCAGTGTTCAGGCAAGCGCACCAGTGATAGTTCTCTGGTCACCTGAGGTAAGTATGGGGGACTTATCTCCCCCATCCACTCTTTGATTTTGACAGGGAGATGTGTGTAGGTGGGTAATCTTAGACCGATTTCCACCATTTTTAAACTAATCTATGTGTGCTGAACTTCTGTTCTGTTACAGATATAAACCAATTTCTGAAGACATACTGGTTAAAGTGTAATGTCTGTACCTGGCTTAAATAGATAAGAATTATAATTGTCTAAGATAAGAGACAAGTGACAAAAATGGCAAAATGGTGAAAACTAACTTGATCCTTAAAACTCTTATGCACAAGTTTAACTTCTCTCCTGTAAGATAGCCTAGTCAGTAGTGTAAAAATGCCTGAAAGACTTTGTTTTGACAAGACTGCATCTGCTATCTGTTATAGCATCTACCTTCTAGATTTCTTCTCCCAAGTTACATACTTATGCTCCTAAATACTCCTTTGGAGCCCCTCAGAATGGGCTCCAAAACAACCAGCATGCTGAGTGGAAAGGGAGCTAATCAGTATGAAAACACTGAGGATAGACACCTATCTAAAACCCTACTCCTCTCTGAGTCGTATGTGCTTTACCCAGCATTAATGAAAGATGTACCTCCCTGCATTCAGGGCTTATAATTCAAAACCCTTTCTTGAAGGTAGGTATCTACAACCTTCTGTTCAAAACATCTGCAAAAGGTCACTTTTTGGTATGGTGGCTAGAGCACTTACCCATAATGTGGAAGACCCAGATGCAAATCCCTTTTCTGTCTGAACAGATTTAAATCCACATCTCATCTCCCACTTCCAAAGAAATGTATCAGCTACTAGGCTAGAACATATTCTTTGCAGGGGATGTTCTGAAACTTTTCTTTGTTGCAGGAAATAACTCAAGATTCATTGAACTCGAAGAGTGAATGACTTTCTAGGCTCTTATTTAGGACACCCATCTGAGAAGGAAGAACCCTGGATTCCAGTCTCTGTTCCAAGCATTACTAATGCATTTTATATGAAAAATGAATTGGATAAAATTAATGAAGAAAAACTCTTGGAAGGAGGGCTTCAGCGCAGGCCTCCATGCTCTGATGAACACCTTCCCCACCACGTTCCAGTGGGTAGGAAGCGCTGGCAGTGGTTGTTCTCCCTCCAGCTTGGCTCTGAATGAAACATATGCCTCATGCTGCAGTATATGTGGGGCCTGATAAATAGACATTTTTAGAATGCTCATGTTCCATCAATCTACTCAAGGGAAACAGGTGGGGGGATGCCTAGTTTCTGGATCCCACATGGAAGTATCTTTGAAATAGGGCCGAGCAATTTTGTACCTATCAGAAAGAGATGCTTTGAGCAGAGACAGAAACAGTACTTCAAGTGGCTGGGGAACTTTAGTGTCAAAAACTGAGCTTAGGCAATACATCAGTTTAGAGGTAACCAAATGGGGCTTTTCAGGACTGCAGTTTGGGATTTAGATACCTCAAGTTCATATATGTCTCTAGGCATGTATTTGAATTTATTTGGATAATCTGGCCCAAATCTATTATACATTTTTCAATAAATGGTAGGCATTCAATGTTTTGGTAATGTTTATAGATTCATAGATGTTAGGGTCGGAAGGGACCTCAATAGATCATCAAGTCCGACCCCCTGCATAAGCAGGAAAGAGTGTTGGGTCTAAATGACCCCAGCTAGATACTCGTCTAACCTCCTCTTGAAGACCCCCAGGGTAGGGGAGAGCACCACCTCCCTTGGGAGCCCGTTCCAGACCTTGGCCACTCGAACTGTGAAGAAGTTCTTCCTAATGTCCAGTCTAAATCTGCTCTCTGCTAGCTTGTGGCCATTGTTTCTTGTAACCCCCCAGGGGCGCCTTGGTGAATAAATCCTCACCAATTCCCTTCTGTGCCCCCGTGATGAACTTATAGGCAGCCACTAGGTCGCCTCTCAACCTTCTCTTGCGGAGGCTGAAAAGGTCCAGTTTCACTAGTCTCTCCTCATAGGGCTTGGTCTGCAGGCCCTTGACCATACGAGTTGCCCTTCGCTGTACCCTCTCCAGGTTATCCGCATCCTTCTTGAAGTGCGGCGCCCAGAATTGCACGCAGTACTCCAACTGCGGTCTGACCAGCGCCCGATAGAGGGGAAGTATCACCTCCCTGGACCTATTTGTCATGCATCTGCTGATGCACGATAAAGTGCCATTGGCTTTTCTGATGGCTTCGTCACACTGCCGGCTCATGTTCAACTTGGAGTCCACTAGGACTCCAAGATCCCTTTCCACCTCCGTGCCACCCAGCAGGTCATTCCCTAGGCTGTAGGTGTGCTGGACATTTTTCCTCCCTAGGTGCAGCACTTTGCATTTCTCCTTGTTGAACTGCATCCTGTTGTTTTCTGCCCACTTGTCCAGCCTATCCAGGTCTGCCTGCAGCTGTTCCCTGCCCTCCGGCGTGTCCACTTCTCCCCATAGCTTTGTGTCATCTGCAAACTTGGACAGAGTACATTTCACTCCCACGTCCAAGTCGCTGATGAAGACATTAAAGAGTATCGGTCCAAGGACCGAACCCTGCGGGACCCCACTACCCACACCCTTCCAGGTCGAGACCGACCCATCTACCACGACTCTTTGGGTGCGACCCTCTAGCCAATTCGCCACCCACCGAACTTTTTGTGTTCATACTTTTTAATTGCTTGTGCCACATATTACCACATCTGAATGTTCAGGGGCCCAGTTATTTCTAATACGACATTCTAAAGAATGGAAGAAAGATGATGGGATGTCAGTGGCCTATAGATGCTTGGAAGATACTCTGAAATCACACAATGTGTCTCAACGATCATAACAATTAACAACTATAATACCTCATATATGTGTCAATACTAAAGCATTTAACATTTTTTCAAATAGCATGACCATCAAGACAAAATGATAACATCAACTAGAAATAAACAGATCCAGCAGCACAATACATTACCAATATTGATGTCATGTCTACCTACAGTAAATAAAGAGGCATCCAAGCTGTTGGATTTGACCTTCCCCAAAGTTGAAGATGAGGGAAAAATAATGGTTTGGGTTTTGCTTATTTCGTGAATCAGAACCCAGTGTAAATGTTTTGATATTGAATTCTGTCTAACTTCTAGTTTGGAAAGTTCTGATTCTGAACCAGAATCCTAGCCTGATCTGATCTTAGAAATATAACAAATCCTGTTACACCTTGTAACATAACAGTCAAACACTTTGTCACGATAATGTTTAACTTGATTTGTATCTTTCAAGGAGTACAAGAACAGCTACACAATGATCATAGATACATGAAAATGTAAGATATTTGAGATTGGCCTCCTGATTTATCAATTCTACAACAATGGACATCAATACATTCAATGGGATGAGCTTATCCTATTTTCAAATGTATTCAGATAGCTTTATGCTTTTGACCAATGTGAAGGACCCACCACAGTAGTTAATAGTTTATTCATACTACAAGAAAATTATTGCCAACATATATAGATTAAATAAAAATGTTTTGACGGGAACACATCTTGGTGTTATGATGGTGGCTAGCTGTTTACCCAGTGCTATGCTTTGTGAAGAAAAATTGAGTACCTGTACCAATAATGATGCAACCAAAGTTAAGATAAGGGATAAAATAATCTTAAAAAGCACGTGTGTGTGTTAGGAGCCTTTATCCGATTTGAAAAAGTCATTATGCACTTAAGAATCTGAATCTTATTGAAAATGCTAAAGATTTAGGCTCCTAAGGCACTTTTCGAAATTGAATAAATATTCCTATACCACACAGGAAGTCTTGAAAATCTTGCACAGAAATAAGAGGAGAGGCAGTGAGAAGATGAAAATGATACTGAGGAGGGGAGACACTCTCAGAAATAATAAAGGAAAAATGCAAGAACTTATTAGTGGAATCTGTGGAAATGCAGGAAGATATAAGAAGAAATACCTTGCTGCAAAATGGCTACTTAAGGACTGCAGCTGCTGGACTCTGCCAAATGCCAAAGGTCAGCCTAATTCTGATACAGAAAAATTCCTAAAGTAGAGCAACCATAGACTGGGGATTGCTAACAGAGAAGTGAGGAAGAGATGGTGTTGGATCTATGCAACTTAATGGTGACAACATTGTTTATGAGAACATTGTAATGGCTGTTACGTACTACCCATATTTAATACAGTGTAGTATAGGGTTCCTCTATTTGGACCACTACAGGAAATGGCAGGGTGAGGCGGAGGTTACTTTTTTCTTTGTCCAGGTCAAAGACTTAGTTAAAGTTCCTAGTCAACTGCTTAACAAGCTGCAGTGTGTTTTTGGTCTGCACATTCACAACAATACATTTTGAGTCTATCTTTATGTACTGTGCAGAAGATTTACTTGACTAGCAAGCTGAACTACTTTTAAGCTATTGTGTACCCCAGAGGAGTTGAAGAAATATGGTCTCTGTCACCAAATGCTTGATCTACTAATGCCCTGTGGCCTTGATAATAAATTATCTCAGGATTGGGATGTCAAGTGTATGCTTGTCGTTTCTGCATAAATAATTGCATTCAATCAATGCACTAATTTGCTATTATACAAGAGGCATTGCTATGAACAAATTGATTAGCTTGTTAGAAATTTCAGAAATATTTATTAAATCAGAGAGCCTCAGAGGTAAAATGATGTTTCAAAGGGTTAACCTGATTGAACCTGAAGTGCGCATCTTCCCAAGTGAAACAGTTCTACAGTACATGGTCCTTTAATGGGTATGGATGGAATCCATAAAGTGAGAAATGTGTATTTTCATGAGTGGATGTCCTTACCTCTTGACTTCTGTCAAACCCACTTAAGTTCTTTAGAAGATAATGCACCACATCTTTTTCAAAACAGACGTGAGGGACTGAGCCTATCAAAGGGGGCAGAACTTGGGGTGAAATAAAGAAGAGTGTACTTTTGTTTTAACCTGTACTACTAACGGACACCAATAAAATTCTAGCTTGTTCCCATATGACAGCTTCAATCAATCTGAAGGCTCATTAAGCCTTCCTAACTCATTTTTTAATAATAACACCAGTTGTATTAACATTATAATGCACAAGATAATCCATGTGAGTTGAGATGAGTCCACAGACAGAGCTCATTTTAGTTCTAATTACAATCTGGAAATATATTGTGGAAAATGTAAGTCATATGCCTTTATCTTTCAAATTAGCAACCCAATCCATATTAGTTCTATATTGCTATAATTGTGCTGTTCATATAAATAGCAATATGAAAAGGATTATTAGTCCTCTATCACAACTACTGATCTGTACTTGTGAAATGATAACATTAAAGCTGTTAAACATAGAGCTGCTCCAAATAGAGTCAACAGCAGTTTTGCCATTAACTCAAATGAAAGTCAGATTAGGCCTATGTTCTAGACAGGTAAAATGTATCCTTGTAGCTTTAGTTAATATTTAAAGAACAGTTTTGAAGGTGATAATAATGGGTCAAATTACTTCCTCAGATGCAGAGGTGATGCTTCCATTGAATTAACCCCATCCTGCCCCCCCCACTTCTTCTTTGTTGCTCATATCATTTTTAGACCCACAATCCTAGAAACATTTAGAGCCAAATAATAATAAAAATACCCAAACTCAGGTGCTCAAATCTAAAATTGTGTCTTGAAAAGCCCTGTTCAGCTGCCACACCACCCTAGATGTGCCTGGTCTCTACAAGCCTCAATCACTTCCGGGTATTTTTTATTAAAAAGTTCTAAAAGTACTTCAAATTCTGCTCCTGTACATGATTAGAAACTCTTACTCTCAACAAGTTAAATTGTTCAACATCTAGCTCATGCCTAAGCCCAGTGAGGATCCGAGGTGTTCCTTTACCTGCCTGGCTGGTACGCTCTAAAAATGTGTATTGCACACCTACTAGATTCGACACCGCACCAATGCAGTAGTAGCTGCCACTTTTCCTTTAAAATAATATTGGTAGCAGCTCTCTTGTACATGGTACTCTAGCGGTTACAGTATTCACCCAGAATGTAATTAGTATTCATCACCAGGGCTCCCCACTATACCTCCCTGACCCTTGTGGCTCACCCATACCGCCTGTGTCCCCCAGCTTACTTGTGGCTGCCCAGTGCAGAGCAGCAGCAGCTGAATCAGTGGTGGCAGCAGCCTCAGTGGCCAGACAAGCAGTGGGGGGAGCAGTGGGTGGGGTGTTTACACTAATGTGTAGCTTAGAGTGGCCACACATTAGTGTAATACAGCTAGAGAACAGATCACAGATAAACCTGCCCTGGAGTGGCATAACTTTAAGCTGCCTAAAGGGTGTTTAAAACTAATTTCACGTGTTAGCGTGTGGACAATCCAGGGGTTAAGAGCTCCAGGAGCTCCCTAAAACTAACATGTAACAAAACCCTAAAGCACTTAAACATCCCCCCCAACTCTCACACATACTGAAAGAGCTGGCTTTTAAACACAATGAGGTGTTGCCCCACTGTCTAGCTCTTAAGCATTTCTTCACTTATTAAGTTGATTGTTCTGGATCCTATGCATGATTTAGGGAGCTTGGACCCCTGACTCTGGATTCTTCTCTGCAGTGATGCCTAAAAGTAAGTCATAGCAACACTAAGCCCAGGGGTCGGATCTAAATCTATCGTGTAGGTACTGTCCCCAGAGTGGTAACCAATTCAACTGGGTTAGGCTCTTCAGGTCCCTAAGCAGTGTCCAATGGCAGCCAGAGCACTATAGATACTGAGTAGGGTGACCGATACAGCTTGGCAAAAGGAAATACTAGACAGAGGGATGCATTTGAACTCGTATTCCTCAGGCACCTAACAAGTAGGACCAGGTTACAAACCTGGAGAGCAGGGCCAAAACACAGTATCAGGAACCAGGCTAAGAATAGGGAGTCAGAATCCATAGAGAAACACTGTTCCAGGAGTCAGAAGCCAGGAAATACAGGGCAACAGCAAGAGCAGAAAACAAGCTGAAAGCAGCTCATGAAGGCAAGGCCAGGGACAGAGATTAAGGCAGGGAGCCTATGGCAGTTGAGAAGCGGGGCTCTTGCAGGTTCCAAGGTAGATGCTGGGAGTCAAGATTTAAAGCAGGAACCAGGCAAAAGTCAGGAAGACAAAGTTAGAGCATTGTCAGAGACCAGATGGACTTCAGAAGCATTAAGCAAACAACATGCCCCTGGATCTATTGGCTAGATAGCTTGAACCTTAGCTGTCTGTAGCCAATAGAGCAATTAAGCACAGCTGCACCAAATCAGGAAGCAAGCAGATCCAGGCACATCTTAAGCTTAGTGCAGCCCTTCAGCCCTGTGTAACAAAGGGGCGGTTCTTCATCAATTCAGGATTCAAAGCGTGTGGAGGGACTCTGTGCAGAGGTGCCATCCTAACTGACAGCAGTGTTAAGTTCAGTATGTAGTGCAGCAACCCCTCTGTACTTTTGAATGGTGGTGATGGCTCATTTTCCTCCCAGTAACTTAGTGGTTATGGCATCTGGCCAAAGAGTGTGAGATCTGGATTTTAAGCTCTCTTTACCCCCAGGAGACTCATATCCACAGCTCCCACTGCCTACAAGAATGTCTTCTTCAATAGGATATGAGCTAGATTGGGTTGATCCCTGCTGAAGCTGGCCCACTGTGCCAAAAGTGCAAGAATGATGGTGCGAGGAGAACAAGCAAGAGGGAGCTGCCTTAGTAGTTATGTCACTCCTGTGGGGTGGGGTTCTGGCTTCTGGCCCTATTGCCAAAACTTCCCCTTTCCTCTCCTCTCTGGCCAATAGGTTTCTAGTGTAAAATGAATAAACAGTCCTGGCAACAGGGGCCAGAACCCACAACCCAGGGAAGCGCCTTAAACCACACTGAGCTATAAAGTTTCACTCTCTCTTCCTTGCTCCTTAGACTATTTACATATTCTAAATCACTTCACTATTTTTTTAAATATTACCAGATTTCTATTTCCAGCTCAGCCTAAAGTAACCTTGTGTAACTTCTCCTTATTTGTAAAACAGGGCATCAATAGCGGATGCCCTTCTAAGATGGACAGCTAATGCCCTGGATCTAAAACCAGCGCTGTGAAGTGTAAGGAAATATAAACAAGAGTCTGAAGACTTGAAATTTAAACTCAGGCATTTCTGGCTTCCAGCTTGTAGCATGTTTCCACAGAATAGCACAAAACAGTGACTGTCTTTGCAGTGCATGAAAGGCAGCCTGATCTAGCTAAAAAACAGTAAAATCCAGGCCACCTAAGAGGTATGGAAATATCAGTGTTTCCTGCCTCAGTGAATGGGCAAAGTACCCAAGATAAAAATAGAACCAACCACACCTTTTCCTATGACTGATGATTACCACATTACCACAATTGCTTGGAGGCTTGAAAATAAGATTTTTACTCTCTTCTTATGGACACTTGGAGAAATGTGGTTGGGCAGTGAGATACTCGCATCATGGTTCATCACAGCTAATTGATTAAATAAAGCAAATCTCCTTTTTCAGAAATACATAGCAACTTTACAAAATTGGTGCTTTTTTTTAACCACAGGCTGACTTTTGATTGGTAACAAGAGAAGAAACAACTTTATTTTTTAAGCTAATCAGAATCCTGCTTTTCAAAAATGTTACAGCTAGCAATTGTCACTCAGATGCCCCTAGCATCCATCAATCATTTAATTTAATAGAAACAGTGTCATTGTAATAAAATGTTGCCAAAGAATAAATGTCTCATGGTTTGAAAAAAACATGCCTGTGAGTTTTGTTTTTGAATAATGCCTGCGATTTGTCTTGGTTTTTTTAATCTTGCAAATGGAGACTATTGTCCTATGATAAAGTTCTATGCAATTGACATTATCTCTTAATTATTTTTGTAATATATTCATTGCAGAACTTGTTCAAGTAAGAAGTTATTGTTTAATTTCCATGATTGATGTGCTCATTTCATAAGTATTAGATTAGTGGAGAGTACACAATTTATATTAACATGCATATGTCATTGAAGAATACATCATTTTCCAGCTGTCTTTGAATAAAGAAAATGCATAAGAAATAATGGACTTGCTCATAAACTCCTTACTCATGTAAGTAGTCCCATGGGAGTAAGGGGATTGCACACCTACATGGAAAATAGATTGGATGACCTAATCCCACCTCTCAATGGTTTGATTTCAGTTTCACATAAGACAAAAGGAGGGAATTGTTATAAAATGACAGAACTGTTCTCTCAAAACAGTATCATGGATATTTAACATTTTAGATCTGATTATTAGTATTTACATTGCTGTAATACCAAGGGACCCTATGAATCCATAATTGTATGAACACTTCCACCTCACACTTGCAGTAATCAGGCTGACAGTTCTTGAAATCAGTGTTGCTCCAAGTAGGCACAAGAATCTGCTTATGCTGACTTGATTCAGTGGGCTCACGTATACTCATGAGGAAGGACTACACTGGTAATGGGTTGTTGGATCAGGCCTATACAACTTAAACCATATGTAAAACAATCCCACTTATTTAATTAGTTCAGCAAGGGCTGAATCCTGCAAGTTGCTGTATAGGTATTAGTGGGAACACTCAGTAGCTTTCAGGATCAAATGCTCAATTACTACAGAAAGCTGCTTCATACTTTATAATGTAATCAGTAGAAAATAAACAAATATTTCTCCAATTAAATGACATCCAAGAAAGTCCAAACTAACTTAACATCTAAATGACTGAGAAAAAAGCAAAGGAAGAACAGAAGTATTAGCTTTCTTTTATATTATTCGTCATATTTCTTTTGTGTAAGAAATTGTAAACTGAAAAGAGAAACACATCAAGGCATCGGAAATAAACATCCAAATGAAAACAACTACTGGAACAAAATTCTGGAACGAGATAAAAGTCTGCCAGCATTGAAAGTAAAAAGACTGGCAGAAACGTGCCCAGCCTCCCCAACACGTTATTAACATCTTAGGAAAATGCTACTGAAATGTTACAAACTAATTAAATTGGGCATACAAGGAAACCAATGGGAATAAATTATTATGCAAATATAATGTTTTCTCTACATAAAGTAACTGGTATGAGTCTATGTGCTATTAACCAGACACACTGCTGAATCTTCACCCTGGTCCCTGTCTGTAGGAAAATATGCAAGAAAAAGGCCTGACTATCTCCAGACTAAAGCAGCACTGTAGGATGTAAATGAACCTGATTAAAGAAAATGGAGCGCAATTCTGGTGGAGGCAAAGGAGGTAGAGAAAAGGAGGGGGATGTGAAAAGGAAAACTGTACCTGAACTTTCCACAAAGGAAATTATGGTGTAAAGCTGGACACATAAAGCAAGATCGCCATCTGCTGCTCATTCTAAAATGGAATGATTCAGATTTGAACGCTATACAAGTTTGGGAGCTGTACAGTACATGATTTGACAAGTTGATATAACAATGAAGTACACTGCGTTTTGGAGGGCAGGATCAAACCCTTGGCAGGTGTAGAATCGTTTATCTAGTTCAGTCACTGTGTGAACATGTCCTTTTTTAAGACAGCTGAACCTAACTGGAAACCATTTGTGAATAGTGTCAGTAATAAAGCTATTGTCTATTAATAAAGCAAGTTACTTTCCCTAGGTATATCAAAAGCTCTCAATCAGAATCCAAGCAGAAAAGATAATTTAGCTATAACATAGCACTTCAGAGAAGCAGACACCAGCAAATGTGAAAACAAATAGCAGCTGCCTCGTCACTTCTGTCTGCCAAAACTCTTGTCACCTAGTAAAAGGGCTGGTTTTTATTTGTGGAAATCTGGGGCCTATTTATATCTATACCTTTATTCACAGATATTTTAAAAGTGTTCATAATCACAGAGTCAGAGTGCCTGTGTTTCTTATATGACCTGAAACAAGAGAAAGAACTGTACCAATGAAATAAAATTAATAATTAGTACTGTGCATTTATATAGTGCTTTTCACCACTCAAATTCTTTATAAAACATTAACTGTGATGAAAGTCCTGAAATTTAAGTTTTTAAGGTATGGGAAAGTTAGAAGAGATCAGCCTCCCATATTCAAAGTCCCTTAATGGGGACCTTCCAAGACTGAAAATGAAATCTCTGTTTCATGAAATGAGGTACAAACAGGGATAATTGTTAAAAATGAGAAGTAACTTATTTTGTACAAATTCTATTATCAGATACTTATAAGCACAAATCAGTAACAAATTCTCATTCTCTGATTATGGCCCTCTCCTGTCTAATGTCTCATAGATGGAATTCATGATAGAGTCCTTTATAGTCAAGAGTTTGCCAAAAATAAGGTTCAGCTTTTAGCTAAAGTCACAGGAATTACACTAGGATGGAATTTAGCTCAATGTCTCTCTGGTTTATAGTGCAATAATGGCCATATACAAAGGTACCAATAGATGGATGGATGTGTTTGCTTGTCCTCTCAATCATCAATTGAAACAAATAGTTCCAGAAATAGATGCAATGGGTATTCCCCTATTACATATTAATTATATGCTGCTTATTTGTCACGAGCTCTGGAATGCTACTCAGCCAGGAAGCAATGGAGAAGACCATGACATGGATTGTTACCCGAAGCTAAGGAGAATCTAATAGATCATGGTCTCAGAACATTCTTATTGATGCAAGAAAGTACATCCAGATATTTTCTTCTGAACATTACTCAGGAGAGTCAACATTTGTATTACTTCATTTCCCAAGATTTCTAATGGGGAAGAAGACAACTTGAAATGTAGCTGAGACATTATAGGAACCCCAGTGATAAAGGCTGCCAAGGAGATGTGATGAACTGCTATATTCCCTGCCTCTTGTAACCATACCCCACCTTCTTGGCCAAGAGGTCAGTACTCCATAAATCCCTAGACTAGGAGAATGCCTTGTAGGAATACATTTCACTTTGGACTGTTGCTCTACTCTCAAAGACCACATATTCTGGACTAAGCCTTCAGAAGCTGGTGTTATTCAAACTGGTCCATAGAAAGCAAGTTGAAGCTAGGACACATGGCGTTGCTGAAAGTCAGAAATGAAACAAGGGTGAGTGCAGACCAAGGTTCCAGAAAGATTTATGAAACTAAGTATACATGATTTAGTTTTATCTTTACACTTATGTTTAAACCATTACTACCACTGCTTCAGTTGCACCATCTGCTGACAGCTTTTTGCTAACGAGTTGAATTACCTAATGTAGACAAGGCTCAGGAAGTAGAAATTGAATTGATTTTCAGCACTGCAGACACCTTTGACCTGTAACTCAAAGTATGACAGTTTGAAAGCATATTAAGGAACAGCTACTTCTCAATGGGAACTGTTCTATCAGCAGCTCCTCTCTTTGTTTTCTTTCCTGTCACTACCGAGACCAGAATGACATGGGGGTGCGTGAGTGGTTTGAAGATGATTGTAGCAATGTAGATGTCTAAAACAGCCAGAAGGGCTGTTAGAGGGTTAGAAACAAGTATCTTAATCTTGAAATTATACCTCTTTTTAGCCAAAGATGGGGGTATGAAAACAGCATTTTCTTTTATACCATCAAATAGAAATGATGACATCATGGACTAGCAATTCCACCACGATCTGCTGGTTGTGAAAGCACACAAAATGCAGGGCCTGCAGAAAGCTTCTAGTCTATTTAGCCTTAATTTCTGCAGAGATAGGAAATTATACTGTGAAGCCAGGCACATCTATGATATCATATTTAACCTGTGGGAGACTTGCTTTACCAGAAGGGCTGTGCACATTATGTCAGAAATTATATGTTGAGCTAATGATATATTAGAAAAGAGATAATAAGCCTTCCAGGAATCCCTAAGTGTATTATTTGTTAATTTAGGAGGTGTCATGACTGAGGCAGCAGAGTGACTGTACTAGGGGGCTAAAATGTGAATGCCGATGTCCACTAGGGAAAACAAAGGCGCGCCTCCTGTTAGGTCTGAGATCCTTCCTTTATTTGGCATAGGGGACATCATAATTCAGAAAGCAGCCTCTGGCATGTGGAGTGATTTTGCTGCCTCATCAGTGAGACTTTTAGATTAAGAAATGTGAATGTTTTCATATTCCTGGAGGGATTATTATATCGTGTTTAATATTTCATATATTTGACATCAAATTACCAATTAAATGCTACTATTTATTGAACTACCCTTCTGGTCATATGATTTGCTAGGTTCCTTGTAGAGTGGCTTTACCTTTGTTTTATTAACCAGTAATTCAATTTAAATGTTATGCTTGCAACCTGAAAGGATATTCTGCTGACAGGGACTAGCCAATTCTGATTTATTTTTGAGACTTTACAGGGTCATAAAATCAGAAATTTCAACAGGCTGGATAAGGAGAAATTTTTCTCCCTCCCCCACATAGAAAAATATCAAACAAAATTTCTGTGAGGTGAATCTCTGTGCAGTGTCCATGACCCATACAACTATTTAACTTACAAATAGCCAAGAAAAGCATTGCCCCTGGTCCTACTTAATTCTGCTATTAACAGGCAACAGGCTAACCTAAATTATTAACATAGCTTAATGTGCTTTGCATAACCTTGAAGCCAGTACTTTTTAACCCTTTCCATGCACAGCATTCCCATTGACTTCAATGGGAGATCTCTAGACAAGGGTTTGCAGAATGAGGTTAGCTTTTCGTTTAATTGCAGTTTAGCTTTATCTCTTTGTTGAATAGCCAACTGGCTTGTACACTGCAACCACTTTTGTGCCACATTTGTGATCGACAGGTGTGAGTGCAAAAGCTTTTCCTTAAAGGCCAACTGGCCATGAGAGCCACCCAAAATCTGGAGGGCATTGTTGAATTGTATCCTGTGTTTACAGTGATGAGCCTCAGATGACATGCATCTCTTAAATCAGTCCAAATCAGATAAGCAATTGCAAACTTTTGGACTGTGGTGCCTGATGCTTCCCAGTGTCTTTTGCTTGTCTCCTTTTGCTTCTTCACATTAATGAAAGAGAGGATTTCTCTCTACTTCCTAAATCATTATTTTTTCATATTGTCCTGTTTCCATTGGCTTATATTTTTCCAAATCATTGCCTTTATCTGAGGTTTTCCTTTCCTTCAAGAGGATCCACATACATGGCTTCACTGGTGACCAAAAGAGATTGCAGAAACCACAAGGTAGTGTGAAGAAAGATATATTTTGGATATAAAGAAGTGCAGAAGAAAAACAAGGTTTTCCTCAGTTTGCACAATATGTGACTGAAGTTTTTTGGAGCCTTCATTGGGTTGAGAAACCCAATTGTTTCTTATGCTTCTAATATGCATTCCATATAAACATGACAGACTGGGAAACTCAAATTCCCATTTAAAAAGTGGTAAGACACAGGCAGCAGCTCCATGGACTTCAGTGAGAACAAGACTGGGCTTCCAGTGAAGCCACCTCTAATGAATGAGGAATAATTAAATCTTCATGTTTTGTCACAGCCCCTTTCAAAGGGCCACTGAAACCAATGTGAGTCCTTCCACTCACTTCCCCTTCAAACCTTCCTATTCTCAACCTTTCAACTCCCAGCAAATTCAAACTGTGGTTATGATTCTGCGATAGGGAAGTTAAAAGAGAACACCACCCACCCAGTCACATGGACAGTCTGTGTTTTTGGCTATCCTTACCTCATACGGTTTGATAGCCTTTTTTCCCCTTTCTGTTCTCTTTGTTTTTCTTTTCTCCTTGGAGACATTAGTACTTTTTGTGCTGGTGAAGCTTTGTGTAGCTGATTCAAAAAGACTTCTATTAATGACTAATTTGTTTTGAATGGATAGTTTGGAATAGAAAGGTTGAACTAACACCAGTCAATTAGTAGACACTGATTAAATCTTTTTGAATGTGGTTAGCAAAACAAAAGCGGAGATGTAAGTGAACACTCGAGTGCCTGTGGCAGCAGTGGTGCACCCGGCAACCTCAATGTCTGGGGTGCTGGGAGAAGTGGAGATGCCCAGGCCAGGCTGCTGCTATTTCCCTCCCCCTCGCCACAAGGGCTGATGCCCCAGTCATCCCTCCTTCATTATGCTACTTAACAAAATACATATTCAAAAACTGCTTGGACATGGAGTAAGTGTAACGTCTCCATGGACTGAACTCACATGTACAAAAGCTGAATGGACACAGAACTTGACAGCTGAACTTCCTCATAGCTAGAAATATTCTGGATAGGCGTCCAGAGAAAACATAAAGCATATTCAAATGTGGCAAAATTCAATGCTGCATTCAGTTTAGGCTTGGCATTGAAACAGAGTTAACGGAAATTTTAATAGCAATAAATCATGGTATTATTCAGTCAGGTCACATGCATTCATGAGATACAGGATTGCAAAGCACTATGCAAGCTTCTCAGCTCCTTCCTCTTAAAATATACACACAAGGGGATTTTTTTAATGAGTTGATTCCACAGTTTTCTAAACATCTTTGTAACCTCATTTGTATGTGGACAGAATACGTAAATCTTGTAAAGAATAAATTCTACTGCATTTCTGCTTCCCAAATGGAAGGAGGTGAAATGTGCTGAAAGAGGGATGGGACAGCTCTGCATGAAAATGTGTATGTGGGAGGGGGTTTCTCATTTAAAGCACACTTGGTTGAATTAATTTACAAATGTGTGGGTATTATTCTACAGGTTTCCTCTTTCATTTCACCAGGGAAAGCCTGACTCCATTCACAAAACTACATATCAGTCTACTCCAGTTAGACTGTGTTTACATATGCAAACAATTTAGGAACTACTAATAACTTCTGTTGGACCCCTAAGGAAGTATACCTCCCCTGCTACCTGCTCATACTCCTATACAATATTTTGGGGGAAGTGTAATTATAGTTACCACATGAAATCTGAAGACTGTTTGTGACAACCAAAAACAACAGTTACAATGATGCATGAGAATTGCCTCTCAAACCTTTCCCATTGGAAGTGTCACCAGAAAATTGGACTGCATAACTTTTTCCTGCTTCTGACTGCTCAATGGGATCTCTGCCTGCTGCCTTTCCCCTTTAATTGCTAGGACATTTTTGCATCTTCTTCCTTCCTTTGCACATTTCTGCTTAGCTTTCTTAATATCAAGAGCTATTTCTTTAGGATAGCTCTTGGGGTGTGTGTGCATGTATTTACTATAAGCATTCTAACTGATGTTTTGAAACCTCTATATATACCTTTCTGTCATACATGTTATTTTTTGCAATCTCTTTAGTAAATATTGTTCTCATTAGTGATCATTATGTGATACCTTGGGGTATTTTGCACTTCTTGTGTCATATTGGATATATACGCATCATATATATTTTACTATATACTGAATTATAATTGACTGTGGAGCGTAGACAGAAGGGCCATTTTTATAATTAATTGTTGGAGTGACAGGTATTTCTACTTTGTGATTATTCTTATTGCTCTTATGGGAATCACCTGTTGGGGACAATACTAGCTGATATTTTTTATTTGTGGTTACTCTCATATTATGGGGAGGAGAGGGAGATGTGCATGCTCACATGTGATGCATGCGTGCTTGCACGAGTGAGTGAGTGAGTGAGTGAGTGAGTGAGTGAGTGAGTGAGTGAGTGAGTGAGAAAGAGACAGACAATTCCCCTCTTTCAAAAGCAAAAAAGCCAAGAGGATAGTATAAAGAGATTTTTTGTTCATAGACTGAAGGGATTAATTAAAAAACACAATCTTATATTATTACTTGATAATGCCTTTAGTTCTTGTTGGAAGCAATTTTTAATACTTACAGAGACTTCAATTTTGGTGCAGGCTGTCTTATGTATATTGTTGTGTGGGTAAACATTTTAATTGCTAAAGAGAGGCAATTTTCTTCATAAAAGTATCTTAACAGCTAATAGCATGAATTATTTGCAATCTTCTCAACTGTCAGCATGAAGATTAGGAAATAGAGGTCAGAAAAAGAAGTTGAGAAGTTTTCAATATCACTTCCAGTCCAGTTCAGGAAATATAAACAAAAAAATGTAGGGCAAGATTGTTTTTGCCCCTGTGTCCACCACTGGAAAGCAAGGAAACATTCTGAAGGCTGCTCACATTGTGAGTCATTGTGAATCACTGTAAACCTCTTTCATAGTGGGAAAGAGAGGAGGTAAAGAAAAATATTTGAGGAAATATCTCTGAAATAAAAGCTGAAAACCAAAACTGGATACCCACTGATAAACTTATGATATCTGAATCTCAAGAAACTATATTTGATCTCCTGTGCAGTCTGCCATGATAAACTCAGTTTATGAGGCAGCATGATTTGCAGTCATTTATTCTATATCTGTTGCTATACTTCCTGCTCCACTGGAAACTGCCTTTTTACCAAGCGATATTTAATCATTTGAGTCTGAATGATTGATACTTTGTATGGTAGCATACTACTTTACCAATGCAGAATCCTATTGACTTTTATGAAACTACTAACCCAGGGGTGGGCAAAATGCAGCCCGCGGGCCAAATGCGGCCCACCAGGCCATTCTATCAGGCCCACGGGGCCCCTAAAAATTTTTGAAAATTAATATTTATCTGCCCCTGGTTGCCTGTCATGCAGCCCTCGAAGGCTTGCCAAAACTCAGTAAGTGGCCCTCCACCTGAAATAATTGCCCGCCCTGTACTAACCACACTTCGGGTCCCAGTGAAATGTGGAAAGAGATCATGGGCTTTGCCTGTTAAACTCCTTTAGTTAGGTAACAACATGGGATCAAAGGAAGAAAAACATTACTGGAAGGAAAAAGAAAACTAAAAGATAATACTATCAGGAGTCTGACCTCGGTTGGATTATTTGGAGGGGAAGAAAGCACTCTTTATTTGACTCGACTTCCAAAAACTCTTGATATGAATTTGATTCTCCCCTTGGGACTGTTGCTTAATAAATCTCATAGGATAGCTGCTCTAACAGCTTTTCATCTATTATAATTGTTGTTTTGCCTCTTATACAAAGAAAGGATTATGCAACATTTTAAAAGGAATTTCTGAATCACCACAGAGCTGAAGATTAGAGTGCATTTCTATATCAATTTAGCAAAAAACACCCCAAAAGACACAACACCAAATCATAAATTCCTCAAACAAAATTATTAACTTTTAAATCTTGTGTTTGCAGCATTGGGCTATTCTTCTTAGGTGAAACTCCTGCCCCATTGTGGTTAACATAAGTTTGCCATTGATTTCAGTGAGATAAGTACATCATCCTTCACAATTTCAACACAGTGCAAAAACCTAACTGGTACCTATTTTACAGAGGTGTAGCAGGATAGTGTCCTAGGCAGTGGCTGCACACATGGCAATACTGGTAGTGGTAGATATTACTGTGTCCCCTCCCTCAGTTAGGCCATATTAATACAGCAATGGTAAATATTGTTCAATACTCTTGAAATTATTAGAGAAACATCCAAAAGTTGAGGGAAATTTAACCTTTAAATTTAGCAAGTCAATACTGACCAATCAACTTTAGTTATTATTTTTTATTTTGTTCTCTATATCTTTACACGCCAGGAAATTATTTAGTTATGTGCCTGTGCAATTTTGCACATAAAAGTCATGACCATGCATAATTGTATAATTTTGCATTACTTACTCTGTGGCAGGCTCCATGACTTGGAGGCAGAAAGCTGCGTGACTGGACAGCTGGGTAAGTGGGAGTGGAGCTTCTGCTTGCAGGAGGGAAGTATGGGTGTGGGGTTTGTGGGTGTACATGGGGGTGTGTGTGGGTGGGCATAGGCTGTGTTTTCTCACTACTTCTAATATACATATACAGAACCACATAGCTTTACAGTTTTAGTTCAGCTGTATCTTAGACATCTCCATCAATCCAACTTGAGGCTGTTGCTCCTTGTTCTGTCATCTGCCACTACTAAGAACGGTCTAGCTCCATCCTCTTCAAACCCCGCTTCAGGTAATTAAAGGCTGCTATTAATTCCCCTCTCTGCTATCTATTCTCTAGACTAAATAAGCCCAATTCCCTCAGCCTCTCCTCATAAGTCATGTGCCCCAGCCCCCAAACCATTGTTTTTGTCCTCCACTGGACTCTTTCCAATTTGCTGACATCCTTTCTATGGGGGGGGGGGGGCAAAACTGAACAAAGTATTCCAGATGCACTCTCATCAGTGCTGAATAGAGGGGAGGCTGAGGGGCACGATGATCACCTGCAGGCAGTGTTGGCAGTGGTGGGGGTGTGGTGGCAATGAGCAAGGACCGCCTGCAGGCAGCCGTGGTGAAGTTGGCGGCGAGGGCAGGCTGAATGGGGACCACCCGCAGGCAGCCGTGACGTATGTTGGCAGCAAGGGTGGGGTGGCGAGTGATGGGCACCGAGCGAGGACTGCCTGCAGCTGCCAGTGGCCGTGTTGGCAGCAGGGGGTTGGGGGGGCGGCCACCACTTGCAGAAGCTGGCGGCAGCTTCGGCGGTGGCCAATCTCAGGAGGGTCACATGCTCCCCTGTGCCCCCCCTATGCATTGCCTGTGGTCTACTACTACTACTAAAGTGTAGTATTTGGCACTTGTCCTTGTTGAACCACATGATGTTTATTTTGACCCAATCCTCCAATTTGTCTCAGTCACTCTGAATCCTAGCCCTACCCTCCAGCATATCTATTAATCCCCACAGCTTAGTGTCATCTGCAAACTTGCTGATGGTGCACTTTAGGCCATCTTCCAGGTTGTTGATGAAGACATTGAACATAACTGGCCTTAGAACCAACCCCTAGGGCACACCACTTGGTACCTACTGCTAACTAGACATCAAGCCATTGATTACTACCCTCTGAGCCCACTGCTCCAGCCACTTTTCTATCTACCTTACACTCCATTCATCCAGACCATACTTTCTTAGCTTGACTGTGAGAATGTTGTGGGAGACAATATCAAATGCCTTGCTAAAATCAATGTATACCACATTCACTAGTCTCCCCGCATCTACACAGTCAGCCATCTTATCATAGAAGGCAATCAGGTTGGTCAGGCATTCCCTTCCCTTAGTGAATCCATGCTGACTGTTCTTAATCACCTTCTTCTCCTCCAAGTGCTTAGAAATGGATTTCTTGAGGATCTGCTCCATGTACTATGATTCCAAACTCATACCAATAGAACTAGCAAAGTACATCATCTGTTCTCTATTTCTCTCCCTTATTGGTACTGACAGAGCTATAACATACCTACCTACTGCATGTATCTGTGCATAAATATTGACATGCAGTCCAGAGAGATTTCTCTACTATGCAAACTAAGAATTCAGAAAACTTTATTTAGGCAAGTATGACCACTCCTTTTTTAAATAAAAAAAATACATACATTGATTTAAAATCAGGAAGCACAGAAAGACCAAAGTAATGAAATGGAAATGATTTTAATGGTGAAATCTGAATTATACATTGAAGTACCATTTACACAGTATTTTTTGTTATTCTGCTTTAAAAAGCAGAAACTTTTAAGTGTTAGATATACTTGCAAAGGTTTACTTGGCTGAATAAAAGGTTATTCATTTATTCAGTTGAATAACTGAATTTTAAACTGGTGTTCTATTTCATATTTTAAGTGCTGCTTCTCTACATGCATTTATCTATTTCAAATTTGCCTTTTAGTCTATTATCTGCAGCCTAGTTTCTTGAACCATTTGTTGATTCTCACCCTGTATAGTGAAATCCTAATGAATACATCCTGGCCAGTCCCTCCAACTGCCACATAAATTACTATCAAAATCACATCATGGTGTCATATAGTCCTTGCTATAGATGCATAGAAAAAATCTTTTCTGGTACTAAGTGCTATAGGCATTTAATCTTTTTGTTACCTCTAATGCAGGATTATCAACACTTACATGTAATGTAAGATTTAGAGCTTGTAAAATTAACATTTAAAATGCAATAATGCATGTTCAAAATAAAAAACACAAATTATTTTTATATATCTCTACAAATAATTGCAGTATTACTTCTCTTATCATTCTATGAAACCTATAATAATTTATTCTCCATAATGGTGCATAAAAAACTAGAATTTACTATGTATCTTGTGCCTTAAGCAGGAAATTAAATGAAAATCTGGGTACACAGTGAAATTGTTCCATTAATCATATCTTAAGTTAGCAAGTCTGGAAATGACTGCACTTTGTTGTTTGATACTCAATTGTTTTGCTCATTTACTTGTATTGCTTCTCAAACAGGTGTGCCTTTTAGAAAGCTTTTTTCCTCCTTTTCTAGGATAAAAGGGAAACAAAGGAAATGCAATCACTGGACATAGTAATGAAATTCCTATGTTATCCAAGAACCAACAGCTATATTGTATACAAACCATACCAACATCATAAAAAATTAGGATAACTAGACAGCTCATGCAGCATCTATCTGATCAGTGGAGATTCTTTAGCATTACATTCAGTACTGCACAGGTACATCAAAGGTAACAGCTGAAGCTGCTGCCTTGACACCTTTCAAAAGAATATTGGATGCACCTATGGTTATCTAAGTGTTGATATTAGGCTCTTCTTTCTGTCACTGAAGCAAATGGCTTTCCATAGGAATCAGTAGTTTTTCATTAACTTCACTGGGAAAAGCACTAAGTTTCTTCTACTATCAGTGATGAAAAAATTAAGATATAAACAAGAGATTGTCAATTTCTGAGATTTGACATAAAGAAACACTTCAAAGATTTTCTTAAAAGGTTATCTTAGTTTTTCTTTTTTAAATAACTAGACTGCTGTTTTCTTATCACCTTTATACCATATTTTCACTAACTTATTTGTTTTACGTTTATGCAAGGGAAGATTCAGGTCAAATAACTTGCTAACAGCTCTGACATGCTGCCTCTTCTTATTACACTATAAAAATTTAATGAAGGACATTTATAAAAGATGAATATGGAGAACCACATCAGACATGACATTTATGCTATGCAGTAATGTTGAATATTATAGAAAGTAAGCCTGGTTTTGATGCTCCTACATAAACTGATGCCTGCACTGGTTCAAATAAAAGTATGCTTTCAGTTCACCTTTGAAACATGTCCTGTCTGCTGAGCAAAGTTTATTTCATGGCTTTAATTGCAGGGAAGTGTGGAAGGAAATGAGTACAGCTGTCCATTTAGTAATATTAGACCCATCTTCATCAGAAAATCTTCATTTAGTAGAATGATGACCTGTTTGAAACTCTCACCCCTCATGAAAGCCTGTGTGAATTCTTCTGAGAATTTGTGCTGGGTCAGCCTTCTGTGGTAACTTTTCATCATGACCTTGGGACTTTGTGGGAAAGTTTGCAAGCTGGTATAGAGGAATTGTTTTCCTTTGAGAAGTTTGGAGCATACGAGAACAAACAATTGGGAAATCCCCCTCAATGGCTGCAAACTTTCCTTGTAATTTATAGGGGTTCTCACAGTGGTGGGATGAAAGAACAGTGCTTGGGATATAATAGGTATGGAAAAAGAAAAATTCCTCCTTGAGGTTTGCTTGGATTGTAGTGCTTGTATGTGTAGTGGTGGTTTATCTGTGCAGGAAGAAGTCAGAAGGAGTTAAATGCAATAGCACATCACATACACTGAATTCCTATTTATATTACTATTACTCAATTTTGATAAATGGCAAAATACACACTTTATAGTGCTACTGGCTTCCATTAGCTTATGTCTAGTAAAGAGCAGAATTATTATCACAATTCTTCCCAAAAGACATTTCAAACAGTGGGTTAGAGATGGATATTTTTAGAAAATAAAATTTATGCATAATCAAAGTAGAACACTGCATTTTACTTGCTTTCAGAAAACTTTACTAAAACCATCTTTAGTCTTCAGACTTCATGTGTTATGAAGTGGAAATGCCTGGTCAGGAAAGTACACTGACACTGATGACAGGGTTAATCTCAAACAGAGTGCACATTTAGCCATGCTGTTTTTTCTCTTTAAGGTAGTTGAAGAGAACATCCAATCCTCCTTCCATAATCTCTGGCAGTGGTTTGGACAAAGGGTTATGTGAAATGTGGAGCCCTTTATCCATGGGATTCCAGGCAATTCTTGGCAATCTGTGCAGTTGATAGAGGTCATCAGGGAGAGTCTGAATAACATTGTAATCTACATTTAGTAACTCAAGAGCAGTGATGAAGCACAGAGACCGCGGCAAAGTGCGAATACTGTTATTCTCTAAAATAAAGATTTGCAAGTTTACTAGGTGCTGGACACTTTCAGCGATGTTTTCAAGTCTGTTGGATCCCAAGTGCAAGAAATCTAAACTCCTCAATGCAAAAACACATAGCGGGATGTGAACAAAACAATTGTTACTAAGATTCAGCTTCCTTAGACTTGTCAGATCAGTGAAGCTTGAAGGGAGTTGTGATATGCGGTTGTGTGAAAGGCTCAAAACTTCTAGCTTTCTGCACAGGCTTAGCTCCGCCGGCACTTCAGTCAGGCAATTCATGTTGACAAATAAAACCTTCAGGTTCCTGAGCAGCCCAGTCTCTTTAGGCAGACACTTTAGGCGATTGCCACACAAATTTAGCACTACTAATCTGTCTAGTTTCCCCAAAGCAGAAGGAATAACCACAAGCTGATTGTGAGAAAGGTTCAGTTTTTGCACTTCTGACAATCCCCACAAAAAGTCGGGCACATGTTTCATCCCCTTCATTATAAGACTTAGGCTGACATAACACAATCCACACTTCAGTAGGGACTTTGGATCTTTTCCTGAGAGAAGAGCATCTTCCCATGCTGGTAGCTTTTGACTTTTTTTCAGCAAAAACAGCCTTCTCCGCCTCTTGTCCTTTGAGTGTTCAGTTCCCATAACATTACAGCTTGCTGCTGCTGGTGAATGAAGTTAGGTTTTTTTCCCTTTTAAAGAAGGGCAGAGGACTGAGATTTACAAAAGACACAAATAAAATCAAGGAGATACAAAGGTAACTAAGAAAAACATCTTCTCCTAGCCACCAAATCCACCTTCTGAAGCTGCTGAGGAACAGTTTCACTTTTAAAGACAAGCTTACGTTGTTTTTCTTGGTGCTGCAGCCTGTAATGAAACACTTGCTACTGACACCGCTGAGCAGACCTGTTCAATTCAAACTGAATACCACAATGCAGCTGTCAGTGTCACTTTGTCTGGGCTTTACTGGACAAATACATACGTATCTTCACTGCAAAAAGGTCACAGAGATGCTGTATATAACTTCACTATGTCAGCAGCTTTCTCAATTATCTGGTGCATGCTGCGATTTTAGGACAATTAAAAGCAACTTAAAAGCAAAACAAAGCCAAACAACCACCAAATAACCCTTCCCTCCCTCCCTTAACCCCCCCCCCCCAAAAAAAAACAACCCAAAGAAGGGGGAGAAAAAAGGGTTCTACTCAGATAAGAAGCAGGTCCCATAACAGCCTTGATTCTTAGTTTGTTTAAATAGCTCAGAATCAGTGAGCAAGCTTTGCTTGCACAGTAGTACTAGTGAAGAATCTTCCACATCAGTTCTTGTTTCCCTTCCAATGGGTTCCCTTTCAGTCCACATACAAGCAGTATTCCCACTTTGCCACGGTCTTTGTGCTTCGACACTGCTCTTGAGTTACTAAATGTAGATTACAACGTTACTGAGATTGTCCCTGATGACCTCTATCAACCGCACAGATTGCCAAGAATTGCCTGGGATCCCATGGATAAAGGGCTCCACATTTCACATAACCCTTTGTCCAATTTTCTCTCTCTTCCATAATGGTTCACCATGCATAGCAGCAGTAGATTTACTCTTTTTGGTTTGTCTACAGTTGTGTGACTGGGTACACTGGGCATAGTCAGAGCTAGCCAGCATGGCCCTGCCATCCATCTGGGACTGAGGCTAGGGCTGTGGGGCTGGGGCCCATCTGGGACCCACTGGTGCTGCTGAGGGCAGGTGCTGAGGGGCCGGTCTGGGCTGGGCGACAGCGACTGGGCTCTTCTCAGCATGCTGTGGCTTGGGCTGGGGCTACAGGAGCTGTGCGCCCAGATTGCTCCTCGCTCCCTGCGCCCTGGCCAGGTGGGGCCGTCATGGAGCTGCAGCTGGCAGGGAAGGCCCGGGCCAGGCTGCTAGGCCAGGACACTTCCCAGTTGGCTGTGGCTCTGTAACAGCCCAGCCTGGTGCGCATGGGCGGCAGTTGGCTAGACAGTAGAGTAGAGGTGACATCTCTGCAGCTGCAAGTGGGTGCCTTGGCTGGACTGGCTGCGAGGGATGTGTTAATTGTGCTCGTGGCTGTCCAGGCTGGCTCAGAGGCATCGATGGTCCCGGAGCCCTGTAGCCACCCGCTGCAGGGGCTTGTGTGCCTGCAGCTGCCACTGCCGCCATGCCCCCTGTTCGTCACTGTGCAGCACCCAGCCAGCTGCAGCCACACCAGAACTGCATGCTGGCTCAGGCCAGCAGGGCTGTTCTGCCTCCCTCACTTCCAGCTAACGCGGCCACCCTGCTCTGAGTCCGTGGGCAGGAAGGTTCAGCCCAATGGCTTCTACCTAATGCATGGAGCTTTGTCTCCAGCTCCCGGCCACCTTCCATTCGATTTGCCCTCATGGTGTGATAAGCAGCTGCTGCAGGTGGGCGGAGGAGGTGGAAGGCAACTGAGAACTGAAGTTGGATCTCCATGCGCTAGGCAGAAGTCGCCGGGCTGCCAAGTCCTGTCACCTGGAATGGTGCAGAAGGAGCAGAAGTGGGAGGAGGAGGAGGAGCTGCTGGAGGCAAGGGGAGCCCAGCAGCATCCGGCTGGCTGCAGCCCCACCAGGAACAGTCCCACCGGAAGCTGTGCACTGCCTGGGGCCGGCAGAGCTGTTCTGCCCCTCTCACTTCCAGTTGCAGCTCCCGCCTTGCTGCGCCACTCCACGCAGGTGGAAGCTTCTACCCAGTGCATGGAGATCTGGCTCTAGTTCCTGGCTGCCTTCCACCAGCTCTGCCTGCCTGCAGGGGCTGCTCATTGCACTGGGCAGGTGGAGCATATGGAAAGTGGCCAGGAGTTGGAGCCGGAGCTCCATGCACTGGGCAGAAGCCTCCGGGCTGAAGCTTCCCGCCCGCTGACCCAGAGTGTCACAGCAGGGGTGGCATCAGCATCAGCAGTGGCAGTGGCAACTGGAGGCAAGGGCAATAGAACAGCCCCGCTGACCCTGGCCAGCACGCAGCTTCTGGTGTGGCTTCAGCCTGCTGGGTGCTGCACACTGACAGATAGGGGGTGTGGTGATGGTGGTGGTGGCGGCTGCAGGCACAGGAGGCCCTGTGATGGGCAGCTGCTGAGTTCCATGCCTGCCAGCACCTCTGAGCTGCGCTGGGTAGCTGTGGCTACAAAGGACTCATCCTGTGTGGCCAGTCTGCCTGCCAAGGTGCCCACCAGCAGCTGCAGTGGCATTGCCTCCATGCTACTGCCTGGCCAGCTGCCACCCATGCACGCCAGGCTGGGCTGTCATGGAGTTGTGGCCGGCTGGGAGGGGGCCTGCCCCCATGGCCCAGCCTAGTTCAGCTCTGCTGGGCCCTTCCTAGCTGGCTGCAGCTCCATGACAGCCCTGCCCAGCCTGGGCACAGCTCCTACAGCCCCAGCCCGAAATGCAGCCCATTGGAAAGGGCCCAGCTCCCACAGCCCAGCCTGGGCTGGGCTGCCCCCTTTGTACCTGCCCTCACCAGTGCCCATGGGCTAGCCCAGCTCAGCCCTGCAGCCGCAGCCCCAGCCCCAGCTCTGGGCAGATGGTGGGGCCATGCTAGCTGGCTCTGGCTAGGCCCCTGCCACACAAACAGCGAGAAGGGGGTAAAGCCAGGCAGACCCTGGCTGGGGTCCCCATGCCCAAGAGGAGAGACAGGCAGTGGCAATGTGTAGGGGGTGTACAGCATGTGCACCCCCTGAGAGCGTCAGTGCACCCCCTGATGGCTGCGCTCGCCGCTTAGGCAATGGATAGAGGGGGCAGGCGGGAATGCTGTTCCCCTCCCTGCAAGTGCTGGCTGATTGGTGCACTCACTGCAGTGATTCTGGGATCGCCCAGTTTGTAGGATCGCCTGCGAGGGACTCTCCCTCCCCTGGTGTACAGGACTGTCCACAGGGGATGGCCCCCAGTTGGTGGGATTGCCTGTGGGGGAGGGCCCCCACCCTGAGCTGCAGGATCGCCAATGGAGGACCCCTGCCTCCAGTCGGTGGGACTGGTCACAGGGGGGGACCCTGACTAAGGCAGCACCAGTTGCCCATGGAGACAGGGAAACTTAATCCCACTACCTGCCTCCCTTCATCTGAGGCATGGCCATGTCTCCCCCTTGGGGACAAGCCTGGCAAGGGATGCTTCCTTCTTCTCCCTCCAGTCACGCCTTGGCCGAGTCCCTGCAGGTCAGGGTGGGGGTTTAAACCTCTCCTCAGTCATACTTAGCAGCCTGTAGGAGGTTGGGGGGGATGCTGGCCATGCTTCCCAGGTGAGCTTCCCTCTAGCCTTGTGGCTGCTGTGGATGAGAAGGGAGGGCTCACTTTAGCACCCCTGGGCTTCTAGCCTGAGCCACTGCAGTCATGTGCCTGTATTTCCAGAATCAAAAGTGAATATCTATTCACTTGCAAATCGATTCAATCTATGCAGGTTAAACTAACCTGCAAAGATTGAATCAATTCAGGCTCAGGTTTTTTGAATATTTGTCCTTAGCCCAGGTGGCTACTTATTGTGACAGAGCACCTTTGGTGCCTGTCACTTTAAGGGCTTCGGGTGGCATCAGGGCTAACTGCACCTTGTCATGCATCCACAGATGCATCATGAGCAGGTCCAAGGAGGTGATCCTCCCCCCCCATATGACATTGGTCCGGCTGCAGTTGGAGTACTGCATTCAGTTCTGGGTGATGCACTTCAGGAGGGATGTGGACAACATCAAGAGGGTCCAGAGAAGGGCCACTCACATGATCAGGGGGCAGCAGGGCAGGCCCTACGAGGAGAGGCTACGAGACCTGAACCTGTTCAGCCTCCACAAGAGAAGGCTGAAAGGGGATCTGGTGGCTGTCTATAAACTCGCCAAGGGAGACCAGCAGGCAACGGGAGAGTCCCTGTTCCCCCAAGCACTACTGGGAGTAACAAGGAATAACGGCCATGAGCTGATGGAGAGTAGATTCAGGCTAGATATTAGGAGGCACTACTTCATAGTCAGGGCAGCTAGGATCTGGAACCAACTTCCAAGGGAAGTGGTACTCGCTCCTACCCTGGGGGTCTTTAAAAGAAGGCTAGATAGACACCTAGTTGGGGTGACTTGACCCCAGCATTGTTTCCTGCCCATGGCAGGGGGTCGGACTTGATGATCTGCTCATGTCCCTTCTGACACTACCGACTATGAAACTATGACCATGTGAGGGCCATGTGATTGGAGGAGAAGGCTGAGTGGCTTCCATTGTAGCTCAGGCCCTCAGGGCTGAGCCAGCAGTCTGCTGCTGGCAGCTGGCAGAACAACATCTGAGTGAGTGGCTGCTCAGGAACACCTTGGAGTTAAGGGCAGGGATAGTAGGAGGCTCCTGGTCAGTAGGAGCCAGTACCTGGATAGTAGGTATGACTTGAAACTGCACCCTGCTGGGGAAAGATGGCCCAGGTGAGGCTACCCATGGTGGGGTAGTTCCTCAGAAATGACAGGCCAGTTGCCTCCCCAGTGAAAGGCAGGTAGGACACTGTACAATCCTAGGCCCCACTACCTAGTGGCTTATTGATCAGCCAATGGGGCCAGGCATGCTGAGGGGAGGGACAAGCTGCAATCAGATCTGGACAGGTTACAGGTGGGCGGATGAGAATAGGATGGGTTTCAACACTGACAAGTGCAACACTGACAAGTTCAAGGTGCTGCACCTGGGGAGGAAGAACCAGCAGCATACCTCCAGGCTTGGGAACTCTTCCCTCACTAGCACAGAGGCAGAAAAGGATCTTGAAGTCATTATTGACTCAAAGATGAACATGGGCTGCTAATGTGGGGATGCAGTCAGAAAGGCTAACTGCACCTTGTCATGCATCCACAGATGCATCACGAGCAGGTCCAAGGAGGTGATCCTCCTCCTCTATGTGACCTTGGTCAGGCCACAGTTGGAGTACTGCATTCAGTTCTGGGTGCCACATTTCAGGAGGGATGTGGACAACATCGAGAGGGTCTAGAGGAGGGCCACTCACATGATCAGGGGGCAGCAAAGCAGGTCCTATGAGGATAGGCTACGAGACCTGAACCTGTTCAGCCTCCACAAGAGAAGGCTGAAAGGGGATCTGGTGGCCATCTATAAACTTGCCAAGGGAGACCAGCAGGCAATGGGAGAGTCCCTGTTCCTCCGAGCACTACCAGGAGTAACAAGGAACAATGGCCATAAGCTGACAGAGAGCAGATTCAGGCTGGATATCAGGAGGCACTACTTCACTGTCAGGGCGGCTAGGATCTGGAACCAACTTCCAAGGGAAGTGGTGCTCGCTCCTACCCTGGGGGTCTTTAAAAGGAGGCTAGATAGACACCTTGCCAGGGTCGTTTGACCCCAGCATTCTTTCCTGTCATTACAGGGGGTCGGACTTGATGATCTGCTCAGGTCCCTTCCGACCCTACTAACTATGAAACTAACTATGAAACTATGAGGGAAAGACACTTGAGTCCCTGGAGTGTAAGACCCCAAGCCCCAGGAAGTGGGGCACAGAGTTGGCCCCAGTGAGGGGGCAGAGAGTGGCCCCAGGAGTGGGGGCAGGAACAGCCAAGTGACTGGAGAGGGGCCTGTGACTAAAGTCAGTCTAGTGTTAGTCAAAGGGACCATCACCTGTAGAGTATGCTGCAAGAAGCACCTGAAGGGCTGTGGCGGGGATTGCCCAGAGTGTATTTAGGTAAGCCTGATAGCCCAAAGTGGGGATGCTCAATGGAACAGGGCATCTTGGGAGAGGACCAGTGAAAGGTGGCATGAAAGAGGCCCTGTGTGATGGGGTCAAGTGAATAAGGCCCTGTGAAAGGGGGCAGAATGTGTGAGAGGCCCACAAGGTGCAGAGTTTGGCTTGGCTTCTAGCTAGAGCATCTACAATTTTGGTTGCCATGTGCAAGGCATGGGACATGGTAAGGGAAGTTTAGAGCCATGTATAAACCATTTCACATTGGGTATTAAATGGGCAGCCTCTCAATTATTACAACTAGTATATCCCAACAAATCATGGCAGGTGAGATGGGGCCCTAGACGAGGGGCAGCCAGGATGGTGACCAGCCACAAGTAGGCTCCTTTCGTCACGCTTATACATCTTTATTTTGTTTTTTCACTGGCATTCAAGGCCAATTACATGGGTTTTAGATTCTACTGCTCCTGCACAACTTGACATGTCCTTCTGAGAATGACAGAAGGAATTTACAATGGCCACTTGCACTCTGTGGGGATTCCCTTCTGCCTGAAAAGGTCCATAACTCCAGAGAGCAAATAAAACTCCCATCTTTTATCTCAATGGACTGGTGGTTAGGGTACTTGTCCAAGAAGTGGGAGAGACTGGTTTTAGGTTTTCCCTCAGCCTAGAAGAGCTTGAACTCACATCTTCCATTTCCCAGCAAAATGCCCTAACCCTCGGGCACTGCAGTAGAAAGGGTGCATCTTCCCCCCACACCTTCTCTCAAAGTTGGCCCACTGGACAGCTAAGAGTGATTGCTGCTTTGTAATTCAATGAACTACGCACTGCTCGAGATAAAAATGGTGTCTAGGATCTGGGTTCTGCTACTCCCTGCAGTGGTGCTTTTACATTTTGTATTAAAAAGTCATTATATAATAATAGAAAAACAACAACCTCTTTCTAATGTACAGGGTATTTCAGTAAACAATATCCAGCTATCAGAGCTCCACTAGAAAGGCTGCAGTATAGTCCAAGTCTCTGCCCATATAAATAGATTTGAAAGGGAAAAAAGAGCACCCCTAATTTCCCCTGGAATAATTAAGATTTAAAAAAAGCACATGACAATAACAGCAAGCAAAGCTAACCTCAAAAAAACTAAATTGCAACCATCTACAAGTTATGGCCACTTTACAGTAGTTTGTTGATATTGCAGCTACTCAGGATGACCAAGTTACATTTCAAAGGCAATTTGAGATTTATGAGATGTGACACAAGGAAAAAACAATTTTGAAGGCAATTTCAGATTTCCCATTAATTTGTTTATAATTATGGTGCCGGTAACGTATTATGTGTCTATAGAGGCCTGTGGTAATGTTTTGTTAAGATGCCATATGAATTTGTCTGCTCTTTTGACCCATGAAAAATTGGACAGGGAGGTGAATGAATTCTTTGTAGGGCTCATTTAGCAAAAACTTTGGCAGACAGACAAAGTCCTTCTGCTATGAGACTACTCATACTACAGAACAAATTGAGATAAAGTTTTGTATACACTAGAAGCCTAGTCATCATCCTTCCAGGTAAAAAGAGCGAATGCCAGCAGTGCCTTCTACGTCCATGGTAACAGACACTTTTGTTTATATTTCTCAGTTTTGAAATTGCATTTTAGACTTTAATAAAGAAGAACAGCTAGTTGGTCAGATTTCAGTCTTTTCAAATAATCTCTACCAGATCTTATCATCCTTGTGTGCCTCTGTTTATTCACACTGCAAGTGGAGATACTATAATATCCTATACTCGTAGGGATAGGAGCATTGTAAAAATTAATTGCATAGCACTTGTAAAATAGTTCTGAAAAGTCATCACGTGGAATATACTACTGAGATCTCCATGGCATTGTTGTTTATCGTTACTGAATGCCCATATTTAAGATTGGTAGGGTATCAATTGCATATACTGTCTGTATTGCTTGCCTCACCAAGAGATTTGGTGCAATTTCTTCCCTCTGCTTGGAATTTTTTTTTTTTTAAATGTCATAGGAGGCAAACTTCCAATTGCCTAAAGTACACTGAATAGATCCAGACCATGCCTGGACAAAAAATGTAAAACCTACCAACACATCTCCACCTGAGAACAGAACCATCACTATTCCTGGATCTTATACCTGCCCCTCCAGAAACATAATACATCTCATTCAGTGCACTAAATGCCCTGATGGAAAATATGTAGGAGAAAACAAACAACAACTGTGCACCAGAATGAATGCACACCAAAAATCTATCAAAGACAAAAATACCCAATTACCTGTGGGTGCACACTTTTCACAAGACAACCACTCTCTCTAATCTCTCAGTTTTAGTCCTCAAAGGGAATTTACAAAACACTTTTTGTAGACAAGCCTACGAACTTCACTTCATAAATCTGCTGGATACAAAAATCATGGACTAAATATAGGTGTCACAGGGACAGAAAAACTGGGGAGACTCCCGAGTCCACAAGGGGAACCCCAGGGCCAGGAGCCAGGGGTGGAACAGGAAGAAAGAAAGTGAAAAGAGAAAAATTGCTCACCGCAGGATGAGAGGAGGAGCAAGGACGGCGGGGAAAGCCCGTGCGAGGCATTGATCACGCCTTAAGTCACCTGCGGCCGGCGGATGATATTACTCCCAATCACCGGCTGGCGGAAATAAAAGGGCCAGCAGTGAGAGGGAGCAGGGGCGCATGGGTGCCGGGAGAGGGCCTGGCCGGTGGCGTCAGCCGGAGGTGCGGGATGCCAGAAGCGACTGTGCACGCCGGCTGCGGTGGAGCAGAGGAGCCCGGCAGTGAGCCAGCGTCCGAAGCCAGAACAGCTGCAGGCAAGCCAGGAGATGAAGCGGTAGGAGCTCCCAGGGCGTGGGGTGATCAATGGACCTGGGAAGACCCAGAGGGAAGGCAGCCTCGCTGGGAAGACCCAGGAAGTGGGGAGCCACGAGGAGGGGACCCAGAGAGAGGGTTGCAGTTCGGGGAAGACCCAGAGAGAGAGCTGCTGATTGGGGAAGACCCAGAGAGAGGGCAGCTGCAGGGCAGGGACCCAGAGAGAGGGCAGCTGCAAGGCAGGGGCTCAGAGAAAGGGCAGCTGCAAGGCTGGGACCCAGGGAGAGGGCAACTCCGTGGCGAAGACCCAGAGAGAGGGCAGCGGTGCTGCAGAGACCCAGAGGGGGGGCCGCTGGTCCCAAGGGATCTAGAGAGAGGGTTACGTTGGTGTGATACTGGAGAGGGAGTAGCATTGAACCTGGATAGGTGGAGTGGGGCCACAGAGCTGGGCCACGTGGAGGTGGCTCCGTCAACAAGCGGAGGTATAGAGGGTCTATCTGTGCTCCATAAGGAAGCCCAATAGGGGCAGGGTGATGCCTCTCTTGGGACTTAAGTTTGTGATTTGAGTTGTGAAGGGTGTTTTATGTTTCCCTGTATTAGAAGGGGCTGAGGTGGTGTGGAGGCAGGAAGACTGAGGGAGTGAGAGGTTGGCTTATTGTTTAAGTATTTAGGGGAGCGTACAGTCAATTATGGAAGCAACCAGGACTCGCCGGGCTGGGTAACAGTCGAGGCGCAGGGGAGGAGGAGCCTCGCAGAAGACATCAAAAGAAGCAGGTGACCGACGAGGGCGACCGCATCGCATGAAGCCCCACCCACTGGAAGATTCAAAGTCGTGGCAGGCGAGAAGGGGCAGCTTGCGGCGTGTGTAAAGATCTCCCGTAAGGCCACCTGCAATGGCTAGGTGAGTACTGTTAAGCACTCGGATCAAGGAAGCCCGAAGTAAGATGTACGAGGCCCGGCAGGTGCAAAAGGCATTGGATTTATGGTACATTTTAACCTGCGTGCCATCTGATAAACCCAAGTAACCTGTCTGCATTTTACCAGCTACATTCGAACAACAGATCAACATTTTCCTTTCCCACTCCCACACCTACCTGTCTCACACCTACTGTCTCCCATTCGCTCTGATCTTCACTGCCACTCATTTGCATTTTTCACAGACCTGCATTTTGCATATAGGCTTCTATTCTACCCAAGAGAGCAGACTCTCTGTATGCCTGAAGAAGGGTGTTTGTGCCTGAAAGCCTGCAAAGAACAATTTTTCCAACTATTTAGTTGATCTAATAAAATATATCACATCTACCCAAAGAGCCTTGTCTGCCATAGGGAGGGAACAAATTCCTTGTGGAAAAAATGTAGTCGTTGCAGTTCTAGGTGAGGAACAGGGAAACCAGCCTAAAATACCTTACTACAAAGCACTAAATAGCTTTTAGGTGCATACTTTCCCATTTGTTAAACCAGAATGGTTTCCTTACAGCAAATGGAATTACCACTTTTTGGATACAGCCAAATCATACCTGCAACTGATGCTTTGCCTTTTCTAAAAATAATAGTTTTGAAGAAAATATTTTATTCTTCCAGATTTTATTCTATCAGTTTGAATCAAATAGGCATGTTTAAGCTAGTCCTAGTGTACAACCCACTCATAACTAACTCTCTAGACCAGTGCTGTCCAACTGTTGTATGGTGGGCTGCATACAACCTGTGAGGGGCTAACACACAGCCTTTGGGCTCCTTTCTGACCAGCACTCTCCCGCAACTGCTCCTTCAGCTTCAGTGGCCAGGGTAGGGTTACCATATTTCCAATACCAAAAAGAGGACACCTGTGGGGGGAGGCATATGACTTGGGAGGGGCACTGATATACCCATGCCCTTTCTCTGCCCCTCACTCCTAAACCCCTGCCCCCCCAGTCCTGCCTTACTCCCAACCTACAGCCCCTTGCCCCCATCCCTGATGTTGCCCCTCACTCACAACCGGCAGCTTCCTGCCCCCCAGCCCTGCCAGTGATCTGTACTCCCAATCCGCAGCTCCCTGCCCCTCAGCCCTGCTGGTGCCCCTCACTCCTGAGCTGCAGACCCCTGCTCTTGAATGCCATGTGCCCCTGGAGGCTGTGGGGGCCACAACAAGCTCTTGCAGGTGGCAGGAGTGGAAGCATGGCGGCAGTGAGCGATAGCTTCCACAGCCGCAGCACTGTTGGTGGCGGCGGGGGGTGTAGCAGACACTACTGGCTGCATACCACCTGCAGATGCTGCCAGTGATGTCGGCAGTGGGGGGAGGGGAGTGATGACAAGTGGCGACTGCCCACAGGCGCCGCCGGCAGTGTCACGGTGCCTTTTTGCAGGGGGTGCACCACCAAGCTCAGGGCATGCATGTGCACCCATGTGCACCCGCTACACGTCACCAATGCCCCTGCTCCCTCCCAGCCCTGCTGGTGCCTCTCACTCCTGCCCCACAGCCCCCTGCCCCCTGGCCCTGCTGGTGCCATGCACTCCAGACCCGTAGACCCCTGCCCCCCCAGCCCTTCCAGTGCCATACACACACACACATACAGTGTCTCTTCACCTGGGAGTGGCTTGCTGGGGCCTGCATGGGGAGCACGTGACCCCCAGAAGCCAATCATCCTGCCCGCTGCTCCCAGCCCCAAGCAGCCAGCCTGGGAAAGCAAAGGATTAGCAAAAACCCAGACATTTGCTCTCATTTTAAAAACCCACCCAGACACAAGGACAGGGGGCCAAGAAAGAGGACATGTCTGGGAAAACCTGTACGTATGGTAACCCTAGGCCAGCATCGCTGGGCTCCCCCTCCCCCTCCTTCAGCTTTTGCTTCCTGTCCCCACTCCTAAAGGTAGTGTGGGATGGCAGGAGGGAACCTGGGGATGCAGTCTTTACATGCTGTGTTATAGGGAGGAGAGGCATGGAGAGGTGGGCTGCCCATACAGTAAGTGGACTCTGGCCACCCAGAAGTTGGACAGCTTTGCTCTAGACTATCTTTAACCAAGACTTTCTTCAACCAAGATGGTAATACAGTAAAAGCCCTGTTATCCAGCATTTTACTAACTGGCATTTCTATTAACCAGCCAGCCAGCTGGATGCAGAGCGGGAAAAGCTCGCCTGTGGTGGCAGCGGCAGCCGCCACCTACCACCCTCCGCGGCTGCTGCTCTTCATTCTTAGGGTCTATCCCAAGTTATGCAAGGTGAAAACTGAGGCTATATGCTTTGTTCCAATGCAAAATATATTGAATGAGTACTTTCTACAAAGAACCTCTCATGTGCATAGGAAATTCTGACTACCTTGGACCTTACTTGGCTGTACACCACTCCTACTCCAGTTGAGGGAGAGGGGTCTTCTGAGCAAATGCTGCTAGGGCTGATATTGAGAAACAGAGCTCATATTTGCATACACATCACAAAACAATACTATAAAGATGTCTTTGCAGCTTGCTTGTCTTAGCTCGCCTTAACAGTGTGTTTGGAGTCACAATAGAGTTTTCTTATTAGACAGCCTTTACCCTCCTCCTAATCCAGGCTCCTCAGTATCTTACTTTTGCATTGTTCACCCTGGTGATACATTCCTTTCTCCTTAGTTGTTCAAGCAAATTCAGTCTTCCCTGGAGCACTGTCTTACTACTGTGCTCCTCCCATCTATTGGGCCTCTCTTTTATTCATCTCCCTCCTCACCTGGCCTTAGTTGCTAGCCTGGCTCAGAGACTCTTTTTAACCCCTTCTTTATTAAATTGAAGCTATTCTGAATTATCACAGGGCCTGCCTTTAGGACAGCCCTTCAAGATCTGAATCCTGGGTAATAGGGGACAATTCTCTGCAGCCCTGTGTGAGGTGACAATGCCCTGGAGAGAAATGGAATTTAAGCCATACCCTGAGTTTGGTATTTCTCTAGTGTTTGTACCTAGGACAATGGTGGCCAACCTTTCTGGCAGGAATGCCACAAGTTAAGCACCAGCCCCACAAAGTGTTGCTCTCTGATTCTCACCCCCAGAGACATAGCTGACACATTTTTAACCTTAGGTACCAGAAGTTGGGGGTGGGGGGTGGGGAAGACAGGAGCTTCTGGTCTTGCAGAACAAAGTGGGGGCAGGGTGCTCCTGCAGGAGAAATGTCACCACCAAGAGCCAAGTTAACTCTTCTCTGTCCTCACAACCACTGCATTTGATACAGCAAGTGAGGAACTAAAGCCCTGAATCTGGTGATGGTAGCAGGACCAGGGAAGGATTAACCTGGCTTTTGGTGGCGACACTTAACACCATCCTTCTCAGCAGCATCCTGCCCCTGCTCTGCTTCCTGGAGTGCTCCTCCTCCCTGACTCCTCCATTTCTTTATGGAGTACAGAGGACTTGTGTGCCATACACAGCAACTGCCCATGCCCCTTGTGGCACAAGTGTTGCAGGTTGCCCACCCTTGATCCACCCTTGACCTCAGGGAATATTGTTCTGATTTTTGTGAATAACATTCTGAGGCATCTGACTGTAGCCATGTCTGAATTAGAGATCTTAGGGGTCTAACACAGAATTCTGGATTCCATTAAAGAAGCCAGGGACCTGCACATTAGTTTTTGCAGTGGTTATCACTGGGCTGCTTACCCTCCCCCCCCCCACACCTTTTTTTTTAAACTACCCCTACATTAGTTGGCAAATGGAACTTACAATCCTCAATCACATAGGCACTTTTGAAAATGTCACCCTACAGCGTCCTGTCCATAGACAGAAAAAGGTAGAAAAAGCTGAAAAGAGAAGCTATTAACTTATTTATTAAATACAATCAAAAGCCAAATGAGCCAAGCTTTTCTGACAGAACTGTGTTTAAAACTAATACCTATTCCTCAAATTGAGAACACCAATAATTTTTTCTTAGTGCTGATCAAATCTGGCAAATCAGCACGGTAAATCAATCTGACCTAGTGTGAAGGGGACTTAGAAAGTTCCATCTAGAGTCCATTACAGTAATGAATACAAAAAGGACTGAGGAGTTAATTTAATCAAAGCTGCTTTGGCGCTATAATCCCAGATCCATGACTCTTATACAAATTTTACTGATATAAAAAGAAAGTCTGTGCATTTACCTTGATATGCTTGATAAATGATAAAACAGAATCCAATTAAAATCTCTTAAAATACACACCACTGACTCAGTTTGCAATTTATCAAAGGCACTATCAAATGAAAGGTCAGGCATCTCACAGGTTTTTTTGATGACTGAATGCTGACAATTTATAACTAGACTTTTAAATTATGATCCTAATTTATGGAAATGTATTGACCACTTAGCGTCAAATGGTCTGAATGAACAAATAACATTTCTAAAGGAGTCAGGAGAGCAATACATTTTTAAGTCTCACTAACATGACAATAACATTTGGAACACTGTAGGTTATACTGAGTCTGTGTATGGAATCATGAAAATACTGATCCTGCAAGGTATGGTGCATCTTTGAGGGTCACTGAAGGAAAGGGGAGCTGAAAGCATTCTGTACCTTATGAAGCCTAGCTTAGAGAGATAGACTATGGTTTGGTCAGTGAAGGAAGAACACAAGAAGTAACTTGCATGAAAACAGCAGGACAGTGTCTGCCACTTATTAGACCTCTCTTTACTGAACAAGCTGCATATTAGAATCAAAACTCCCCACTGCCAAAATGCCAGAAGTCACAGAATCAGAAAAGTACGGCTTCAGAGGTCATCTAAATCAACCCCTTGCTAGAGGCAGGATCATTCCTATCCAAATAATCCTACACAAATCCATTGATAAACCCAGGAGTGGGCAATTATTTGGACCCAAGGGCCTTTTGGTGAGCTGCCACAGACTGGGTTACCCCCCATATCCTGCTGCGCCAGGTCACCACTCCCCCTGCATAGCTCACCAAAACTTCCCAAGGGGCTTTGCTCCATGCTTGACTGGGCAGCTGGGATGGGGCCATGGGTGGGAAGGGAGTGGCATCTGGGGAGCAGGATGGGTGGGTGTGGCCGGGGCCAGGATCATGGGGCCATGATGGTGTGGAGCTGGGGCTTAGGGCAGAGCTATGATCCACTCCCTGCATGTCCCTGCAATGGGCACTGGCTATGCAGGCAGGGAGTTGCAGGGAGCAGATCATGGCTCTGCCCTGGGCTCTGGCCCTACACTGTCACTGCCCTGTAATCCTGGCCCATGATCCTGCCCCTGTCTGCCTGTCCTGCTACTGGACACTGCTCCCTGTCCACCCACAGGCCCATCCCATCTGCCTGGCTGTGTGCCTTGCCCGTGCAGGTTCTGCCCCCAGTGGTGGGTATGAGGCAGACAAGTTGGGGTGCCTGGGCAGTGGGGCCACGTCTGGCAGTGGCGGCAGCCAGAAGGAACTGCCCCTGCTGGGGCTGCCAGGAAGTGAGTATGGCCACTGAACTACCCCAGCCACACTGTGTGCTCCAGGACAGCAGGATCAGCCACATGCACCATTACCCAGTTTACCCCCACTCGTGCCTGGGCTGGGCAGGATCAAGGGATCCACCACAGGGCAAACAAAATCCCTAGGCAGGCCACATCTGGCCATATTTTACCCACCCCTGGTCTAATGTATTAGTGAAACTACACAGTCAACCCTGACACAACCACAAGGCATAACACCCTAATCTGCCATAGGTAAAGCAGGGGATAATGGTGACCAATATCCTGCTCCTGCAATGATCATTAAAATACACTTGAGAGATCCAAGGATTGGATTAATTTTCCATTGGTTATTAGCATCTTTCTTTATAGAATCCTCCACTAATTAGAATCAGTATCTTAAACCAGGAATGTCAAATTCACCCAGCTGTCTCCAGGTTAGATTTGGACTGTGGGACTCATCATGGGCCAAATCTGGACCTGGCAGTGGTGAAGCAAACAGCAGAGGTGTTGGCAGTACCAGCGCTGGGACAGGCAGTAGTTGTAGCCATGGTAGCAGCAGTGGCTGCGACAGCAGAGTTGGCAACAGAAGCAGCACAGGAAATGGCAAAAGGCCAAGCAGCGGTAGGGCAATCGGGGCTGTGTTGAATATCCCTCCCTCACCTGCCTGCTACCAACAGCCATGTTCAATGGGGCCCTCCACTCCCAGATTCGGTGGCAAGCCCTGCCCCTGAACTCTCTGGTCTGCCAGGAGCCCCACAAGCCAGAGGCAACAGCTCCATGAGCTGAATCCAGCCTGTGGGCTTTAAGTTTCATTCCTCTGTCTTAAACCTGTGGATATAAGCTGTTTTCCTGCTGGCTATTAAAATTACTTTTGGGCCACACTGCCTCTGCGTGTGTGTGTTCACTAAACAGCATGGTTGGAAGTTTATTGTTAGTTTATACTAATATATGAGTAAAATATAACGAAGTACCAAACCTATACAGAGAGTCTATATAGGATTGTATATATGCTTTGCTGCTGCATATTAGAATTGTCACTATTAGAGTCTGTCTCGGACGGCCAGAGCTGACTCGAGGTGATTTAGAAATTACTCATTCACTGGGCGGGCTGGTGAATGGAGAGGCAGACAAAGCTTAATGGTTGCAAAAACTTTACTTACGTCGCTTGTAGCCGTGATGCAGACAGTCCGGTCGTTTGAACAACTATGTGAGTTGCTCCAGCTGGCAAGGCTCAGGCCAGCTAATCCATCCACAAATTAAGCCGGCGGGGAAAGGGTATGTCGAGGATTGCGCTCGGCAACGGGGAGAAGAATCGATAGGTGATCAGTCTATCGATCAGCTCAGCCACAAATCAGATCTCTTTAGAAGCACTCTGCAGCGTGCTCAAAGTTCTCCAGCTTGGGCGGAAGTTGCACGAAATTTTAAACGGCTAGCAAGCCAATTACTAGCCGCCACATAGGAATAATTTAGAACTGGCCAATAGCGGGACACAAATTTGCATTCAAATGGCGGGAACTCTCTTGCACTGGGGTTTTTCTGTTGCAACAGAAAACCTTTGCTGTGCAAGAGGCTCTCATGTGGCAGGAAAATTCCATCGTGCCGAGGCACCAAAATCACTGGGTTGTGACAGAGTCAACTATCAATTGCATAAATGTAATAAGATGTAGATACTGTAAAAATAATTAAAATAATTAATAAAAAGAAAATAAAGAGCAGTTCAAGTCGTAGATGTTAGATGTTAGGGTCGGAAGGGACCTCAATAGATCATCGAGTCCGACCCCCTGCATAAGCAGGAAAGAGTGCTGGGTCTAGATGACCCCAGCTAGATACTCATCTAACCTCCTCTTGAAGACCCCCAGGGTAAGAGAGAGCACCACTTCCCTTGGGAGCCCGTTCCAGACCTTGGCCACTCAAACTGTGAAGAAGTTCTTCTTAATGTCCAATCTAAATCTGCTCTCTGCTAGCTTGTGGCCAATGTTTCTTGTAACCCCCAGGGGTGCCTTGGTGAATAAATACTCACCAATTCCCTTCTGTGCCCCCGTGATGAACTTATAGGCAGCCACAAGGTCGCCTCTCAACCTTCTCTTGCGGAGGCTGAAAAGGTCCAGTTTCTCTAGTCTCTCCTCGTAGGGCTTGGTCTGCAGGCCCTTGACCATACGAGTTGCCCTTCTCTGGACCCTCTACAGGTTATCCGCATCCTTCTTGAAGTGTGGCGCCCAGAATTGCACGCAGTACTCCAACTGCGGTCTGACCAGCGCCCTATAGAGGGGAAGTATCACCTCCCTGGACCTATTCATCACGCATCTGCTGATGCACGATAAAGTGCCATTGGCTTTTCTGATGGCTTCGTCACACTGCCGGCTCATGTTCATCTTGGAGTCCACTAGGACTCCAAGATCCCTTTCCACCTCTGTGCCACCCAGCAGGTCATTCCCTAGGCTGTAGGTGTGCTGGACATTTTTCCTCCCTAGGTGCAGCACTTTGCATTTCTCCTTGTTGAACTGCATCCTGTTGTTTTCTGCCCACTTGTCCAACCTATCCAGGTCTGCCTGCAGCTGTTCCCTGCCCTCCGGCATGTCCACTTCTCCCCATAGCTTTGTGTCATCTGCAAGTCAGTACAAGCAAAATTACACACACACAAGCACTTTTCTAACAGGGAAAATAAAATATTAAATTGTTCTATATCAGTACAAAGCAAAAGATTAATTGTGACCAAGAGCCATGAAGTTTCAGTAGAGTTATTTAACTTTGGGAAGATAAGTTATTATAGTTAATGATTCTATCTGAGGCACTACAGTACTTTCAACAGCCTTGGAAATAAATAGGAGCTTAGTATTGGAGCTATAACATGTAGCCAGGCCAAAGAACAACAAGACAAGTTTCTTTGCAAAGGAGAAAGAAATAAAGTGTGGCTTAAAGGGGACAGGAACATCAATATAGAAAATAAAGAAAGAATTCAACTTAAAAAATAAGAGCATTTTATAAATTTATTGCCTGGATACTGGAGGACTTCATGAAGTACTTGCAACTGAAATGATGAAACAGGGTCACTTTGTAGTTTAGCAACATTCCTGTACATTTGTCATGGAAGTTAACTGGCTATGAGCCTGATAAATGTGTGTAAGGGATTATGTGATGTGGTTACAGGGGTTGGATGTAAAAACCCAGAGGTCCCTTCTGGTTTTACGGTTCTAAGTTGGACTCACCTTGCCTGTTCTCTAGACAATGCCACCTTTCCTCCCCAACTGGTATTAGACCTGTGCAAAATCCATTCCACAGATCACTATGCATATAAAGAGAGTCTTGTTCCTGGAGTTTCACTTTCAGTTTATGACAGGGGTGTTAAACATACGACTTGTAGGCCAGATCTGTGCCATGGAGACTCTCTATCCAGGCCATCAGGCTACCAATGAGCCACTGGAAGTTGGGAGGCATGGCCCACCACAGAATCTGGGGCCCTTTGGCCTCACTGGGTACGGCCATCAGCAGTGAGCTTGGCTTGCTACTGCTGCCTCTGGACTCATTCCCCTGGCCTCACTGGACCCCTTGCTACCACCATCTTTGCCAAAGCAGCAGACTTCCCACTGCCGGCTAAATCTAGCCTGCAAGTAGCTGTCATCCAAATCTGTCCCAGGGCCCCAAGCGAGCTTGACAACCTTGGTTTAAGGGTTTGAACAAACATACACAGCCAAAGGAAAATGCAGTATTTAAGTGTTACACTGAGTTGTTTCTTAATATCATAAGAAATCTCACTGTGGGGTTGTTAATCCAATTAAATCGTTTGCTTACATACTGTCCGGATAGATTGTGGTTAGTTCTTAGGTCACAGCTGATCTTCTAATTAAGGTCTTGTTTAGCATGTCTGTCCTATCTCGCCTGCCACTTGTAAAGGAAAAAAGGAGGGAGGCTTGCTGTTCTAAATTGCTGTTGACCTATGGACTGATTAGGATATTTTTTCTCTCACAGACACATTTTGGCTGTGTGGCAATACCAAGCCTGCTGGCTGTTTACCTCCATTCCCCTTTCCACACTACTATCCTTAATATTTACTTTCTTCAGGATGCAGGGCCATGGGTCTCTGGTTCTTCACTGGGACCCTGAGTTCTATAATCCCACCACTCACGATCAGTTGATTTGCTTGCTTTGCCAGTTCCCAAGAGGAAGCAACTTTCAACACACCAGGTCCCACTGATCACATCTTCATCTTTCTGTGTTTAGGTAAGTATAGAGACTCGTTTGAGCCTCAAAAGGAGAGAGTTTCTCAATCTCCTCCTACCCCTCCCAGGACATTGTCCCTGGTTTACTCCTTCTTGTGCTCTATCCGACTATCTCCTCATATCACTCTTCCTCCCGCTGGGTGTGATTTTAAACTGCTCTTCTGGAACTGCCAACTGGAACTGACAGGAAGTTACAAATCTTGGTGTCTTTGATCTCACCGCATCTTGTTTTCTCCCTTCTCGTTCATCGTAAGGTAAGGGTTTGTGCTCAGAACAGCCTCTCCAGCACCCCCCACAATCTTACGATCTTCGGGGCCCTTTTCCCAAGTCCCTGGAACATCTTGGAACATCTTCAGAGTGAGCAACGTGATCCTTGCTGCCACATTCACTCATTACATAATTCAGGTTTGCTCAAGATTCATGGACTTCGGTAAACTTGGGCTGAATACAGGATTCATTATAAACTCTTTCATCAGCCCAGTTTGGTAGAATTGTATGGTACAAATTATACACATCATTCTTCCCAACCATTCATTTAGCTAGTAGTTTGGCAAGCATCAATGCATCAGGGTGTCCTTCCAGGGATGGCTATGAAGCCCCTGCAGCCCCTTCTCCCCTTGCCCACTCTCCTCACTGTCAGCAGTCACCCCTTCTATCACTCACCATGCCTTCATATACTTTCATATGAAGGAGGCTGCCCCAGAGCTTCCGAATCTAGATCTCACACTAATGACCACTCCATTCACACAGCTGCTCTCTCTGAGCTCCTGGACCTCCTCTGGTCCCACACTCAGCCCTTTGCTCTGGGCTCTGGACCCCCTTTGATTCCACACACTCAGCCCCTCTCTCTGGGCTCCTGGACCCCTCTCTGGGTCCCTAGGAACCTCCTCCACCCCTTAGTTCCTCCCCAAACCTCCAGACTGCTGACTGTACTCTCCCTGCTGGCTTCTAGGAGCTGCGGCAATCTTGCTGAGCAGATGTTCCCTCAGCAGCCTCCAACATCTTACCACCTGCTCATCTCAGGGCTGGGGCTTATATCCTCCCTAAATCCAGTCCTCTCTTAGTCAGGTGAGGCCCTCCTTAGCCCTCTCCACATCTGCAGGCTGCTTCTCAGTCTGCCTTTCCTTCTTAAAGTAGCAGGCACCTTAAGCTCTGTGCCACAATCAACACTGTAAGAGTTAAGGTAGATAAAATTTCTTTCTTCTTTAGAAGTCACCATATAGTCTTATAGTTATTAGAATTTTATTCTCCACAGCTGTCAAATAACATTCTAATAATACTGGAGTAATATTTCTTCTGTTGTAGAAGTCACCAATGGTATTCAAGCCATTCCCATGGAAGGGAGCAACCACCTTCTCTTAAAACATCATTTCATTTTCTTAATCATTGTTTAACTCTGGAGTGAACTACATGCAGTACAAGTGGAAAAGAAGAAAATGTTCTTCCGTGGGTAGGAACTGTAATATGGAAATATTAAACATGGTCTGCTACCCAACGTAAATGCTAAAAATCAACTGAATTCAGAGCATAAGTGAGGCATCAGCTGACCCTGGAAGAATTGAAACAGAATGTATACCAAATTCATGATTAATAAGCATGTCAGGTTTTATAAGACTATCCTTAAGTGGACAGCCCCAGTGGCCTTAACATTACTTCAAGAGTCAAAACTGAATGATTAAGCAGACTTAGCCTTAGAAAGAGCCATGGTGATAACCGAACCATTAAAGATTGTAGGTGTACACATTTTTCAACCTGTCAAGTTGAAAATCACAGATGAAGATAAGTCAAGGATATGCCCTTTCTTATATGAGTTATAAAATGTTTGTGCTGAAAAAGACTGCTCAGCTGAACAAAAGGGAAAAAGTGAATGTGAACAATATAAACCTGAATGATTATCTTGTAAATTAAACTCATCCAAGAGCAATAAAAACTGTCTGAATCAGCATTTAAATAAAAGAAAACTTTTGTGTTTAGAAAACTTGCACTAAATTGCTAGCTCTTTAAGAGGCGCAAAAAGGCAGGAAAATGTAGTAAAGCATAAAGTTAGCTTAATCCATAAATGGTATTAGACAACAAGGATAGCCATGGTCAGAATGATTAATACTAACAAGAATTCTATAATATATAGGAGATATAGGAATCCTCAAGTTTTGAGGTCAGTTTGTAACTATTCAGAATTGGCACCCCATAATGGTAGTGTGTGTGTGTGTGGTGGGAAGGGGTGGCACATCATCTGACATCTGGCCTTCTATGATGTTCACTGGTAAGCATCTGGTGGTAGCTACTGTCATAGATGGGATACTGGACTAGCTACACCATAGGTCTGATCTAGTAAGACAAAACCTGTCTTTCTAAAGAGGCAAACACCAATGTTTTCCTGTGTCTGGCATTTAATTAACGTAATACAGTAAACAATGCATACAGTGATGTGTATAGGTAAACTAAAAACCACTGGATATATACTAGCTTAAACTCTAAAGCTTGAGATTTCTTATCTCTTCTAAAATCTTTGTCTTGTAATATTTATAGTTTCTGATATTCTACAGCATCAGTTTTCTAGGAAGCACAGTAATCTACCAGTTGAAGATGTTATTTCTCTCAGCCCAAACTCTCCCTAATGAATCACAAAAGAAGAAGAAAACAGCTTACTTATTACTCTAAAGCTTACATTCTTTATCTCAAACCATTTTCGTAATACCTACTTCTAAAAATAATAAAAGTGACAGAAAGGTACAACAATGGTTTGACACCATTGTACCATACTGAAAACAGGGTAGAGCTGCACCTTATTTAATTAAGTCAAAGATGCATAAAGCATTCATATGCAACAGTTCGCTTTGTCAGATGTTACCTGTTGCCTATGCATGTGAATTAGTTAGTCTATGTGTGGCGGCGACGTGCCTCCACAGGCACGAGAGGAGGTGAGGGGCGTCTGCAGGGCACACAGAACCCCGATGCAGAACCCCGGAGGGGAAGACTTACCCCCGGAAAACTAGGTGGGGCCGGAGCCGGAACCATGGCGGCAGGTGCCGCCGTGGCTACAGCCGCACGAGCCGCCATTACGCCAGTTATGGAAGCAGCTGTTCCCGGTGAGGGAAGCAGGTGAGCCAATTGCAGCGGCTGGCATGGCCGCTGTGGGAAAGTTTAAAAATCCCACCAGCACCGACGGGGAGGGGGAGCGAGAGAGAGGGAGAGAAGGCAAGCAGCACGCCTGCCGTTCAGACGCTCCTGTCAGGGACAGGCATAGGATAGGCTGTGCCGTGCCGGTGCAGGAGGCAGGGCAAGTCTCCAAGCCTCTGCCAGAGGCAAACAAGGGGAGAGCTCCGAGCTCTCAGCAAACGGCAAGCAGGGAGATACCTGTACTCCCCTGTGGAGACAGGGAACAAGGGGAAATAGAGCAAGGGAGGGGCACAGAACCCCATAGAAGGCATTGGGAAAGGGAAGGCTCCATGAGCCTCCCTGTCCCAGAAGAATACTACTTCTAAAGAAGATAGGGTGAAAAGACCCAAAGAGGTCCAAGAAGGACCGAAGGATAGAGAGAGGAAAAGGGCCAGGCCGGCTGAGCTGTACTGCCTAGCTCGAATCTCTTCATGCTTGAGTCCAACGGTGGGACAAGCTGGTAGAGAAGTGAAGACTAACATCCTACCAGCCCAGGATCGGTTGGTGAGTGGACAGGGTGTAGGGGTGGTGGAGCCCCATGAAACAATGCACGTCATAACTGTGAGTACACCCATGTAGGATGGGGGACCCCTCTGAGAAGATCTCCACTAGGACCCTCGTGTAAGAATTTGTCAGCAAGGTCATGGCAGGCAAGACGACGGAAGGGGATACCTCACCGGCAGGTGGCTACATATGTAAGACCACCGTCATCACACTATGTTAGGACCCAGTGTGAGTGCAGTCAAGGGAGGCCACCAGATAATTAAGCGAAGTCCAGACAGTGGGGCTAAGTACAGACATTCAAAAAGTCCGAGCCTGAATTGATTCAATCTTTGCAGGTTAGTCTAACCTACATAGATTGAACTCACAAGCAAGTGAATAGACATTCCTTTTTGATTCCAGAAATGCAGGCACATGCTTGCAGTGGCTCAGGCCAGAAGCTGGGGGGTGCTAAAGAAAGCCTTGCCTTCCCCAGTGGTCATGGGAAGCTGAGCTGAGGGATGGGGGTGTGGCCATGCCCCGGCAGGCCTGAATATGATTGGGGAGGGGTTTAAACCCTCACCCTGGCCTGCAGGGACCCCAGTCAGAGTGTGCCTGGAGTGAGAAGAGAGAAGCAGCCCTTGTCAGGCTTTTGGGGGTGGTGGGAGGGAATGTGGCCAGACCCTGGCCCGCAGCCAGACACTGGCTCAGCATGGCCACCTAAGGCAAAGGGGCAGGGAGAGGGTTTATTCTCCCCACCCTCCCTGCTTCCCCCAGGACCCCAGCCAGGGTCTGCCTGGCTGGGGTACAGCATCCCCTGTCAGAGTCCTCCCCACTTGCTGCTTGAGGGGCAGGGGTGGCTCCCAACACTGCGCACTGCTCAGCCGGGAGCCTCTGGTCTGGTGGCTTGTCCAGTGCTCACCCACTCATCTGGCGGCTCCCATCGCTGCTCCTGCCGCTCATCCAGGAGGGCATGAGGAGAGCATGTGCCCCCGGATCTGCATGGGGTGGGCCAGGACTGGGGCTGCGCCAAGTTCTTTCTGGTGAGGTGGGACTGCGCTGCAGCCACAAATTCAACATAGCCCCTTCCCAGCACAGCCCTGCCCTGCTGGGAAGAGCTTGGTACAACCCCAGCCCTGGCCCTCCTGGACGAGTGGCAGGAGCAGTGGCGGGAGCCACCGGATGAGTCAGTGAGCATTGGATGAGCCGCTGGACACAGCCAAGTGGTGCATAGCTGTGGGAGCTGCCCCCCTCCCCATGGCCCCTGGACAAGCTATGGCTCCGTGTTGCACTTGCCCCAACTGGGCAGCGCTTGACCCAACACCTGCCCCAGCTCCACCCCTCCCTCACTGCGGGGACCTTGATCTACCCTGCTGTGACAGGCATCGCGTCCGAGCCAAGTTACGGCCCGCTCACCTGTTCCTGCAGCAACCGCCTGCCTTCTCGCCTGCCACGTCTTGATGTTAATTAATTAATTAGTGGGAGGCTGCCCATTATAATGCCCCGATGCCAGGGGGCGCTCTGCGGCTCCGACCTCCCCTAATACCGCAGCCCAAGCCTCGCAGATGTAATTGCTGTTATCTCTATTCTGCCCCCTTTCCTGGGCTCGCCGTGCTGCCCCACTTCTGGGACTCACTATGCCCACCCTTGGGCTCAATCACCGCTCTCTGGGGCTGGGGTCTATGCACCCCGTCTTACAAAATGGCCCCCTTCCTGGGAGCTCGCCCCGCCCATGCTGGGGCTTCAGAAATGCCCTTCCCTAGGGCTGGAGTCTATATACCCCGTATGCTGCACCCTCCTGGGTGCCGGGGTCCCCACCCACTGCTGCGGGTCCCTATGAGTAGGTTGCGCCCTCACTGGCGCCTGGCTGTGCCCCGCTTGGGCTTACAAAATGGCCCCCTTCCTGGGAGCTCGCCCCGCCCACACTGGGCTCCAGAAATGCCCTTCCCTAGGGCTGGGGTCTATACACCCCGTATGAGGTTGCGCCCTCACTGGCACCTAGCTGTGCCCCGCTTGGGCTTACAAATGGCCCCCTTCCTGGGATCTCGCCCTGCCCACGCTGGGCTCCAGAAATGCCCTTCCCTAGGGCTGGGGTCTATACACCCCGTATGAGGTTGCGCCCTCCCTGGCGCCTAGCTATGCCCCTGCTTGGGCTTACAAAATGGCCCCCTTCCTGGGAGCTCGCCCCGCCCATGCTGGGGCTTCAGAAATGCCCTTCCCTAGGGCTGGGGTCTACACACCCCGTATGCTGCGCCCTCCTGGGCGCTGGGGTCCCCACACACTGCTGTGGGTCCCTATGAGTAGGTTGCGCCCTCACTGGCGCCGGGGTCCCCACTTTACCGTGAGCCCCCTATGAGGCCTCCTCCAACCCCTAATAGCCTCACCCAAACTGCTGGTATAATAACCAGAGCCAAACATAAACTCAAAGTACAAGCCTCTAGGCTATAGCATAACTACAAGCCGCCTGGCCATAACTTAGTATCATGGCTCGAGCCTCCAGGGCTATCATGAGCTATACTTGCAAATCAGGCTTCTTCCCATATCTTGGCTGAGGGAGCTCCTGCCTCTCTGGCTGCTGGCAGGAAACTGCCAGCCTGGCCTCAGCCCTGGGCTTTATAAAGGCCAGGCCCTGCCTCCTACAGGCAGCTGGCTCCCCTTAGTTGCTCCGGCAACCCGCAGCTGCGCTCGTTACCCTGGCAACCCTCAGCTGGGTTCGTTCTGTTTGGCCAGGGCTCGCTCTCTCTCTCTGGCAGTCTCTCCTCTCTAGGAGCAGTGGCACCAGGGTGCCCTGCGACACCTGCCCACACTCCTTCCCTCCTCCCTCCCCTTCTCCCACATCAAACTTACCAGCTGGAGGCAGCTCTCTATGCTGCCAGGCTGGGTATCAGAAATGAGATCAGTACCGGCTGATATGCCTCCCTAAAAATCGGCTATCGATATCGGCCACAAAAATCTCTATTGGTGCACCCCTACTAGGCACAGCATGGCCTTGTGTACTAGGCATGGGGTGCTACTCCTATGGCTTCCCTGCCACTGCTGTCAGGGGTACCTGCCCTGGCTGTACTGGTAGGTGATGCCCATGCCATTGAACTGCTGTGGCTGCAGCGGGGAAGCTGTAGGGGTAGTGCCCCGTGTCTGGTACACGGAGCTGTGCTGAGCCACTGCTACCAGGTAGGGGAAGAGCCAGCAGTGCACGCCCAGCATGGCACCTGGCAGCCACAGCTAATCGTGCTCAGGGCTGAGGGGGCAAACCTGTGCTGTGTGCACTACTGCAGGGGCTGGGGCTGACTCAGGTGCCCATCTCCAGCATGTGGAAGGGGCCACTGGGCAGGAGCTGCTCCCTGGCCTGCATACTTGGCTCAGCTGGCCAACACACTAGAGACCCTTCCCTGCCTCCCACCAGCCTGGGTCCCTCTGCTTGGCAGGACTCATATCCAAGATGGAGCCACCACTGCCACAATCTCTCTGTGTTTGTCCCCACCTGGGTTTTGGGTAATTTCACACCTCTCCCCTTCCCCTGATCTGGTCTTTGCTCTTGGGCTGCCCCAAGTGAAATCCCAGCCCCTGTGTCTGGCAAGGCACAGTGGGATTGCCCCCTGATTGGGAGAAGGGCTCTGGGGCTCCCAGGCTGTGCTGAGCCATGAGCGGGGGGGGGGGGGGGGGCAAAGCTGGGCAGATTCCAGCTGGGGTCCATGCTGGTGGAACAGGGGAGGGAGGCAGGAAATTAAACTGCCCTCTGTCCCCTGTTCTCTTGAGGCTGCTGCTGGGGCTGGCCACACCCCCTGCCACTCCAGTGGTGAGGGTGGGGGGAGGGGGCAATGTCTAACAGGGGCTGCTGAGCCCTGGTCAGGCAGACCCCAGCTGGGGTCTCCCAGGGGGTGAGGGGAGGGAGGGGGGAATCAACTCTCTCTCTGTCCCCTTCACCTTAGTGGGCCATGCTGCGCTGGTGTCTGCCCACATCCCTGCCTCTGCTCTGGCTAGAGAGCAGAGGGGTGGAGCAGACAGCACAGCCCAGCCCAGTGATGAAAAGCATGCTGAGATGCTGGGGGACTGTGATTTAACTTAAACCAGGAAGGGGTCTGGGACAGAAGTTCCATAAACTGGTTTGACCTCAATCAGTTAAGTCTGATACTACACTCAATCAGATTTATCTTAAACCAGTTTTGGACATCTTGAAACTGGTTTAAATGCACTGAACTTTTGCTTTGTTACAAGTTTAAACCAGTTTCTGATCACTTAAACCAGTTTATGTCTACCTTCTGTCCCTAGCCTGGGTCCACGGGAAGGCAGGAGTCAAAAGTCAGAGTGTCCAATAAAGCTAAGCAGAACTGCAGAGAGATCAAAAACAAGCACCAAGATCTTTGCACAGAGGCAGGAGCGGAGTGGAACCTAATGCCTGCAGTTTCTGAGGATGGACTACCCTGACTGCCTGGCTTAGGATCACCTGTACCGTATAGGTATCATACAGGTGTTGGTAGTTTGCTTATTTATTTTACAAGTCTGAAAATGATTGTAAACCATTAGAGGCTTTATTATAATTTGAACTGTCCAAATTAAATGTGCATCTTCCATTGAAACAATGGTATTATTTTTTTGTATGAATACATTTTGTTGTCCTGAAATAAAGTATCATATGGTTAGTATGAATGTCAGTTATAATTACATCTCTCATCTCATGTGCACATGTACAAACACACAATATTCAACAACTCTTTTTTTCAAATATTGTCTCTCTCTTAGTCGAAGGACCCAGATATCCCTTTATTACACTTTTTTCTAACCATTTAGTTTCTTTTATCTAGCAATATTGTCTGTTTCCAAAGAAACTTAGTGTTATAAAACAGATACACTTCCCAACTTTTTAATAAAGGAATACAGTAAGTTGCAAAAAGTAAATTGATTTTTACATGAATATAGGACCTCTTACTCCAAAGTACTTTACTTTATGCTAAGATCTCTTTACTGCCACTTCTATGGTAATGTGTAACTATTTAATGGTACTCAGAAATCCTACCTCTAGAACATAATAACAAGCATGAGATAGATTTTAGTCAAAAGAGGTGACAAAACTCCTACTTCACAACAAATCCTTATTGCCCACAAACACTTTGAATTTCCATTTTGCATCTTATCCTCAGTACTGCATTTTTAACAGTACAGTGCTCCTCAAGACAAGGCTAAAGCTTATATTCAGTGCTAGATTAAGCAGAATAATCCTATCTACTGAAAAAGGTTATGGACATGTGGTATATAAACTCTGTATTTTTTTAACGTTAATAGATAGGGATTTTTAAAATATGAAGTTTGGCTCAAAACACATAGATTTTCAACCGTGTGTTCCTAAAATTAGGCACCTACACAATTTTATTTAGTTACTTCAGACAGCTTAACTTGAGGTTTCAACATTTTGGCTTTCAGTTTTAGGAAAAAAAAAAGGGGGAGAAGGCTAAATTCTGATACTTTGATTTGCACTAGGTGCATCTACACATGCAATTACCATGTAGCAATAAACTCTAGTGCAGTTTGCACATTTACACATGTGCCTGGGACCACAGCACGTTGAGCTGAGGTGGAGCAACCCCGGTTGGCAGGGAACACGGGCTGCATCAATGTACCGCAAAGGGGCTGGCTGGCTAGGACATGAGGGTGCTACAGTGTGGGGCAAGCACCCTTATGCCTCAGCCAGCCCTGGTCACTGTCTACAAGTGCGTTTTGGCACATGTAACTACTGTGCTGTAGGACAGTGACAGTGTGTCCCCCAGACACTACTATCCTATAGTAAAATTAATTAATTTACTGTACTCTAATATGGGTGCACATGTAAACAGTGATGGTTTATTGCAGAGCTAATTAATCAGCTTCACAGTAAAGTGCATGTGTAGATGCACCCACTGAGCAATACCTTATATATTCTTATATAGCTTTTTGTCTACTAGAGTCCTAGTCAGTATAAGCATGGAATTTTTAAAAATGTCAAAGCCAGCAGGATATATATATAAAAAAATCTATTCAAGTTTGCTGTCCTTTGGTGCCAAAACCTGAAACTAATGATGCCACGTGAAACTGACTTCATTGGTTTTCATTGCCTTAGTAGAGAAAAATTATAAGAAAAAACAGTGAGCATAAATCCAAGCAAAGTATAAAAGGTGACTTCAGTTGTTATAATCTAAGTATTTTAGTAACACACTTAGGAAACTATTTGTTGGCAATATATTTTCTTATATGGTAGTATTCCATGTTAGGCACATGAGGGCACCCAACACTTAAACAGAACTTGACCAAGAAGCAAAAAACTCACTGATAATCTTTCTGAAAAAGAGCCAGAAGGCAGATATGTGCTATATTGAAAGCATAATGATTGATGTGGCTAACAATAATTCATTTGCAAGGCGTGACAACCTGATATACTGGTGTAATTTTAACTTAATTTGAAAGTGATTTTAATTTTCATCATTGTTGAAAGATATTACTTTTTTATTATTTTCCAGCTTGAAGGCAAGTGTCCAGATCTTAAATCAGTGAATATACATTATCATTTTGTTTTTATTTAATTGATGGGTAAATTTAACAGTGCTCTTTTGAAATCTTCAGCCCCCATAGATTTCTCCAATTTAACTGAGTTGAAGGTATTAAATAGCATCTCTTATAAGAACCTCTGACTATGACAGAAAAACAAGAGTAGTTACTTGCGAATGTCATAGCAGAGCAAAATCACAGACATCTGTTGGCATTTCAAAAATCCACCCGAACGGAGGACAGAAGACCAAAAAAGAGGACATGTCTGGGAAAACCTGGACGTATGGTAACCCTAATTTGTGGGGAGTGGCCACACATTAAAGAAACATGAATTGGGTAACACAGATCAGAAATAAACCTGCCCTGGAGTGGCATAACTTTAAACTGCATAAAGTGTGCTTAAACTAGTTTCATGTGTTAATGTATGGACAATCCAGGAGCTAAGAGCTCCAGGAGCCACCTAAAATTAATGTGTAACAAGGCTCTAATAAGGATTAGAGATGAGGTTCTCAATGAAATGTGGACTGGTTTGATGCAAGCACTCCTTGTGCCCCCATCAAGCCATGTACCAAATTGAACTGAACAACCCCTCCTCTCTCGTAGCTGCAGAAAACTTCAAGAAATCAAATTCTGAATTACAGAAAAAGCTGCAGGAGATGGAGGACACTTGGTAGAGAAACAAAGCAACAGAGCTACAAGCTCTCGCTGATACAAATAATACCTGAGGTTTTTTTCAGAAGTTAAAATCCATTTATGGACCATGAACAGCCACTACCTGTCCAGTCCTGTCCACTGATGGCACCACCCTCCTGACTGAGCATGGTATGATATTAGAAAGATGGAAAGAACATTTGGCATCCCTCCTCAATTGTGAGTCAAGCACAAATGAACAAATAGTAGACTCAATTGAGCAAAGACCAGTTTGATATGAACTTGAAGATCTCCCAACTCTGGAGGAGACTAAGAACACACTTATGGAAATGACAAATGGAAAGGCAGCTGGAACTGATGAAATCCCAGCTGAAGTGCTTAAATATGGTGGCTCTAGACTTCACAAAGCTTTGCTAGACCTATTTACTTTCTGCTGGGAAAACAAGGCTTTACCCCAGTATTTTTAAGATGCCAAAATCATAACAATCTATAAGCGCAAAGGAGACAGACACGACTGCGGCAACTATTGTGGCATTTCACTCCTTTCCATTGTTGGTAAGACCCTTGGTAAGCTGTTGATAAGAAAGCTCCAGGTTACTGCAGGTGATGTACTCCCTGAATCCTAGTGTGGTTTTCATTCATCATGTGGCACTCCTGGTGTCACCCTATCAACATGATTTGATGGCAGACTTCTAAACCTCCACTGATTGAAGCCCTAAAGCAAATCCCAACAAAGTGAAGTAAAGGATCTACTGTATGCTGACAACTCAGCATTAGTCACTGTGGCTGGGGTAGGGTAGAGCAATGAATTCTCCCCCTCAGGGACTCGTCTGCCACACCTTGCTATTGAGAGAATGAAAAAAAGATGTTAAATCCTGAGAGATCATGCAATCAATCACCCTGCCAGTAAGCAAACTGAAAATTGGTTTTATTAAGCTTCTTTGTTACACTCACAAACTGTGGCCGCTTTTCTCCCAGTCCACAACTTTACTTTCACTTTTCCTGATCAGTTGCAAACAAAAGAAACTAGAGAGCTCAAGTCTTAACCCTTTCTCTTCTTTTCTTCTCTTTGCAGGTTCCCGCTTCCTACCTCAGTCTCACCAAGAGTCCCCTGTGTCAGACCCACCAGTTAGTGCTCCTGGGTTTTGGAATCCCTTTGTCCTCGCTGCTCCCTCGCTGCGGTTTGTTTCACCCGGCAAATTAGGCTCAGCAGCGTTGGCTCTTTCGATCCTGGCCTGTCCCTGTTCGGGTTGGCTGTGCTAGCTCTCATCTCTCTATATGTCCCTGGGGGCAATGTGCAACCCCCGGTATCCACTCATTTATAAACCCCGATCCTTGTAACTTGCACCTGGTTTGTAAGGAGGCACAGCTGTGCCTTGAACTGTGGTCACTGCCCTTTCCACGATCTGGTTCCCCCTCCCCCTTGCTCAGGAGAGGAACTCTCAAGGAACAGGGTAGACTATCACCCTGTTACAATCACCCTTTCTGAGAATGACCTGCAACATTTACTAAATTCCTTTACCCATGCTGTATTCCTTTTTAGCCTCTGTATTAATGTAAAGAAAACCAAAGTCCTGCACCAGCCACCTCCTGGCAGAAACCTATCACCTCTATCACCATCAGAAATAAAATTGAATGGCAGCCAGTTAAACAATGTGAAGTCCTTTTGCTACCTAGGTAGCACAGTTACCGATGACACCAGCATTGACAAAGAACTTTTAGCATGCTTAAAGTCAGCTCTCTCAGCTTTTGGTAGCCTACAAAAAAGACTATGGACAAGATGAGGTGTCAAAGTGTCTACAAAATGCTAAGTTAACAGAGCTGCTTTGCTTCTTTATCTCTATACTCATTACAGACCTGCCTCTCACCATATAAAAAATCTGAACTGCTTGCATCAACGCCACCTACGCAGCATAATGGGTATTAAAATGGTTGGACAAAATCACCAACAACAACGTACTCAGACTGACAGCCATGCCAAGCATGGAAACCATGCTAGCACGGAGGCAAATGACCTGGGTTGGCCACGTCATACGTATGGACAATGGACAATGATCCACGGCATAAGAGAGTTGTGTAAAGTGAATTTGAAAAAGGCAGTAGGAAGGTTGGCCGTCCTAAACTCCGCTACAAGGACTGCATTAAGCCGCACATACAGTCTGCCATACTGGACTTAATGTCCTGGGAGGATACGGCCCATGATAGGTGAGTTTGGCACTTTGCTACGAAGGAAGTAGAACGAGCAGCAGAACATTATCACGCCACCTTGACTGACAGTAGGAGGGAACGTAGACACCAACTTGCTCTGGCACATCTCCTGAATCCTGCACATGGAAACTGATTTCCAGTATCAGTAGTAGTCATACTTGAATACTAGTGACATTCATTCATTCATTCATTCATTCATTCATTCATTCATTCATTCAATAGATTAGAGGTCTGATTTGTGGCGGTCGAGTGGTAGGCCGGGGCTATGGCCAGTAGCCCGAATGGCAGGTGGGTACTTTTTGACCAATGGAGTGGAATTAGGCACTGAAGCGTATTAGTTGAACAAAGAAATTATTTACTTACGCCGTCGGTGTACACAGCGCAGGAAGAAGAAACTGACTTAGGTTACAGTTGCAAACCGAACAAATGAAAGCTTTCTGAGACGTCCGTGACCGGCTGAGCAAGCGTGCAAGACGAAGTGGGGGTACGTCGGGTAGGTACCGTTGATGGGGAGTCCCTGGTAGGTGATCAGTCCACCAGGTATTCTCAGAGATATGTACGGAGTTCGAGCTCTCCGAGTTCGCTCTCTGAGTTCTCCTTCTCCAGGGTGTGTGCGGAGTGCTCCAACCTGCTAAGCTGGAGAGCTATGCGGAGTTCTCCAACGTGGGCGGAAACTGATCTAACTTTTATATGACTAACAAGCCAATCGCTAGTCACCAATATGAATAATTTGGAACTGGCCAATGGTGATGTGCGTGTTTGCATAAGTTTTGGCGGGAACTTTTTTTAAGCTGTAACTTTCCATTACTGTGGCATATAGTTACATAGCGGAATTTTCCTACTATGACCTACTTTCTCCCTGTGCCATATGTATCAAAATTTTTCACCATGGCACAGGCATGCAGAATGATTGACAGCAGAATGTTCCACTATGGATCAAACCAAAGGAATGTTCCACTGTGCCACAGGCATACAACTATTTGGTTCTGACATGATTCATCACTGACCTCTAAATCCAACACAAAAGAGACACAGACATACATAAAAATATCAGGAATGACCACCGGCATAGAAGACTTCTCTGCCATATCTTCAAGTGTAAATCTATTATAAGGTTGGCTGTGATGAGCTGAAGTTGGCTGCATAGGTGGTAAGGGAAGAAGTGTTAGTAGGGTAGATATACATGCATGGTATTCTGTGTCCTGTAAAGTACTCACAGAGTAAAAATTAGTCTGTAGTAGAAACAGTATAAACTCCATAACCTCTGAATAGAGAAGATACAAGCTTTCTCTCTCACTCTAAATTGGTACATGAATCTGCCCTTAAGACAAGACAATTATATTGATTATTGCCTGCTTATCTGAAGGGGGACTCTATCTTCAGCAGTAAAAGTCTAGTAGTAGGTGAAATTAATTTGCTACCAAGCTCCTGAAAATGAAATTAATAATTATTGCTTTGCTGCAGTATCAAATACCAAAGTTATTTTGTTTAATATAATTCTTTTCTGTTTGCTACCATGAAATGTTGAGTGTGCATGAAAACCTTTTGTAGTCTAATTCCTGAATTGTTTAAATGAAGGTGAAATTCAGAACTCATTTAAAAAGGGTGTCACTCATTTGAAATCTGTGAAGCTGTACATGCTTAAACCAGTTCTGAATTTGGCTTGACAACTCTGAACTTCAAAACATTCATATAACCTTAAATTTAAAATCTGAGGTACCCCAAAAACTCTTACAACTGTCATAAGAGTTCTTATCTAAGACATGCATTCAGTTCTACACTTCTGACACTAGAAGGGGATGTTGTTCTATATCTACTGAAAAAAACTAACAGAAAAGCAGGACTGTAGAACTGCTCTTCTTTTATTTTTATTGGCATTTTTAATGTGGCAGAGCTGTGTACCAGCCACTGATTTTTTTTCACTTGGTGTGGCAGGTAAGAACAAGAATTATTGAATCTCTTCAAAGAAGTTTTCATGCACTGCCAGAGTTAGTTACTGCATTGTATTATATATCAGCTGAAAACTTCCTGATGCTTAACTAGAACTTGGGAAAAGGTCGGCATTGTAAATATTATGCTAATTCAAGGGCTTTTACAGTAAAATCCAGATGCTGTTAGAATATAAATAGCAGTCTCTATGAAATTCTGGATCTGATAATGCTTTCTCAGTTCTACATCACCTGTTCTATATTTGAGCATAAGAGCCCATGAAACATAATTAGTTATATAAGAGCAAATTACTTTTATGTGCTAAAAGTATTCAGTCACTTGGGTATCTTTTGATTAAAATATTATGTGCTGTCATTAATACTTATGTATCCAACTTAATGATAAATCTGTGCCAGTTGTCTGCATTCCCAGGAGTAATAAAGCTCCAAGTATCAGTGAACATAAGAACTGGATGAGTTGAGACTTGGAGCAGGTAAAAATAATAGCGCTGAGTTCAGAATAGAGGATTGGAAATGCATCCCAAATTTGGAAGCTAAAACAGCTTCTAATCAGACAGTTACCAAGCAACAGGAATTGCAGCAGCATTTTAGTGATGTAGGGCATAACTCCTACTAACTTTCATTTTGATCATTGTTATTTCGACCAGAGTGATCCATCTAAGAAATATAACTCTGTTTGCATTTTTGCCTTTTCTTTTGAAAGGCTTATCTGGAGGGTAGAGCTCATGCCTGAACTTTGTCAGTAACAGCGTGGGCTTGGCTCCCACCAAAAAGAATGACTTCACTTAAAAATTGAGACAAAACTATTCAGCTTCCTGGGAAAGTAAGTTATCAGTGAACATACTCTGACCATAGTAGCATATTCAATATAGCAGTCATTGTGCTGTGTTTAAATTATTCACATCCTATAAACCATTCAGATATTATAAGCAACCCTAATGTTCGCAGCTTAATTTGTGCAACCTCACAAATGAAGTACTCACCCAGCTTCCTTATGAAAGCCAGTCAGCTCTGGGTTTAGGGTTTCCAGCCCATGTATTTCACATGGGGCAGCCTTGTCCTTCCAGTAAACAAAATGAATAACAAGTAAACAAAACCAAAATCTGCCATCTTCCTTCAGAACTTGAGAGGGACAACCCAGGCGCTGTACTTCTCCCTTAGCACCATGGCCTCCTCTCTTATTTCAGTACATAGGACCACAGTTAGTCACAGGACCAGAACAGACAGCAAAAGTGAAGAGTCTACCAGACCCATCCACCAAGGGGCCTCAATCACCACCCAGAGGAATCACTTTTTGGGGGATGGGGCACAGAAATAATTCAATCTCCATTTTATTCTTTATTAGGGCTGTATGAAGCTTCAGTAGCCTATTTGATTTGGAGATTCAACCCAATTTGGTGGCTGAATCTCTGAATCTGAATCGAATCAGGAGACCCGTTAAAAGGTCTGAATCAATTTGGAAGCCTCTGAATCGATTTGGAGAGATTTGGAAATTCAGCCATAGACTATACAGGCAGCAGTCCTCGACACTGCTGGACACAGCTGCCTCCAGCTGGTAAGTCTGTTGTGGTGGGAGGAGTGGGGAGGGAAGTGGCGTGGGGATGCAGATCAATGCACCCACAGCAAGGGAGGGATTAGGGCTGGGACAAGCTTCCCAGCCAGGGCAGGGGGGTGTGGGACTTGGGGGAGGAGAGGGGAGCCCCTGCCACTGCATGCCACCAGTCTGCGAGCTGCTCTTTTGGCAGCTCCTCCAGCACCTCTCTCCACCAGTCTGAAAGGGCATGGGAGTGGGCATGTGCCCCTGGATCTGCTTGGGGTGGGTTGGGCCAGGCTGCAATGCAAGAGGCTAGTCCTAGTTGCCCACCGCTGGGCTGTGCTCCATGGGACAGGTGGAGCCAGGGCTGTGCTCCAGGTGGCTAGCCCCAGCTGCAGCCCGGAGCGCAGCCCTGGCTCTGCGTGCCCCGCAAAGTGCAGTCCAGCAGCAGGGTCTTGCCGCCCAGAGCACAACCCTGGCTCCTCCCGCCCCATAGTGTGCAGTGGAGCGAAGGCTACGGGGGGGCTGCAGCAACCCTAAAATTCCCCACAGCCCCGATCTGGGTGCACATGCCCCCATGCCCTGCCACTGCTTGCCCAGCCAGGACGGGGCAAACTACGGCTTGTCTGGAAGGTGCAGGGAGGCTGGAGTGACTTCTGCCACTGCATGCCACTTGTCTGAGGCAGTGGGGGCATCGCTGTGGGGGGTGTTAATCTGCCCCCCCCTCCCACTCCTATCCTCCCCCCTCCACAACAGACTTAGCAGCTGGAGGCAACTGTCTAGCATTGTGGAAGACTGCTGCCTGTGTAGTCCATGGCCGAATCTCTGAATTGGTGCCGAATCTCTGCATCCAAATCAGCTGAATTGAATCGGGACAGTGACTTGAATCACTGAATTGAATCACTGTCCCTGCGAATCAGTGGAATCTGAAGCAAATACTTGCTGCTTCACGCAGGCCTATTCTTTATCCCCTGCTAGACTACCAAACTGGTGCCAATTATCGTGAATTGTCATGATGCCTTTTATGATGTGGACACTTTTAGGAGTGGCCATGTTATAAATGGGTGGCCATAGCGCAACATGTCACATAGACTACCTATGGAGCTCTATTTTTATTATATCAATATAACATATAATACATAAAACATAATATATTTCTAAATAGTTTCTATTTTTAGGAGCTATTTAGAAAAAAATTACAACAGATGTTGGCTTTCTAAAAAAATGTATAATTAGCACAAATAATTTGGTTTCGGTTAACAGAAGGCTCTTCTCTAAACCAAAATATGTTTCAATGTTTTGTTGCAACTGCTGCCACAAAATTTAGCACTCTTAACTAAAGTATAATTCCTACCCATTTAAATGGAAGGTTTGACTCAGAAAGAATGTAGGATTGAGTTCTCTGTAAAATATGTAGAATAAACACACTTTACAAAGCCATTAAATCAAAGATCTCCTCTTTGTTAGTTGTTAATATACTATAAAGTATATAATATATAATAGACTATGTAAGATAACCTGATCTTTGGTTTCCATTGGTATCATAGTTAACTGAACTGAACCAAAGACTGGGAATCTTGAGGGAAAGAATAGCCCCAAATGATATTGCTCTGTTTTACTGGAAGAGAAGTGAAAAGCAGTGTATATATAGAGATGGGTTTTATTTCCATTTAAATGAAATGAAACCTAGGAGGTAGGAGGTATCTGCCCATAAGAAAGGGTTGTTGGTTGTAGCTGTGTTGATCTAAGGACATAGGCAGGCAAGGTTCTTCGAGTAGATGTGATATCTTTTATTAGACCATCTTTTATTAGTTGGCCTTATAAAAGATATCACATCTATCCAAAGAATCTTGCCTGCCTATGTCCATAAGAAATACTGTTTCTCCATCAGCTTAACAATGGTATTTGAAACCATCATCAGTCAATTGTTTATACTAATTACAGGTGTTTATACTAATTACAGGATCCATCCAGATTGTTCTCGTTCATTGACGCTGGCATTCACTGGCATTACCTCTACCTTTTCTTGGACTTTTTTTTACTAAAATGCTGCTCTGCTGAGCAGTGCATTAAATAAGATTGTTCCAAAAGAGTTCCAAATCCTGGATCTTGAATGACTGCATGCCAGTGAGGACAGTGATGTGGAAAATCAGTTATACAAGAGAAAATGAAAGGTGAAAAAGTGATAAACTTCTGTCTCCCAGGCACCATGCACTGGCAAGCTCAGGCACCATGCACTGGCAAGCTTGCTGGCTTCCTGAGCACGGTTCATGGTTCCAGACCCTCTTCCCAACCAGCAGTGGCCTATTTTTTTCTCCTTGGCTCTCCTGGGCAATACCCATTGTGGAATCCACAGAAAAGACACTGGACAGCTCAAGCCCTCAGCCAAGGGCCTGTTCGCAGCAAGCTGTGAGGTTGGGGGTCTCCTCCCCAGCATTGTGCTTTCTGGTGCTGGCTTGGGTCTGTGGTCAGCTGACCTAGCCAGGTTTAAGCCCACCACTTACCCTAAGGACAGCAGGTTTAAGCTCACCACTTACCCCAAGGACCTCCCCAACCCTCCTGACCACTGTGGAGCACAGAGTTGCATGGTCTTGCTTTTGGCCCCCAGCCAGGCCAAGAGCCAGGAATCCCACCTGGGGCCTTACTTCACTGAGGTTGGAGTGCCTGTATTGCAGGGAAAGAAGAAAGCAAGCTTGCAGGCAGGCTGGAACCTCAAAACTCCGTCTGGGCCTAGTGCCATGGAAGGCTGCCAGCCTAAGAAGTGCTGGTGGGGTGGAGAGGGCACAGGGGAATTAAGAAAAACCCATACCTGTAGCATAGAGACAAGCTCACCTGCTTCTCAGGTATAATATTCCAAGTTCAAGACTTGATTGGGGCTCACATGAATTGCCTCTTTAAGCCACCAGCATTTTTCTTCTTTCTTTATTATTTCCCCTGCTCCAATGGGCAATATCCATTCTGAAGTGCATGGCTGAAACACCAAGCTTCAAGGCCTGAACAGCTCAGGCCCTCAGCAACGGGACTGCTACCAGCTAGCCATGAAAGGCAGGGCAGGGAGGTGTTCTCTGTGGCACTCTAGCAGGGCAATGAACTGGCTTGGCTGTGCAGTTGGCTAGGGTGGTTTCTTTCCTGCCACCAGCGCCAACTAGCAGGGCCAGCCTGCCCTATCCTGCAGAACCTGTGGCCACAGGGGCCCCTGCAGCCAAGGAGCCCCTGCGGCTGTGAACACTACAAATCAGTGCTATAGCTGGGGGGGGGGGGGAGGGGGGGTTGCCACCAGTCTGTATTGCTGCCACTGCCAGCTTCACATCCAGCTGCTTGCCACCCCTCTACCCTCCATCCTGCCGCTACCACTGGCTTCTTCGGCCGCTCGTCAACTGCCCCCCCCCGGGTTCTTCACGTCAGGGGGCCCCAAAACTATATCTTGCAAGGGGACACAAAACATTGTGGGCCAGCCCTACCAACCAGAATGGTGACATCTCTCCACTGCACCCATCTTTTGCCACAGCAGTGGGCACAAAGTCACAACGCCTACTTGTGCCCTAAATATTGCTCCAGGAGTCCTACTATTACCACCAAGGAAAAACAAAACAAAACAAAACAAATACAAACTCCAAAACTTGCTCAGTCTCAAATCCTAACCCTGACCTTAATCCTAGGTCAGGCTGCAGCAGCAGCCCCAACCCAAGCCCCAACCAGGAAAACCTGAGCAGCTTGACCACAGGAACTTGTTTGGAGAGCCCCAGCTCCAATGCCGAAGTCTAGCCAGGAGATTACCAGTTGCCAATATTTTTTGGAGCAAGACATCCCACAGGAAGTTTGACTTAACCTCTGGGGAGGTGAAGAGCCAGATGGGGAGCCTCGTGGCCCATCCCACTTACTACTAGCATTGACTATTTACCAACTTGCATCTTAAAAATAAGACTGGGAGTCCTGTCAATCCCAAGCAGAAAAACAGCTCTAAACCTTGCCCATTCTCTAACCTTAACCCAAAAAACAACCCTAGCTTGAACCACTCCAGGAGCCTCAGGTTGGAGAGCATGAGAAGCCTGAAGACAGAAACTGACTTGAAAAGTCCACAAACCACATAGATAAACCCAGTTGGAGAATCCCTGGCTTCCAGAGCACCCCTGGAACAAGAGGAACCCTCCTACTCACAAGCCTTGGGAGGCCCCAAGTTTGGAGACCATGAGAAGCCTAAGGACAGAAATGGGGTTAGAAAGCCTCTAAACCAAATCACTAAGCCCAGCTGGGAGACCCACTAGTTGCCAGAGCAGCCCTGGAACAAGAGGACCCCTCTCACCTCCAAGCATCACCCCATCTTTGAGGGCTTTCCCAGACCATACCCTAGGTGGGGGGCCCCAAGGTTCATTCCACTTTCTTTGAGCATAGACTGCCCTACCTAAATGAGCACTAAATATAAGCCTTGGATTCCTACCAATCTCAAGCAGAAAGACAGGTCTATACCATTCCCATTCTGTGACCCCAGTCCTAAGCCTAACTCTAACGTTAGTTGAGGCTGTTCCAGCAGCCCCCAGAAATAGACAATGAGCAGCCTAACTACCAGAACTGGCTTGTAAATCCACAAATCCTGATTGTGAAGCCCAGCCGGGAGAGACCTAAGGAGCCTGACCACCAGAACTAGTTTGAAGAACCCCTGAAACCCAATCTCTGAATCTAGCGAGGGATCCCCATCTGTCAGATGAATCACTGGAGGAAAAGGAACCTTCCTAGCCCAGTCCCTGACCTCTCAGCTGGGAGCTGTCCCACCCCAATTTTAGGTAGATGTCTCCAGGATCTTACCATAGCCATTGTCTGTCCTACCTACCCATGCCCTTTACATAGCTATGGGTTTCCTCCCACACCCAGAAAGACAGGTCCAAAGCTTGCACATTCTCTAACCCTAACCCTAACTTGGGCTCCTCCTGAGTCTAAGGCAGGAGACCCTGAGAATCCTGATTATGGAGGTCCCTACCTAGCTGTGGGTGGGAGGTCTTTCTGCAGTTGGGTTAAGTTTCTCTGGAAAGCCTGTTTGCCTCCTGAGTGCAAGGTCTTGGGTTCCAGAACCCAATCTGGTGTGACTGTGTTCGACTCCCAACTAGTGTCAGCTTTTGGTTTTTATAGTAATTTTTTTTCCTGGCTCCCATGGGCAATACCCATTGTGGACGCTATGGAGTGCATACTAGCCCTATGGCCCTGGGTAGCTTGGGCCCTCAGCTGAGGGCCTCCTAGCAGCTGTCCATGGATTTTGTGTTCTTTTCTTTGTAGCTTTGTCAAGGTCAGGTACTGGCTTGTCTCTGCTGGGGGGCAGGAGACTGCGTGCAGGTGTGTCTAGGGTTCTGTTATCTTTTTTTTTTTTTTTTCATTTTCTGCAGCCTACATATCTTCCAGGGAGCATAGGCAGCATAAAGGGAGACTGGATCAGCATTTGTTAATAGTGTGGGATGTGCCTTGTTCTTCCCAAAGGAGAGGGCCCCAAGTTGGGGGCCAGGCCTTCATTTGGAGGACCTATATTGCAAGAAGAGAGGACAATGGGTCTACAGGTGAACTTGTGTCTCAGGGCCCAGGCTGCGCCTAGTGCCCTCGGCATTATCTAACCACTGTTTGACAGATGAGCTATTTGATACTTTTCCATTAGGTTTATTAATTTGCTTTTGAAGTATCTATAACTGGCATCTGTCAGAGGGTGGATACAGGTCTTTGGCTATATGGACCCCTACTTTGGTTCTATGTGATGATTCTTAAATTGTAGTAAATAAAAATGAATCTAACTTTTCTGATAATAATTTTCTGTGCTGAGAAAAGTATGAAAAGTAACAAGCAAACTAGATTAATCATCTTTTCTTTTAAAACCTTCATTTTGATTATTTCAATAACATAGGTTAAAAAAATGTTCATTTGGAAATGATTCTGAAGTAATTTAAACTCTGTAGTTCAATACTCCCATCTAGTGGGCATTTGAAATAACAGCACAACAAAGTTCCTAGAATTTATCATTCCCATTCTATTAAGCCTGTTAGTATGACACTCCAAACTTTCTAGGAATTGTTTTTACTAAGAATTTCAGAGTGGAATGAAACAAACTTAAGTGCTGAAAAATGAAATTGAACTGAATTGAATTACATTAAATTAAAATGTTTTCTAACCTCAGAGTCTGAGCCACTACAGTAAGAAGGCACTGGTGATAGCCTTTTCTCTCCTGCTCCTCAGCTGTATCATATTGTACAGCAAAGGTAGTCAATCTGCAGCATGTGTGGACAGCCTCTGTGTATGGCATGTGGCCAGGGTTGCCAGCTGTCCATACATTTATAGGCAGCATGTAAAAAATGAGCTAAAACACTTATCTGTAAAGTCCTAAAAATGGGACTGTCAGTAAAAGAAGCTAAGCAAATATGAGCTTAATTGAAGATCTGCTACCAGAATGAGGCTGGATGCAACAAGAGTTGAGGGACAGACAGAGCAGAGCAGTGCCACCTTGCATCAGAGCTGAAGCATACCACCTTGCAGGGAGCTCTCTGTTAGGCTTTGTGAGCATTTGATAAAGTCAACTTCGGCTATCTCTCTCTCTCTCTATATATATATAGAGATATATATAGCCCATGGGAGCCTCAGTAGTCCCCTCTCCCCCAGCCCCAGCCATGTGCTGCTGCTGCATCTACCTGTGCTGCCTGCTGTCTGCATTGGCTGCTTGCCTCAAAGGTAGGCAGAGCTATGCAGTCCTAGGTAGTCTGAGACACTGTGCAGGACGTAAGAGTGGGGCAGTGTGGCTGGGACAGAGCTGTGAATCCAGAAGGAGGATGTTACTACTAAAAATGACTACTGTGGTGATTTACAATGTTTATGTTTCAATGTACAAAGATTGTGACGATGGTAAAAGTAATTTTTAGTTACAATTCTTAATTGTTTGTATTTTTGTACTTTACACTTCCTTGACATAACTCTGTTTATATTATTTAGGTTCAGCTATAGTTATGTTATACTGTGGTAACAGTGTATTTCTTCTTTGCACACTCTTTTAACATGCAAGTTCAGAAGTTTGGGGGCTACTCATGCCCATTATACTATTTTTGGGCTTAGGCCTTACTGTTTCGAGGTCACTTTTCGCTGGCATAAATGGCAGAGCCCCAGGTTGGCAGCCCTGGTTGATTCTTCCTTTCAAACAAAAGGGGTTAGGTGGTAGGCCCTCTGGGCTGGTTTGCTAGTGACTGAATCTATTGACTGTTTTGGGTTTCACTGGATGCATCTGCATGTGGAAATGCTGCTGGATGGGTTTACTCTGCAGTAATTTACTGAGGAGTAAACCCACCCTGGGCAGACATCTACACATGTAGGCATTTGGAAGATTTGCTCCCAACCTGCTCTTCCCCCCTGCAGTAGCCAGGGGGAACTCCAGGCTCTGCCTGGGTGCTGGTCCAGGGACTGGCAGGGAGCACAGGGCCAGGAGACAGCTGTCTCCTGGCAGGGGCTGAGAGATTGCTCCCTGCCCCAGAAGCCACCTGCTGCCAGACCAGGCGCTGATGGCAGAGCCCAGGCTAGAACCTGTCCCTCCCCTGCAACTCTTTCCCAGCCCCCTGCCCTGATCACATGATAGAGGGATGGAGCTTGGAAAGTTCAGGGCACAGGGCTGGGAAACAGCTGTATGCCTGGGACCTGCCCTAGACCAGGACAGTTCCTGGCCAGCCCTGGGCTGTGCAGGGAAGTCTGCACATGCAGCCTAGAGCTGGCTGGGACCTGCCTGATGATTATAAGATTTTTTCCTGCCCCTTCCTGATGTTATGAGAGTCTTGTAAGAAAGAAAGAAACAGCCTAATTACACTGACCAAACAGTTTAACTGATTCTATCCACACGGTTTGCAAATAAGTGAACTAAATAAAGTGAAAAATAAGATAACAGAGAAAAAAAAATCTCTTTTGTGACTATGATAGGAATATTCTTTTTCAGACTCAAATGGCATATTCATATTGATCATGCCTCAGAAGAGCCCATATTCCCGGTAAGAACATTTTAAGGTTTGTGATAATGGAAGAAGTGCCAAAAGAACAGTTGGAGGTTTTGGAGGGAGAAGTCTTTTAATTGCTGCTTTAAGGATGGCACTCCTGGCTCCTCTAGGCATTGAACCAGGGAATGTTTTAAAGTCAGTCAAAAGGAATTTTACCTAAAGTGAAGGTCTCAGGAATTTCTGCCTGGTAAACAAACAGTTGAAACTTCTTTAAAGATAAAAACTCACAACACAGACATCTCTTGATGGAAATCACTTAAACCCCCGCCTGTCTTGTCTCTTGAGTCATCCCCTCATCATACAGATACCATTGTGTGCCCTTCTTTCCAAAACCCCCCTCTAATTAACAGCCTACTTTACATGGAGACACTATCTTGATGAATTATTGAATATAGTCCATCAACCCTGTCGTAACCCAGTGAGTTTGGTGCCTCGGCACTATGGAATTTTCTTGCCACCTGAGAGCCTCTTGCACAGCGAGGGTTTCTGCTGCATAAAGAACCCGCATGCAGGAGAGAGTTCCAGCCACTTTGCAGCTGTCTTTGCAGGATGCATTTCTCTTTGCAGCACAGAAATGCACGGTGCAAAGAGTTCCCGCCATTCGGATGCAAATTCGTGCCCCGCAATTGGCTAGTGCTAAATTATTCACACGTGGCGGCCGGTAATTGGCTTGCTGGCCGTTTAAAAAGTAGCGCGACTTCCGCCCAAGTTGAAGAGCTTTGAGCACGCTGCAGAATGCCTCTTAGAGATCCGACTCGCGGCTAGCTGGTCGATAGACTGATCACCTATCGATCCCTCTTCCCGTGGCCAAACGCAGTCCCAGACGTACTCTTTTCCCGCCAGCTTGAATTACGGACGGATTTACTGGCATTGGCCTCGCCAGCTGGAGCAACTCACATTGTTGTCCAGACGACCGAACCATTTCCGTCGCAGCCACCCGCGACGTAAGTAAAGTTTTTTGCAACCATTAAGCCTCGTCTGCCTCTCCATTCACCAGCCCGCCCTGACGAACGAGTAATTTCTGAATCACCTCGAGTCGGCTCAGCCCGGCTGAGACATGGCGACGAGGATGGGATTAAAGGGCACGGTGATGGAGAAGAACTTAACTGGGTGCTGCCCCTGGCGCACCGGGAACCGCCACGTAGAGAACGCTAACGATCTATGGGCGCATATTGCTTACCACCAGGCGGTAGAAGGGGAGGAAAGAAGTATTGATGATTACTTCTCCGTAAAAAGAGAAGAAGCCGTGGTGAAAGAATGGAGAACAAAGCTATCCCTAGGGGAGTTTGCATGCATAATGGGGAGCGACCGGGTTTACTATCGGCCCCTGGAGGAAACATCAACAATATCCCTAGCCAGGGTGAAAGCGCGGAAGGCAGAAAAGCTGACCCCCGCTCAGGAGTTCGCCCAATGCACCCGATACTTGAAGGAGGGGGGGGAACCCACCCCCGCGGACTGGTTCAACTGTCCAGATTTGGTGCCTGAGTCGCGGGGCCATGAGCTCCTCGTTCAGCTACGGGAGGATTTGGAAACTAAAGGCCATCACAAGCCGAAGTGGGGTCTAATTAAATAGAAAAAGGGAAAGATGGTAAATGTGCTGTTCCGTGCAGTAACGGGCCTATTAAGGGAATACGCAAATCTGGAGGCTCAGATGCATACTGTGGGTAAAGAGTCGCTGGAGCGGACAGCAAAGGGCTCCGGAGCAGCGTTTGTTAACAGTGCCAGCTGCATGATGCTGTTGGCAGAAAATGGCGCTGAAAGAAGCGCTAGCTACCTGGGGAACCCGGAAAGGAGGGGCGGAGTTTTGGAATACCCGGCGGGGATTCCCTTGGTGACTCCACCTCCTGAGGTGATGTCATTCCCTGCAATCACGCCTCTTTACCACAGGGAGGGGGCAATGGGAGGAGGGTTATACCCAACGCTCCCAGATACAGAATTTAACCCTCTCTCTGCCGCAGCTTACCCAATAGCTGTGACAAAGCATGTTGAGGATGAAGAAGGTACCACGCGTACCACTGTTATCTCTTGCACACGCACCAGACCAGAGATTCAAGAGCTTTGCAAAGAATCTAAGATCAGGCCGGAAGAAACCTTGGCCATGTGGTTAGGAAGACTGATAGTGGAATTTGGATCCGACACTCTGGATAAGGAAGAAGCAAGTGCCCTGACACAACAAGCAGCGTGGAGCGGAGGGCGCACTACTGATTTGAATGTGGTCACGGACAGTGCCCACTGGCCCATCCCGCTCCCGGCGCTTGTGGTAGGACAGGTAAACCACAAATTTCACACCTGGCACGAGGGTTGCCCGAAGAAGGCTACGGCAGAACAACTTCTCCTGGCTATAGTTGGAATGTCATATCTCTCATGGATCCCAAGAACAAATCCAATGGGACTGACAGCAGTCCAGCGTAAAGAGAGATGGGCTCATCGTCACCTATCGGACCCCGGGGCAATTCCAACGCCCTTGGAAGCCATAGATGCCTGCGTGGAGGTGTACGGAGGAGCGAATGCTGTTACACTCCGACTCTTCTTGAACCCGATGGCAGGTCAACCAGTGGGAAATCTTTTAGGCCATCTCCCACGATTGCAGGCACTTATGAAGCAAGATGAGGAAGCTTCTAATGACGCAAGGGATTGACCTTCAGCGTACCTGGCTGCAACATTGAGGCCTAGGCGTCAAGGGTATACCCCTCGGCGAGAGCCATGGGGGTCACCTCCAAGGACCCCAAAAGAAAGAACTCTGAAGGAAAGAACTATGTTCTGATTTCTTCTCGCTCACTCTGGACTAACAAAGACTCAACTGAGACTTTTGGGCGACAAGGCCCAGGCCAGTATGGCTGAAGCTTTGGGATTTAATTTTGAGGATCTGTCAAAAAACAAGTAATGGCCGTTGGCTCTGCCGGCGGCCTTCCTCAACTCAGACCCGATCCTACTGATTCTCGACCATACGCTGAACTCGCTGTTTACAACCCTTTCGATCCGGATGACCAACAACAGGTATTCTTTCTTCTTGATACTGGAGCTCAGACCAATGTGATCACCTCAACAATACCTCATCAAAAGACCACCAAGACGATCAAGGTACAAGGGCTTAACGCTATTGCCATCACAACGAAGGTCAAGTTTTGGGTTCAGGACCACCGATATCCCCTAGAAGCTGTTCTAGGGGGCATCAACATTTTAGGAATCCCGGGGATAAAAGCGCTTGACCTCAAGGAGCAAGTGCTACAGGCACTACCCGTAATTATCCCAGAGCAGGACTGGCATCGACCAACGCTTCGTGACACTTCTACCTGGTGATATCGGCCAATCCCAACTAAGGATTCTCTGAAACAGTCCCTTACTAACCTTCTGCAGCGACTTGAGCGACGAGGCTGTATTAAGACCGTAACAGCCAGCACCTACCTATCATCAGGATGGGGAGTTGCGAAACCTGGGAAGCCTAATGAAGCCCGGTTGGTCGTGGACTATCGAGAAGTCAATAAAAGGTGTCAGGTACTTCAACAACCTAATCCGTCTACTCTGCCTCAGTGTATGTTTGAGATGGCACAGTTCCAGCAAAGTCCGTGGGTCGGAGTTACATTAGATCTGAAAAATATGTTCTTTTCCATCCCAATAACTGACCCGGAAGGAATACTGAACATGTGTATTGATGGCATCATGTACAGGTGGACAGTTTGTCCGCAAGGATATCGTAACGCTCCATCATTAGCCACTGGTGCCATGAATAACACCCTGAAGAATTTTCGAGCCTTGCACTCTCTTCCCTCAGAAAAAGAATTAAAAATTTGGAGTTATGTGGATGATATTGCCATCATGGGTCGCGATAGCTCTGTAGTTGCCAGAGTAGTAAACCAACTAGTTGCTCACCTTCAAAGTGAGGGATGGACCATCAACGAGGAAAAGTCAAGCCTACATCCTGTAGATGACATTACATTCCTTGGCACTCGATACACTGGTTCCATCCACCACGGAGTCTCGCATGAGGGTCCTAACATCGATCCGCTAAAAACATTCCACCCTGTCACTAAGAGGCATTTTCAACAGCTGATGGGTCATTTAAATTGGTATCGACATTATGTTGAACCCAGCGATTTGGCACTCCTCACTAAATTACAGCGACAGATTTGCGACAAGTCCCGAAAGTCCACGCCTTGGATGGAAAAGGATCAGCAGAATCTGCTTCGCCTGCTAACCATGGTTAAAGGTACACAACTCCATGCCATCGATCTGGGTGAGCCACTAACCGTAACCCTTGGATTCACCACCAACCACGTGTGGGCTGTCATGCACAACCCCCGCGATGAGTTAGTATACACGGCCCATAAGACGCTTCAAGCAGCGCAACATCGATATGGAGCTATGAGAAAGATTCTCCTAGCTGGACAACTGGTGGAGCTGTTAGCAAGGGGGCATGGGATGTTACGTGCTCCTGGTGCCACATTGTTACCCTTGCTGGACGCGGGAAGAATAGACCCACATTTTCAAGGGGAGTCTAAGACCTGGAATACGTTAGTACTTTCCCACCATTATAATTGGCATTGTTGGAGGTTGGAAGACACGGTACCTGATCCAAGCCCAGAAGACGAGGAAAAGGTTCCTACGCTGTATGGAACTTCAGCCCCAGCGTGGATGGGCTCGGACGGAACCTCCCAACATGAAGGAGGCTATGGATACTACTGTAAAGCTTGTCACGACAAGGAAATATTCCAGGCCGACCCAGATGATAATTCGTCCCAAAAATGTGAATTATTAGGATTCCTGAAGGTACTAGAACATTGTTTGATGTATCATAACGATACACTCCCAGTTCCGATCATCACAATTGATTCGCAGTATATCTACAAAATCCTTACGGGCACAGCTTTTCCCTCCGAAAACCTGGATGATTGGTGAGACATCTGGAGGATGTTAACTAGATTTGTACGCCTTCCGTTGATTAGGCACACTAAGTCCCATCATCCAGATATTGATCCAGTACATGAGGTAATTGATAAGCTCTTGGAGGATCCACTCCGGACTGACATAGCTTTGCCTGTCACATCTACCACTGATCCTGAAGTAAATCCATTTCTCGCATGGCTTCACGAAAATTGGGGTCACCCGGGACCACGGGCTTGTCATCAACGCTGGTGCCGAACCATTACAGAGCCGGCCTCATATGGAGCCCGGCGGGATTGGGAAAAGGTAGCTCAGGCCTGTGAAACGTGTGCTAAAGAGAAGTGTCATAAAACCAAGCATCAGATCGGAGCTTTCGATTCTTCACAGTTTCAGGCAGGAAAAGTTTGGCAGGTAGATTTACTGGGACCCCTCCCAGGATCTAAACCGCCAAATAAAGGACTAGTTGTGGTTGATTTGGGGACCAGACAGTTGCAGGTTATTCCCTTACGAAAAAGCAATGCCACTGCTGTTATTACTGCCTTGACTGCTGTGTTTGCCACCTGGCAACCTCCTCATGAAATTCAGTCTGATGGAGGATCTCCGTTTAATTCTAATGCTCTGGATAAATTTGCTTGTCTTCACAATGTGGCATGGCATCTTCATCTGCCGTACCATCCGCAGTCCAACGGTGTTGTGGAGAGACACATAGGTCTATTCAAGGAGCAGCTTCGCCTTAGAGGAGGGGGGACGTTTAAAAATTGGACTAAATTTAATCACGATGTCCTTATTTCACTAAACACTGCTAAGCCGTTATGGGACGAAGCTAATGTCCAAAAACCCCCACCTTGGGAGCCCAAGTTCCAACCTGACGAGTTAGTGTGGATTTCAATACCTCACCCTCATCAGTCTCATCCACAAGTTCACAAAGGGACAGTTCAACGGCCAGGACAATATCCCAATACCTATTCTGTCCAACTGGAAGAGAAGCCTGATTGTCCCCCTATTATTGTTCATCACAACTGGATGACTCGCCGTTCCGATGTTCACCCAGTATCCTTACAGTGAAGCCAGTTATGAGTCTTTCTCGTTGTGTTTTGTCTTGTATTTCTGTTTTCTTCACAGGTTTGACCCCAGCAAAAGCGGTAATCCACAACCACCTGATTGTGGGATCAGACTGCTGTCCATTCGAAGCCAGAAAGTGATAGTTGCGAGGGAGGCACTGAGACGGCAAAGAACCCATCTGCTCAGGACTTGTTGTGACGCTATTTTCTCATTTTGTTGGGTGTTTACTGACATTGTCTGTTATAGGAGAAGATGGCTGTTCTCCAATCGGACGATGATCAACTGTTGTTGTTATGTGTTCAAAGTTATTTGTTTATGTATTTATATATATATATATATATATATATATATATATATATATATATATATATATATATAGGTTGTGAAGGCTTTGCCAAGTCAGTGAATCCTCTGACAAAGATGCCGTATGATGTGCTCATGTGTCAAAAATTCCAGTTGTGCCGTCGGCAAGGGGGCATGTCGTAACTCAGTGAGTTTGGTGCCTTGGCACTATGGAATTTTCTTGCCACCTGAGAGCCTCTTGCACAGCGAGGGTTTCTGCTGCATAAAGAACCCGCATGCAGGAGAGAGTTCCAGCCACTTTGCAGCTGTCTTTGCAGGATGCATTTCTCTTTGCAGCACAGAAATGCACGGTGCAAAGAGTTCCCGCCATTCGGATGCAAATTCGTGCCCCGCAATTGGCTAGTGCTAAATTATTCACACGTGGCGGCCGGTAATTGGCTTGCTGGCCGTTTAAAAAGTAGCGCGACTTCCGCCCAAGTCGAAGAGCTTTGAGCACGCTGCAGAGTGCCTCTTAGAGATCCGACTCGCGGCTAGCTGATCGATAGACTGATCACCTATCGATCCCTCTTCCCGTCGCCAAACGCAGTCCCAGATGTACCCTTTTCCCGCCAGCTTGAATTACGGACGGATTTACTGGCATTGGCCTCGCCAGCTGGAGCAACTCACATTGTTGTCCAGACGACCGAACCGTTTCCGTCGCAGCCACCCGCGACGTAAGTAAAGTTTTTTGCAACCATTAAACCTCGTCTGCCTCTCCATTCACCAGCCCGCCCTGACGAACGAGTAATTTCTGAATCACCTCGAGTCGGCTCAGCCCGGCCGAGACAAACCCATCCATCATTTGGATAATATTTATGTAGATGGCATTCACAGAGCTGTCTTTTCTTGTTAACCCTAAATAGTTCTAGCTTCTCAAGCCTTCTTAAAATTAAAAAAATAAAAATTTGGAGTTTGTAATCAACTGATATTAAATAATTCTTAAATTATACACTTGGAAACTGATCTTTCATTGCCCTGAATGATACAAAGGGGCATCATTCTGGTCTGGTTTCTAGTCCGTTTGCAGTGCAGATGATTACATATGTAAAAATAAAGAGCACTAGAGACTAAAGGCTAATCTGCGTAAACTGCAGTTTAACCAGTCAGCAACTGCCAAAAGAGCTTGATTATTATCAGTATATCATTGTAGGAAGGACACAACCAATGTTGCAATCAGGTTATTCCTGATATTAAATGATCAAGCTTATAGAGAACCTTCACTTAATTCAGTATTTCTATACCATAAACTTTTGGTAATGGAATTTTCACAGCATGGAGTACAGAACAACTTGAGGATATTCAGGGAATTCTAAAATATCCCCCCTCCCCCCAACTTCTATATAGTATAGATCACTATCTTGAGCTCATGCAGGGATTTCTGCAACTATGAAACTCCCATGAACAGTCCCATCAAAATGGAGGGGAAAGGCCTTGGCCCTGTCAATGTTTCAAGCTAAAAGTTTAAAAAGACAAACTTTAAGTTACTTGCAGGTTCCTTACTAGAAAACAACATTTTGGAGTAGTTCTCACTGAGCATTTGTGGTAGCTGGGACTCCCGTATGTCCAAGAAGGCCACTATGTTATTCTCTTTTGGCACTTAGCATGAATGGAGTAGAAGCAAATGAACATAGGATATGTTCACAGTGGCCCTTCCTAGAATAGCCTGAAAGACAAGACACACTCAATTCCTTTTATCTAATGTTTGGCTTTGGTGCTTGTAGCAGTGACTATGACTCCTGATTGTTGCCTCTCATCTGATATTTAGTTTTGACACCCAGAGCCAGAGGCTGTGATCCCAGTCCTTACCTCTTGCTGGATACCTGGTATTTAACATTTTTTGCTTACCTTTTTCTTTCATAATTATCTCACAATTCCCACTTTCTTTATCTTTTTGCCTCCTGAATTTCTTTCTTCCCTCTCCTTTCTTTTTTTACCCACCTTTTCATGCTCTTATATTCTCAACATCTTTGCTCCTTTGGAACTATCCTTATACTAAATGTAAAGTTCAGCTGTGCAGGAGAACTTTATCAACAGCCAGCCCAAGACTATGGAATTAATTCCCCCTGGAATTGAAGACCAATACAAATCATATCACTTTCTCTCCTAAGTGTCAGCTACATTTTTTAAATTTTGAGGTCTCTCACAATACATATAGAACAGCTCCAAAGCTTTGCTTGGCTGCAGGCTGAGTGAGTGGGCTATTCCTAAGAACTTTGCAAGAAAGGCAGCAAAATAGTTTGCAGAGGGTGCAGCAGCTTTTCCAAATGGAGGATGTACTGTGCACAATGCATACTTTTTACTGGAGCATCTGAACTGTGACCAGGCTCTGACTGGCTACTACAGAACCATAAAATGTAGAGGTGCACCAATACATCGGTCTGATATCATATCGGTACCAATATAAAGAAAATTGTCTATATCAGATATCGGGTCAATGGGGCCAATAATTTAGCCAATAAATGCCTGTGCTGCACAGTGACAGCCGCAGCGCAACACGGAGCAGAGCTAGCAGCATGGAGAGCTGCCTCCAGCTGATAAGTTGGAAGGGGAGGGGGGAGGGAAGGGGCATAGGGGGGCAGATCAACTCCCCGACACAGTGAGGGAGGGAGCAGGTGCTGCCCAGTTGGGGTGTAGGGGGGTTGCAGGAGGGAGCTGCAGCTTATGAGGTGGGGGCGGCTCCTGCCTCTGCTTGCACCCCGGGAGGAGTAGGGGGCGTGTGCCCCCAGATCTGTGTGGGGTGGGGTGGGCAGCAGCTCCAGGGTGGAGCCGGAGCCGGTGCTGCATACTGTTCTCACTGTGGGGCTGGGCTCAGAGCAGGCTCCAGTGGTGCAGCCCAAATTTCTCTGCAGCTCCGCTCCTAGCCCCTCGCCGCCACTTGGCGCAGCAACGGCTTTTCCCAGCACTTGGGTGGAGGAAGGGCATTCATCTGGGGCTGCACCTGGTGATGCGGGGCTGGGAGTGGAGATGCGGCCAAGTTTGGGGTGGCTGCAGCTTCCTTCTGGCATCACTAGAACCTGCTCTGAGCCCAGCCCCCGGCAAGAAAAGCCCCGCACAGCGCCAGCTCCACCCCACAGCTGCAGCCCACCCCATGCTGCGCAGATCTGGGGGCACATGCCCCCCTCCCCCAGTACTGCCCTCTCAGTGTGCAAGTAGAGGGAAGTATCACCTCCCTGGACCTGTTTGTCATGCACCTGCACTGTGCAAGTAGTGGTGGGATCTGTCCCCACCACATGAGCCGTGCCTCTGTCCCGCAGCTCCCCCCCAGCCCTGGCTGGGCAGCACCTACTGCTGCCCCCTCCGTCACTGAGGGGGGTGTTGATTTTCCCCCCATACCCCTTCACTCTCTCCTCCCTTTCCACCACACTGGACTTACCACCTGATGCCATATGTATCGGATATCGGTTTGGTATCGGCTGATATACCTCCTTAAATATTGGCTATCAGTATCAGCCCCCAAAATCTCTATTAGTGCACCCGTAATAAAAAGCTGAGGGAAGGGAAAGCAGCTGGGGAGAAGCTGGAGGAGAGCAACATCAGCCTGGAGAGAGGGGCAGAGACTCAGCCCCTCCTTCCCCCTCCCCTCTCTAGACAGAGGGAACAGAGCTGATGTTTGCTGGGGAGCAGAGCTCAGGATGGAGAAGAGCCTGAGTCATCCCAGGAGAAGCTGATTCCCCACCTGGGTCAGAGGTGTACGATCAGGAACATAGACGGAAACTAAAGAAAAGAAACCTATTACCTGCAGTGGCTGATTGGAGACTTGTTTTTGCTGAGTTACCAAGAAAGACCAGAGTCTACTTTCCCCTGAGCAGCAGAAGCCTTGCCTCTGCCATCTAGTGGTGGATCATAGTTAAAACTGTGTTGCCATTTATTGTTATGGGAAGGGGATTGGGACCAGAGGGAAATCAACCTAGGTTATGGGGAAGAAGCTGTTTTAAAGGCTTATAACCAGGTGAATGTAATCACTGAGGTTGTTTGATGCAAGTGGGACTACCCTTGTATTCACCTAACGTTGCAGAATTATTCACCTAATGTTGCAGTTGTAAATTCTATTCAAACTTCTGTATATAGTTGTACATAATAAAGAAACCAATGTAATTATTGGGGTTTGGAACAAATCTTGGGCAGTGAGAGTGAGGCACACACCCCTCCACGGGACACCTGAGTCAGCAGACCTGCCTGAGGTGGGTCCCAGGACTACTGGCGCTCTGATCATCCAAAATCCGGCACATCACCGGGCCTAGCATGCCAGCACAGGTTACATGTAGGTATATGTATAAGTAAATATTTCCTACCATATTCTATTACACATACGTCTACCTGTGGGGAGAGGAGGAGAGAATGTGCCATTTATTAGTCAGCTACCTTAATGCACCAGAAGAAGGTACTTTAGCTAGCTTGGTGATGAGAACCTACTGAGTCTAAGTATCTATTGAGAACAGAATTTCTCATTATAAGAACACAAGAACTGCTACTTACTAGTTTAGACCATAGGTCCATTTTGCTTCATATCCTCAGTCATACAATGGCAGAGTGGATACTGAAAGGAAGAGTAAACAGGGTATGAGCAGAGCTTTTTCCACTATTTCCCTCTCACTTCCAGCTTCCAGTATGTTTACCTTTCTTCTGTGGCCTCTCTTCTGTTCCCTCTATTTTTTGCTTCCTAAGCTTATTCCCTTTTTCTTTTCCTCTAATTCCTGAGGTTCAGACACCATAAGGAAGTGGGTGAACTCACCACCAGGGCTAAGTACAGTCAAAAAGCCCGAGGCTGAATCGATTCCGACTACAGTCGGTCTAAACTGCAGAGATTAAACTGACTAACAAGTGAACAGACATTTACTTTTTGCAGCCACATGCCTACAGTAACTCAGGCCAGAAGGTGGGGACACTATAGCACAGCTCTCTGGAATGTAGCTGGCATGGGCTGTGTCTTTTTTATCCCTCTTCCTGCTGCCCCTGAGGTCTCTGGGATTTGCAGTCCAGCAGCACATCAGAAGAACTCTGCAGGGATGCTCATCACTTCTTCTTCCTGCTTCCTGCAGAGGTGGTGCCTCTGGATTTGTAGTCCACAGCTGCAGCTAGCAGTAAGTTTAGCATGGCAGGGCAGCTCTGTACTCAGGAGAAGGGGGAGGTTTAATGCCTCTTCCCTGGCCCCAGACAGGTTTTGCCTGTGGTGTGGGGGCAGTCCCTGCCCCGTCTCCCTCCCCCGACCCTTTTCTGCTGAAGCATAGAGCACAGCCCAGGGCTGGAAAGCATGCTGGGATCCTGGGGGACTCTGATTTCACTTGAAGCAGGAAGGGGTCTGGGACAGAAGTTTCATGAACCGGTTTGACCCAAATCAGTTAAGTCTGATACTACATTCAACTAGGTTTATTTTGAATCAGTTTCAGACATTTTGAAACTGGTTTATGTGCACTGAACTTCTGTTCTGTTACAGGTTTAAACCAGTTTCTGATCACTTAAACCAGTTTATGTGTAACTTCTATCCCTAACCCAGGGGGAGAAACACTCAAGAGCTAGACTGTTTTCAGTGGTGACAGATGATAGAACCAGGAGCAATGGTCTCGAGCTGCAGCAAGGGAGGTTTAAGTTGGATTTTAGGAAGAACTTCCTCACTATGAGGGTAGTAAAGCACTGGAACAGGTTACCCAGAGAGGTTGTGGAATCTCCATCCTTGGAGGTTTTTAAGGCCCGACTAGGCAAAGCCCTGGCTGGAATTATCTAGATGGGGATGGTCCTGCTTTGAGCTAGATGACCTCCTGAGGTTCCTTCCAAACCTAATTGTCTGTGATTCTAAGACAAGGGTGGCCAACCTGTGGCTCTGGAACCACATGTGGCTCTTCAGAAGTTAATATGCATCTCCTTGAATCTTTGCACAAACACACAGTAACCAGCTTCCATTTCAGCAAGCAGCCATTGCAGGCAGCACATGGCTGGGGCTGTGGGGGGAGGGCACTACTTCCATTTGGAAGCTGTTTACTGTGTGCTTGTGCAAAGATTCAAGGAGACGCATATTAACTTCTGAAGAGCTGCATGTGGCCTCTCTTGCAGCAGCCACCACACCACCTCCTAGGGAAGAGGTTTGAAACTGAAAGCAATCCACCTCTTGACTCCCATTCCAGTGTGACTGCACTCACTGCATGGCTCCTGGAGTCTTACTCCTGACATCTTCACATAAGGTAGAGTTCCCCCAGAAATGTGAAGAAGAGAAATTTCATTTGGCACTCAGTAGACCTTTGGTAACTGTGGTTAGCTCTTCAAAAAGCTATTTCACTATTTTCACTGAGGCAGCAGAGTCTCTTTAATTTTCATTAACGCCTTTGTCATTGCAAGGCTAGATGACTGTAATGTGCTCTGCTCAGGGTTACATCTTGAAACCACTTAGAAATAGAAAGTGAAGTGCTGCCTGCTTGCTGAGTTGAGTTTCAAGCTGAGAGCATAGAATACTAAGTTTATAATCTTTACTAGCTACATATAGGTTTTCCAGATGAACTCAAGTTCTTAGTTTTAGAGTTGCCTGCTGTGCTGGGCAGTGATCCACATGCCAGGCTGCGAGTGTCTGAGTCCGTGCTTGCCCCTCCCCCCCCGCTACAGCCACCTGGAGCCTGTGCCTGGGATGCCCTGTGCCCCTACCTGCTGTCCCGCGTTTGCGGGAACTAAGCCCTGTTAGCCCCAGCCTTCCACCATCTGGAGCTTTAGACCTTATGCTCCAAAGGTATATTATCTGGAACCCAACAATCTAATACCACTCTCCTGGAAATACACTACATGTTTTCAAGCAGCTGAGGTGGCAAAGCTGGAGATCATTCTCTCTTGTAATGAGATGGAGTTACAGGCAGATTGTTCTGTGAAGGTCTTTTTACTTTGAATTTACCTTGCACTTGGATTGGATTTATTGATCTTCTGGTTAACCTTTTACACATCCTTTTTTTCAGGGTGGAAGAAGGTAATTGCAGGAGGCTAGGAAAGAACCAATACATTTATCTGAACTGACTTTTAGTAATGTTTGAGTTAGATGAGCAATTTACTGTATTGCATTTTACTCTGTAAATGTTTTGAAACAGTGGCGACGCGTAGGGATACACGGGGGTGCACATGTACCCCCTGAGAGCGCTGGTGCACCCCGTCAGCCAGCGTTCCCAGGCGGGGGAGCAGGCAAGAGCGCTGGTGCTCCCCCTGAGAGCACTGGCCAGGGAGTGGGGGCTTACCCGGAAGTGCTAGCGCTGTCCCAGAAGTGTCAGCAGTGTGCTCAGAAGTGCCAGCAGCGCGATGCTGCCACTTGTGGGTTGGTGGGATCGGCTGTGGGGGACCCCCCCGTCGATGACTGGTCACTGGGGGGGGGGGGAAGTGCCCCCCCTTACTCAAGAGGCACCAGCCGCCCATGTTTTGAAATGTTAGTTTTGGAACCTTTGGATAGGTGCTTATGTATGATAAGGAGCATGATGATGGACTAATAAGTATTTTTGCCAAGAAAAAAAAAGGTGAAAAATTAAAAACAAGACAACTAGTTTAAATCCTGCACTGTTGTTCTCCCAATACTGCATCAACACATAAATGGCAGAGTTGCAGCAATCTCATCTCAGGGGAAAGGTTTAATTCAATCCAGTTTGGTGACATGTACATCTGCGTAAATACTAGAAGTGAGGAGGATTCTGAGTACCTGACAATTGTACAGCCTGGATCTGTTCTGGAGTCCTAATGTGGTGCACCTCTATCAGCCAGCAGTGAACATATTGGTCTCACCTGAAGTAAAAGCAGCACAGACAGAAATGTCAAAACCAGAAAAGCATCTTTAGTTTATTAAACAGTGGTAAAGTATCATGCTTCTATTCCCACTTATGTATTAGATCTTTTTCCAGTATTAATTCAACTGAATATCTTTTTTTTCCAAAGGCAGGTTTTTGTTAATAAGTACTTATTCACTAGAAGTAGGATTAAAGTTTTCACTCTGTGCTATGTAATAAAAAATACCATTATTTTCTATTCTTGCATTTGAACTAAGTTCAAAAGGCAGTTCTAATCCACTCAAGGTGTTGAGGCAGAGCTAACACTATAAGCAATCCCTTGCCATTAAAGATCTCTGAGTATTTCTTCCATTTTGGATACTTTATTCACTTTGTTTTACACAGTGTATGTTATGTTTGACTCTATTTATTTACACTTTAAATTGGATGAGCAACAAACTCTGAGGTACTAAGAACTTCTTTTTCTCACTGTATTTAGTCTTTATCCTTCTTCTCAACTTAGAAATTTGGGCTTCCAAATCACTTTATATTTTAAAATCGAGGTGTATTGTTTTAATCTGCATTATCATTACTATTATTTTTTAATGTTTTTAATCATGTTATACTAGTGCTCAACATCGTAAGTCATGACTAGAACCTGTACACACTGTATAACTATGCATGAAGGCACAATTGCTGCCCTAAAATGAGTATTCCTTCTCTTCTATTGTCTTTCAAGTAGTTTAGCATAGCATCTTCTACTACAGCCTTTCATCATTTCATGAGATTAGTCTGTCATAGACTGAGCACATTCCTGTCCTTCCCCAGATCCTCAGCTGATGTAACTTAACAGTGGAGCTACAGTAAAAAATCTGACTCCAGATAATAATTAAAGTTAATTGCAAACAGTGACTAGTTAAGGATTATGTTAACAGAAATATATCTAGAACTAAAGGTCATTTTAATTTTTCGGTAGCTGAAAATCAGTTCAATGAACTACAGACAAAAAATGATAGAAAATAGTAGTTTTTTAAACAATCTCCCATTTGTTAGAATTTGAGAGGAAGTATAGATCTACTCTACATATATTTTAGGATGATAACTAGGAAGAGTATTATGTTGCCCATATGCTCCTCTTCCTTTTCCCAAAATGTTCTGCTTTGTACTTGGGCCCCAGCTGGTGTTTGCAGTCTTGCACAGAGCATTCCTTAATCTGACTGCTATGGATTTTAAAACATAACACTTTGCTTCTGGAAATCTGTTGACTTTTCTGTCTACAGATGTTTTGCTTTATCCTTTCATGTCTGCACTGAAATTTAAGAAGTTCCTGGAGTAAGTAAAGGACTAGTCTACTGCAACAGACAGATGTTGAGCAATATTTATTGTGTGGCATGAAAGCCCTTGATTACATTTTATGTCAGGTAAAGGAATTTTATATGCTCTATTTCCCCCTTAATCTGATTATTTTTTTCCTCTTTCCTTTATTTTGAATTCAAGCATTCCTATGTATTATCTCAAGTACTCTATATAATTTGACAATAAATAACTTTATTTTCTAAATTTATGCTACTTTTCTGTTTATTTCAAGTTCTTCCTTTGCATCGTAAGAGAACATTCAGGATGCATGCACAACTAACTATGCTTATGCATCTCATGCATTATGATACTTTTTAATCATATTCTTTAATACAAGGTAAGGTCACGTGATGTTTTTGCCACAATCTCAGCACTCCACTATGGGCTGTCAGTAACCACTGACAATTGCAACTAAGGCAAAGTCTGCTATGTTAAAAATTCCCACACCCCAACCAACCTGGGTACCTTACATAATACCTTCATTATGCACACATTTTCAACCCAGCCACCATTCACTTAGAATATTAATAAAAATCTGTTAACGATCATACCTTCCCTAGATGAGATGTGCAATTCTCAAGCTGTAAAGCAGTGCAGCCAAATCTGAACTGATTTTCGCTTGAATACAGACTCCTACCAGTTAGACTTTTCTGCAGCCAGTTTCACCTTTCCATGTTTTTTTCTTTTGTTACTTTAACCCTGGAAGCTATCCAATACAAGGCTACCAAAAAGTCTTGCAGTGGGCAAAATAAAGAAGTATTTATTGAACTCCATTCCATTATAAAAAATGGCTGAATTTCTCCACGTGGTTGGATAACAGGTTTGCACGATGTAAGCATGTCAGTGCTACTTTTAAGGGTATTAAGAATACTGAAAAATAAAAAACTTGGAGTGGAGTTGCTCTAGCAACTTTCACTGTAGCTCACACAGCTATCTGGACTGCTAAATATGAAATGTTGTCTTTCTGATTAAAAGTAAGATTACTTTTACAGAAAGACACTCCTTTCAAAAGAAACATTATCATCAGATGTTCATATTCAAATACTAATTTATTTATAGCTTTTGCCAAAACCAATACAATAAAGGAGCAATGAAAATGATGTATGATAAAACAGCATTTATATCATTGATAATTTTTGCAATAAACAAACAATACGTTTATCCATTCTACCAGCTTACAGTTTTCTCCTGTTCTGCAACTTTGAGTTATTTTGCAACTGAGAAAGGTAAGATACCTCACATACATTTGTTAGTAGCTTTGCAAAAACTTTATTAAAGTTAATGCATGGTTTTGTCCTCAGGGTAAGCTGAATCTTTCTGGAGCAAAACCACAGGAGTCCTACATGCTGATTCAATATCTCAATATAGAAATCCAACTTATGAAGAAATTTAAGGAAAGGAAAAGAAGTCATGCTGTGATGAGTCCCTACTCCTCTAGGAATCAAAGATTCATGGAAATGAAGGATGGGCTGCTTTTCAGTCTGTCCCTTCCTGCCACTGCAGGAGTGAGAACTGTAGCGTATTCTCCATTTCCCTATTTTTAAAGGCAAAAACAACACCTTTTCCTTTCCAGTTGTCCCTTCACCTCTTTCTGTGGTGGCTCCACAACCTAATGGGTTTCATGTTCTGCAGGGTGGGTTAGAGGCAGTGGGTGCATCTACACATCCATTAACACACTTAACTAATGCACATTAAATCTAGTACCTCCTTGTACTTTTACACATGCTCCGGGGGCTGGGGGAAAAGGGTGTTTTAATTAATTTAATTTCCCTCTAATTAAAACGATGCTGCATCTCCCATATCAGCCTCCCTACACTTAAAAAAGGCAGCCGGGGTGCCCAATCTAAAATTCCTTGGAGGCAGGAGATGCAAGAGGCTGTTGGAGTGCAGCAGTTGGCATGCTCCAGTAGACTTGATTAAGTGAGTTTGCTTGGACACTGGATTTCCAGTGCATTGGTGTAACTTCTGCGCCCTCCATGGGCGACTGGGGGCACCAGATGTGGATGGGGGGTCCCCCAGTGGCTGATTGCTGGGGCGGGGGCAGCAGCCAATTGCTGAGCCAGCAGCAAACCTGGAAGTGCAATTCCGGTTTTGTGGCTGGTGCTTCCAGGGGGTGCATGACCCACCTCAGGGTGTGCACGTACATCCACGTGTACCCCCTACATGTCGTCAATGGCACCCTTCATTTGAGGTACTAGGAAAATGCTCATTAGCCTGTCTTAACGCGCATGAACTAAAGAGCCCTGTGGTCAAGTGACCCTTAGTGCACATCTTTTAAAGCACAACTGAACAGTGCTGCTTTAAAGTGCAACTAAATAGCACTAAATACGAACTAAATAGTGCGGTTTTCAGTGATGTTTAATACGCATTAAAACAGGCTACTGTGCATTCAAGTGCACGTGTGGACATGCCCCTGATCTGGCTGGGACCCTTCCAACCTCGTGCTTCCCTGATCTTTGAAATGCTCGGGGACGGAGCCGGCCGCTCCTCCATGCCTCGCGACTGCCTCTGCCCCGCTTCTGTCCTTTGTGGGCCGCCGGCGGGGCGGCGCGGCGCGGCGCGGCCGTGCCCCGACGGGCCGGGGGCACTTGTTTTTGTGCCGCCCCCGCCCCCCCCGGGGGGCTCCGAGCTCTTCTTGCCCCCGCGGCTGCCCCCCGCAGCTGCCGGCGGGGCAAACCAAGAGCCGGGGGCTCGCGGGGCTCCAGGTCTGCAGCCAGGAGCGGGGCTTGCAGCGGGGGAATCGCCCCCGAGGGGCTTCCCAGCGCCTCCCCCACGTCCCGCCGGCGACCACAAAGAGCCGCGGCTGCCTCTTCCCGCGGGAG